>NC_056743.1:1696136598-1696301598 GCF_019279795.1 Protopterus annectens
TATCTGTTAGCATTTGTTTAATAATTCTTGTTTGAGACTATTTCACCATTTGTCAACCTCCTCCCTAGAGTTAATCATTTGAATTTGTGTATAATCACTCCTTATCTAAACTGTACTGTAAATTGTACTACATTCTGTATTTTTGTCTTGTTACACTATATATGGTGATTTCATACCTTCTAATAACTTTTTGCGTTATATGGGCTAGATTCTGTAAAGCTTGTGGAAGCTACTTGCGGACAGTGCAGTATGCCGAAGGAAGACTTCAGGGCACATGCTGTGGATGCAATTGTAGAAAACATGCTGAAGGCAGTCCGAGTACTTAGTTATTCAACATAGGATAATTAGGGATTCCACGCATGTCGATCTGATTCCAAAACACATTGTGCACACACAATGCAACTTAAATGCAACAAACTGCCATACCGACTCTGTTTCTGCAATATTCAACATATACTTTATGGACCCCAAGGAATTAAACTGATTACTGTGGATTTCAATGAAATCTGTAGCAAATGTGTAAAAGGTTCAACAGTCTTTATTTACCAAAGTAAAGTAATTTAGCTGTTAGTAAAAGGCCAATTCTATCTTTAAGCTGTTTGCCGAATGTGATGATGCAACATGCCAATTACATAAGTGTAGCCCCCCCCCCCAACCATTTCATAGTTGGATTTCTGCCTTGGCTATCATTAGTGAGTCCTTCCATTCACATGTCTGAGGAGCACAGTAACTGCCTATGTACTGTGAAACGTGGCAGCCATGACTCGCACAGAAGAGCGTGTTTATTTCTGTAATGAGTACAACAGGTTCTGCCTACTTTGTCAGAGGCAAGAAAAGTTGCTAGCCCGCTCCAAAAAGATTACTGTGGTTAAGAGTGGCTTGTTGTTTGCCTGAAGAAAGGTGTGGAAAGTCCTCCAGGAGCATATTTAGCACCTTTCCACAACTAGCACTAGACCCACCTATACTGTACAGAAGGACAAGGCTCTCTATTCGACCTTACCAGGTATTCAGTAAAACAGTTCACTGTACCTATCCAGGCATGTCCAAAGGGCAGTTTCAGGTGTACTCTCCAGTCCAACTGGTGAATCTGGGCATTTTGAGGCAATGTTATAACGGCCTCATGTACACAGACAACCCTCTCCTCCTACCACCAAGCACTAATACATGAGAGAGATGCAGTTATACAGCCAAACTGGAGGCTAAGCTCTCTCAACTCAAGACTGGATCAGACAGTCAAGAGGAGAAGGGAAATACTTGCATCACACCACCAGTCTCACATAGACCCATTAAACCAGCACTGACAAAAAACACATACATACACAAAAACATACTCAGATGCTCTAAATAAAAATCTGCAAAAGCAACAGAGACCTCCAAAGCAGAGATCCAAGCAACCTCCACCCCCCACAACACAAACCATGAAACACATACTTCACAAAACCAGTTGGTCAAGCAATCACAGCCCTTAAGGCAAAATAACATACCCAACTTACTAGTAATAGGTGACTCTATAGTCAGGCACACTCACGTCCCACTCACTAGGCTGAATAAGGAGAAGGTTACTGTTAGCTGCCTGTCTGGTGCCAGGATCCGTCACTCCAGAAGAAGTACAAATACAACTGTCATTGTCCATGTTGGTGTGAATGACCTGAGCTGTACCTCCCTGGACTACATGAAAAGAGACATGGAAGAGCTCTCTGATCATGTAGCCCAGGCCGGTATGACCCTGAGTAGCATCCTGCCCTCACCAAGAATGATACCACAGTATAAAGAAAAAATATCAATTTCAACAATTGGCTAAGTTTCTGGTGTCATTCAAAGGGGGACCAGTGTCTGTCTGCCTGGGATGACATGCTCGACAAGGCATGCTGCTTCGCTAGAGACAGCTTGCACCTCTCACCCTTAGGCTTTCGAATACTGGCCAAGGCTCTTGCCACCCCCATAGTGCCTTTTTTAGGCAAGGCTCAAAAGACAAACTCACTGCCGTAAGTAGCACAAGTAACAAAAAACTGAGGGTACTGCTACTCAGTGCCAGAAGTCTAAACCTCAAAATGCACACGCTCGAGGCACTCCTCAGTATGGATAAAATCGATATACGTGCAGTAACAGAAACCTGGTTTAAGGCTCCAGAGCGCACCTCAGCACTACCAGGCTACAACTCATACCATATATTTCGGCCACAGAACCCAGACCGAAATACAAAAGGCAGGGGCGTATCCATATTCATCAAGGATACCCACACCTCCAGGTAAGTGGCACAGCACGATGCTTCAGAGATCATCCACGTGCAACTAACAGTCAAAACTGCACTTCAAATTATAGCTTGCTACAGATCACCCACCATGTCCTAGGACCCCCATTCTGCATTTCTGGAAACATAAAGGTCCTACCAAACACCCTAATATTGGGTGATTTCAGTTACCCAAACATTAACTGGGAGAACAACTCAAGTACTAACTCCCTTGGCCGTTTCCTAGAATTTATAAACTCAAATGCCCTGGATCAACTGGTCAACACCCCCACCAGAGGTGACAACATATTGGACCTGGTCATCACCAACATGGGCGACCGGTGTTCCACACCGGAGGTCAACCTCTTGCTGGTTAGATCTGACCATAAACAAATCACTTTGGATATCCACATTCCACCCTCACCCCCGGACAAGGAAACCACTGTGAAAAACTTTTCAAATGTCACATTACTTAAGCCCGAGCTGGAAAGTTTCAAAGCCCCCCATGCTAAAGGATAACACTGTCCAGGCTGCAGAATCCTTTACTAATGCAGTCTACGGGCACCTACAAGAATGTATGGATCTTGCTATCCCAAGCAAAACCAAGACTCACTCCTCCAAGAAAAGGAAACCAGTCTGGTGGACCCCTGCCATAAACAAGCTATACAATAGAAGGAGGAAACTAGTACAGAAGAGTAAAATCCCAAGAAGGGAAGGCATCCCTGATCAGAATCAGCAAGAAAGTATGATCCCTCATAAAATCATCCAAGGTGAACTTCGAAAGAAATGTTGCCAAGAACTCCAAAGATAAACACACCGCATTCTTTAGCTGTGTTAAGAATCTAAGTGGCAATGCTCAGATCTGCTCGGAGTTAGTGCAGAATGGCACAAAATACACTGAACCAACCAATGTCGCCAACATCCTGGCAACCTTCACCCCCAAAAGGGCCCATAACCATATCAGAAAAATGTAAAGCCCCTGAAATCACAAAAACTCTGGTTAAAACAGCCCTCTCCAAAGCCAAAAACACAGCATCACTAGGACCGGGCAGTGTCCCAGGCTGCGTTCTACACGAGCTCAAAGACCAACCCCTCACCTAAACACACAGTTCAAATTCAGCCTCTTCACAGGCTACATACCCATAGAGTGGCACACAGCAACAATTATTCCGGTCCACAAACAGACCCTGGGAACTATCGTCCTATAAGCCTGACTAGCTTGGTCTGCAAGGCTATGGAGCGCATCATCATGGAACTCATTAACAGAGACATTGGGAACCTCCAAACACTGGACCCTACCCAGTTCAGCTTTGTTAAGGGCAGATCATGCCTCCTAAACCTGGTGGATGACTTTGCGACAGTTACCAAGGCTATAGACAAGGGAAAGGTGGTGCACACAGCCTACCTAGACTTCGCAAAGGCCTTCGACACCATTTCCCATTCTGGTATTATAGACAAGCTCACCAACCTGAACATAAACCCCTACATCACAAGATGGGTTGCCAACTCTCTTATGGACAGAACCCACATGGTGAGAGTTGCAGGAGCTAGGTCCGACTCTAAACGGGTTACAAGTGGCGTTCCCCAGGGCTCAGTCCTAGGACCCCTCCTGTTCGGCATATACTTCTCAGAGGTACAGGCAAGCACAGGAGGACTATGGCTGACCAAGTTCGCAGACAGCTGCAAAATAGGGACTATAATTCACTCTCCAGCTGACACAGACATCCTCTAAAAGGGTCTCACTGAGATGGATACCTGGTGTCAAAATCATGGCCTCAAGCTAAATGCCAAAAAGTGCATAGTCATCCCCTTTGGAAAAAACAAAGTACCCACAAACTGCCACATAGGTGGTAGTCCCCTAAATACGGAAGACGTAATAAGGGATCTGGGGACCTAAGTAGATAGTCATCTCTCCTTTGATAATCACATTGCCAAAGTGGTTAGAAAATCCTTCTATGTGGCCCACCTTATCACAAAAGGGTTCGCATCCAGATCAAAGAGGTCATTGTGACCCTCTACTCATCACTCATCAGACCCATCATAAAGTACAATGCCCCATTTGGGATGTACCTTACAAGACACCTGCAACAGCTGGAAAGACCACAGAAGTACCTCACGAAGAGGATCACTGGCCTCAAACAGATGCCCTGTGCAGCTCAACTGAAGAAACTCCACTTGTACTCTGTTGCATACCGCCTATTCATTGGTGATCTCTGCCTGACATACAAGGCCATGTTCAACTCAGAATTGATGGACATGCTCCACCTAAAGAAAACACATGCTCTAGGGATCTAAATCTCACCACAACAATAAATAGGATGTGCTGGAGGGATAGATTCCTGTCCCAGAGACTTCTCATGCTTTGGAACAAGACTCCAATCTACATTAGGCAGAGCTCCTCACTAACAGTCTTCAAGAGAAACCTTGATAAGTGGATGGGAAACAGAAAGTTTACCTCGGGGATCAGTGGCTGTGCTGGACAGAGGCACAGGGAACTAATCTAAGGGGGTGGCGAAAGCCAACACATTGTGGCTAGGCTTATAAATGCCTTCGGGAAGATAGCCTAATACCTACCTATGAACCTATGAACCTATGAAAAGATCAAAAAATACATAAAAATGCAACCTACTGTTAATGAACTGCAACAGGCTGCAGTGACACAAGGCATAAATGAGGCTGTGGCTGTGCACCCTAGTGACAGAACAAGAGTGCAGCTAAACCAGTTGTCAGACCTGCAAATAACTGACAGGCAACTGGCTAGACAGATAACTGGTGCAGACTGTCTGCAACATGTATGCCCCACACATGTCTGTGCAGACTCTGCGAGGAAACGCCATCCTCTTGAAACCAAAGTGTGTCTCAGCCTCTGCATTCTTGCATCTGGGACATTCCAGAGACACACAGAGGATGCTGTGGGAGTATCACAGACAACTGCCAGAAGTATCCTGGCAAAATGTCTGGAAGCAATGTGCAGCAAGGTGGATGACTACATGCAATTTCCATCCACCCCCATAGAGTGCAGAACTGTAGTTCACCAGTACTATAACTTTGCACATTTCCCCCATGTACTCAGTGCAATAGACTGCACACATATGTATCAAGCCACTGATATATCCTGAAGCAAATCAATACATGCTGCATTCCAGCAAGGTGAAATATCTGAGGGATTCTACTAGGTAAGAACAGGAGCACAGCTAGAACATAAACAAAGGATACCCTTCACAACGTCCATTCTGACCAAATGTGTTTTCATGCTCCACAACAGATGACTGTGGTTATCCACTTAAACCATGGCTAATGACACCGAATTGAGACCTACCCAGCCCTGCATAGCAGGCCTACAGTGGAGTACACACAACAACCAGAAACCAGTGTCTGGTGTGCTGAAAGCTAGAGGTGTACTACAATACACACCTGAGAATGCAGCACAGATGATAATGGTGTGCGCCATGCTACACAACATGCTAACTAGAGCACATGGTGGTCTTCCAGCTGCAAGTGTGGGTGAACTACCGCAAGAACCCCAGATGTCTGAAGAGGATATCCTGCATGTATCAGAGGAGGAGCAGGAGGACCAAGGGGACAGAAGACACAGGCAACATACTGTGTGACCACAAATGCAGGCCCAGACAACACAACAGTATTTGACCCACATCTTTAAGTCATGACAAAACATATGTACATGAGTACACAGATTAAACATTGATGTTCAGGCGTTACCCCACCACAGCAACACAGACTGCATCTAATGGCAAGTACCCATTAGATGTATGCACTGAGCATTGGACATAATACCATAAGCATAACATATTACAACATGAACATACGTAAATGTGACACAACAGGGATCATCAACTCAGGGCACAAATGACACAGGTATGCATACACAATCATATTGTTGTATCACTGTATGAACTACAATAAGGGACACATATTGGTGCTACACATTCCTATCTCTACAATATAATAACATGACAAAAGAGAAACCACACAGGACATGATGCAGGACAATTAATAGACACAGAAAAATATATCACAGTAAAGTGATAATTTATTATTTATTTATTTATTTGACATTTGTTGACCGGGATAGTCCGACTGGCCAAAAGCCATTTTTCAGTGGAGGCCAGGGGAGAAAAGCTCCAGAATACAGCAAAACAAGATAATTTACATAGAAAATAAAATAAAAAACAATACAACAGAGAAACAACATATTGAAACATAAGCAAAAATTGAGTTAATAGTTTGATATAAGTAAATATATAAAATTAATATCATATGTACAGTTAGAAGAGAAAAAAAAAAAATATTAACAAGGGGCAGAGCTCATGTGGGATTGTCACAAAGACATAACCAGTTGGTATTTAGAAGTTGTTTGAGTATTTTCTTAAATTCATGGACATTGCTAATATTTCTGAGAGACATGGGAAGCTTGTTCCATTGAGTGACAGGAGAATAGCTATATAGATTTTGTCCAATTATTTTTTTAGGTTTGTGAATCTGTAATAAACATTAGTCAGAGCTTCTAAGGGATCAGGGAGGGTTATAGAGTGAGATGAGTGTAGAGATGCAAGGGCAAGAGGATGGTTTGCTCCGGACAGAGTGGATGAAAATAAGTTGAAGCTCAAGCCATCCCAGAGGTCTAACAGCAAGGCAGCGGTGAGATTTTGAAGGCAGACTAGCAGCAAATGTAGCTACTTTGGTGTAAGTCATTTGCAGTTTAGAGAGAAGTAAAGACTGCAAGTTAGTAAGCATTTAAGAACAATAGAAAAGGTTGGGTAGCAAGTAAGCATGAAGTCCTAGAGGCAGGGGTGAGGAATTTATTATTTCTATATCACAGGCCAAGCTTTTGGTGACTTTTCTTAATACAGTGGTGAACATGCAGGTCGAATTTAAGTTGGTCTTCTATGATAACACCAAGAAGCTGTGTATGAGCATCAGGAGTAATGGTAGTGTTATTCAGTGTAGAGATGGTAAAAGAAGATTTAAGGTGATAGTGGGATTTAGGGAGAAACAGGAGTTTTGTTTTTTTGGGGTTGAGTATGAGATTGCTGTTAGTTAGCCATGATTCAGTGAGGTTGAAATTCAATAATATGAGCCAGCTACATTTTCAGCACTGATGTACACACTCAAAGTCTAAGGTAACCTCAATGACATCTCACACCATGATCCGCTCTGCTCCGACCTTGTACAGACTCATGTTGCCCTAGATGCTCCACAGAGGAGACTGATGGGGTGACAACACCATGCTGAGGTGAATGAACATGACTGCAATTTGAATGCCTTGTTGTGACTTGCAGGACCACAGCAGATGGTCCAGCAATTGACTCTGTGCAGATTGGACCACAGACACTGATATTTGATGACCAGTGGTGGTCCTGTGGGCAGATGGCCTGCTTCCCTCATGTTGCAATCTGCTAAGCACAGTCAGGGAATGCAGAATCCTGCTAGTACTGTGACACTGCTGTAGTATCAAAGAGGACAGGGTTTCTACCGGCCATGCCACAGCTAGCAAACTCTCATTCGGAGTGGCCAATGCAGCCATAATCTCACTTTGTGTACACTCTTGTCCTTCATGCTTCACATGTAGCTGCTGTGCCACATGATCTCTCACACATGCAAGTGCACGGATATTTGACTGGTGCCACTGCTGTGACTGTTCATTTGTCTGCAGTAGGAGGTGGACATCGTCTGACATCTGGCCATCTGTTCACCTACATCTACTGCAATGCCCTGTTTCAAGTTGTTGTGGAGAACTGCAATCTCATCTGGGGTCTGTGGTAAAACAGCCTCAACCTGTTCAACCTCCATTGTGCCATCATCCTCCAAATGCCTAGACAAGGTGACCTCCAAATCGCATGCTACAGCTGCAGCAACATCACTGTCAACGTCTTGGACAGGCTCTCCAAACACGTCAAGGTCCTGCGTGCCATGGACCATAACACCATGCTGAGAGTCATCTGAAACCACATCATGCTTGCTGGATGGGCTGATGGATGATACAGATAGCTGATGTACTACAAGATACAAAGACACAGATCAGGACAATGTACTTGCATCACATGGCGGACAGCATCAGAGACATGTGACATATATATCCCGCTGTGATATTACAAATAATAATGAAAATAATAATGACTTTACTTGAGGTCTCCTCTCTTTCTGTATGTATGTTTCACAGAATCTACATACATGGAGTATATAATTTGGTTACAAGGCCAACATGCATGGTATAAGTGAGGAATACAATAAAACAAACACCTGACAACCTCTCATGGGAAGATGGTGCTGCTGAAGAGGGATGAACTTCAACTACTGTCGGGAAAAAAACAGCATTAATGATGACATCCTTGCTACCATTAAGAGTTAAAACATACTGAACGTATGACATACACATACAACTTGTATGTGCACCTGTTAGCATCGATGCAGACTGGCCTAGGAATAGAAAGAAGGACACAGTATTAATGGAGGACAACTACAGGATTAACAGTAATGATGGGTATGAAACATAGTTAATAGCATACCACTGACAAACCCCCTGTTGTGGGGAGGCTGTGGGTTGTACTGTGGATCCTGCAGTGGGAAAGTAGAGAGAGAGAGAGAGAAAGACACACAGTCATGTCTTCAGCAAAAACAATACTGACAGCAACACATATACAACACAGTAACATGGGGTGAAGATACCCGTGCGATGAACGTTACAACTGTACACCAGATGGATCTATGTCAAGTATCGTCATGTATCACATGTACCAGTTTTGCTGTAACATACTTGGTCTGCCTGTACTTGAACCTGCACTGTTTGGGCCCCCACTGGATGTAGCTTTAGCGTACAATGTTAGGGAAATAACAATGGTTACCTATTAGAAAATTGAAGTTACGGAACTTCGAATACCATATGGTCGACACCATATGACCGAAATTCCATAACTTTGAAAAAAGAAAGAGAGTGTACCCTGATGGGTTAAAGCAGGGGGGCAAGCACCCCTGCACCTCACACCCCCCCACCTCCTCTACTTAAATATACCAACTCAGAGATCGCACTTGAATGCACTACAGTGCGGAAAGGAAAGGAAAGATTTACCTTTTCTACACTGTAATGTGATCTCGGAGTTGATATACTTAAGTAGCAGGGGGTGTGGGGGTGCAGGGGGGCTTGCCCCACTGCCTACACCCTTTACTTTTTCTTTTTTTTATGTTAATTTTGAACATTTAGAATTTTCTATTGTTCGATCATTAAAGGTCAGCCTTTAGTGATTCGAACAATTTAAAATTCGATGTTCCAATAGGAACCCAATAACAATATGACAGCAAAGGTAGTGGTCACAGTAACACTATGCAGACACTCAACTCCCTTTCCCTGGGTTAGTCTTAAAGTAGATGGACTGTGAATATTAATGCAAACACCATTACACATGTTGCATTAACAATCTGCATTCAAACTGGAACCTTAGTTTGAGAGACAGCCTTACAGAACTATCTGCAAATATATAGAGCTGAGTATACTTTTCTGCATTATTCTGTATTATAGAGCTAAATTGTTTGCTTAGATATCTGTTGTATATATATATATATATATATATATATATACATCTATATAGATATATATATATATATATATATATATATATATATATATATATATATAGAACAGTATATATTTTTTGGATTTATAATTTGCACATTCCTCACATCTGTGTTGAAACCCCCCCCCTCATTTCCTGCCTTGTCTTCAGCTATATAATTGAGCTAGTGTTGTGTGTCCTGTTAATTAACAATCTGCATTCAAACTGGAACCTAAGTTTGAGAGACAGCCTTACAGAACTATCTGCAAATATATAGAGCTGAGTATACTTTTCTGTATTATTCTGTATTATACAGCTAAATTGTTTGCTTAGATATCTGTTGTGTGTATACATATATATATATATATATATATATATATATATATATATATAGAGAGAGAGAGAGAGAAAACAGTATATATTTTTTGGCTTTATAATTTGCACATTCCTCACATCTGTGTTGAAACTGTTTTTCCCCACCCCCCCTTTCCCAGTTCTTGGTTGTAGTTTAAATTTGGTGGCTTTTGCAGTGCCCGCCCCACTGTAGATTTGATCTAAGACAATCCCCCAGGCCCATCTCTTTATCGCATTCTACCTAATTAACCCTTTCTGCACTTGCTTTTAGTCCTTTTTAATTTAATTACATTTTTTCAAACTGTGTGTACTAATATTGCTACATATTCAAGTGTGCCAGCTTGCACTGCATGAGAATTGTATTTACTACTGCTTTTGCTACTTTTCTGAAAAAAAAAAATCATCTGCTTTTACTGTACTTGAGTTTCTTCCTACTTTATTTTGCTTTTGCGTCATCTTAAAAGTACTCAGTTGTATTTATTACTGCTTGGTGCAACTCATTCTAAGCCTTTTAGTTTTAACACTTGGGCTTCAGACCAGTTGTTTTACATTTAGAGGGTTTGTGGTCTGCACTGTAGTGGCAGAACAGGTAGCTTACATCCTTCTAAGTTGGGAACTGCTGATTGAGGGCTCAGTGCCTGTTATTCTAAAAGTGTATTAATTCTGGTTTAAGCACTTGGGCTTTCAGGCCAGTTATTTTACATTAAGAGGGTTCGTAGTCTGCACTCTTGTGGGAGGAGAGGCTGGACTCTGCCCTTCTGAGCTGAGAATTTCTGGTTGAAGGCTTATAGTGCATGGATATCTGAACTGCTTCTTACTGAAATTGGTACACCTTGTTTGCTGTAGCATAGACTAGATCCAGGCTGCTGAATCTAGCTTTGTTTGTATAAATTGAGCACTAATCCAGGCATTCTTTAAAGTATTCAATTGTATTTATTACTGCTTGGTAGTAACTTGATTAAAGTGTAGCTATCATTCTAAGTCTTTTGGATTAAGCACTTGGGCTTCAGACCAGTTGTTTTACATTAGGAAGGTTTGTGGCATGCACTGTGGTGGCAGGACAGGTAGCTTTCATCCTTCTAACTTGGGAACTGCTGATTGAGAGCTCAGTGTCTGTTATTCCTAAAGTGTATTAGTTCTTGTTTATGCACTTGGGCTTCAGGCCAGTTATTTTACATTAAGAAGGTTCGTGGTCTGCACTCTTTTGGAGGAGAGGCTGGACTCTGCCCTTCTGAGCTGGGAATTTCTGGTTAAAGGTTTATAGTGCCTGCATATTTGAACTGTTTCTTACTGAAATTGGTACACCTTGTTTGCTGTAGCATAGACTAGATCCAGGCCTGCTGAATCTAGCTTTGTTTGTATGCTTGTTTGTTTGCTTATTTCCCTGGAATGCTAATTCCACTTAAAACGCGGCTTCTCAGCGCTTCTGTGGATCACTAGTGATATCTGCATTGCTTACTGTACTTATTTCCTTGTTTCACTTGAAAGAAAGTAACTGTTTGTCATTTTTGCATTCAAGTTACCTGTAACACATTGCACTTAAGTTACCTGGCACTTGCTCACTAAAGCAATTATATAAGTCAGCACTAAAAATTAAAAGCACTACACCCTCACTCCCCATTGGCCCTTGTTTTCAATTATAAAGGAATTCCCAATATTACTCTAGCATGTCCAAAGGTCAGTTGTCAATCTCCTCTCCGGTCCAGCTGGTGAACCTGGGAATCTTGAGGCAATGTTACAACTGTCTCATGTACACAGACAACTCTCTCCTCCTCCCAACAAATTCCAACACATGTGAGAGATGCAACCATATCGCCAAACTGGAGGCTAAGCTCTCTCAACTCAGTACTGGCATAACCAGTCAGGAGGAGAAGGAAACTACACTCACTACAATTCCAGTCTCACATAGACCTACCATGACAGCAAACCAAACACATAATCACACAAAAACATACTCGGAGTCTCTAAATAAAGATCTGCCTAAACAGCAGAGACCTCCAAAGCAGACACCCAAGCAACCGCTACCCCAAAACAAAACACGTGCAACACATATCTCACAAAGCCAGTGTGCCAAACAGTCACAGCCCTTAAGGCTAAACAACACACCTGATACACTTGTAATAGGTGACTCTATCGTCAGGCACACTGACGTCCCGCTCACCACGCTGAACAAGGAGAAGGTCACAGTGAGTAGCCTGTCGGGTGCTAGGATCCACCACATAGCATAAGCACTCAGGTCACTCCAAGGCAAGTACAAATATGACTCAGTCATTGTCCATGCTGGTGTGAATGACCTGAGATGTACCTCCCTGGACTACATGAAAAGAGACATAGAGGAGCTCTCTGAGCATGTAGCCCAGGCCGGTATGACCCTGACCTTGAGTAGCACCTTACCCTCACCAAGAATGATGCCACAATATGAAGACAAGGTGATCAATTTCAACAATTGGCTTAAGTACTGGTGTCATTCAAAGGGGATCCAATGCCTGTCAGCCTGGGATGATATGCTCGATAAGCCATGATGCTTCGCTATGGACGGCTTGCACCTGTCATCCCTGGGCTTTCGGATATTGGCAAAGGCTCTTGCTACCCCCATAGTGTCTTTTTTAGGCAAGGCTCAAAGACAAACCCACCTCCATAGGTATCACAAGGGATAAGAAACTAAGAGTAATGCTACTCAATGCCAGAAGTTTAAACCTCAAGATGCACGCACTTGAAACTCTCCTTAGCATGGAGAACATTGATATCTGTGCAGTAACAGAAACCTGGTTCAGGGCTCCCGAGAGCACCCCGGCACTACCAGGTTATACCTCATACCATGCTTTTTGGCCCCAAAACTTGGACCGTACCACAAAAGGAGGGGGAGTATCGATATTCATCAAAGATACCCACACCTCCAGGTTGGTGGCAAAGCACGAAGAATCAGAGACTATCCATGTGCAACTAACAGTGGGTAAAACTGCCTTCCAGTTTATAGCCTGCTACAGACCACCCTCCCAAACCCAGGAACCCCACTCGATCTTCCAGAGAACACTGGAAAATATGAAGGTCTCTCCAAACACCATTATATTGGGCAACCTCAACTACCCAAACATAGACTGGGAGCATTACTCTAGCTCCAACACCCTAGCCCAAAGGTTCCTAGAATTCATAAACTCAAATGGTATGGAACAACTTGTTACCACTCCCACAAGAGGGGAAAATATACTGGACCTGATCATCACCAACATGGGGACTCTATGCTCCAGACCAGAAGTGTATCCCTCACTGGTAAGATCAGACCATAAACTGATCTCACTGGATATTCACATCCCGACCCCACCCCCTGCCCAGAAAACCACAGTGAAAAACTTCTCTAAAGCAAATTTCACACTCCTCAAAACCGAGGTGGAATCCTTCAAAGCCCCCGGGCCTGTGGAAAATATGGCCCAGACCACAGAATCCTTTATAAATGCATTCTATGAACACCCTCAGGAATGCATGGATCATGCAATCCCAAATAAAAACAAGACCCAATCCTACAAAGGCAGACATCCTGTCTGGTGGACCCCAGCCATAAACAAACTATACAACAGAAGGAGGAAGCTACTACATGATAGAGCAAAATCCCAAAAAGGGAAGGCATCTTTGATCAGTATTAGCAAAAAATTAAGGGCACTCATAAAATCGTCTAAGGCCAGCTTCGAGAGAAAAATTGCACAGGATACTAAGGATAATCACAAGGCTTTCTTTAGTTATGTTAGGAACCTGGGTGGGAATTCCCAGATATGCTCAGAATTAGTCCAAAATGACAAAAAATGCACCGAACCCACAGACATTGCCAACATCCTAGCTGACAGGTTCAGCGCAAACTTCTTCCCCCCCCACCAAACAGGCAAATATCTATCCCAGCACAGTGCTGCCCCTGACATCTCAGATGCTCAGGTAAGAGCCGCCCTCTCCAAAGCAAAAAACACAGCATCAATGGGACCAGACGGTGTCCTGGGCTGCGTCCTACATGAACTCCAAGAAGAGCTAAACCCAAACATAAAACTACTGTTCAATCTCAATCTTACTACAGGATATGTACCCAAAGAGTGGCGTACAGCAACAGTGGTCCCTCTCTACAAAGGTGGTGCCTCAATGGACCCTGGAAACTATCACCCCATAAGCCTGACTAGCTTGGTCTGCAAAGCTATGGAAAGGATCATCATGGACCTCATAAATAAAGATATTGGGGACCTACAGACACTGGATCCTACCCAGTTCGGCTTTGTTAAGGGCAGATCCTACCTCTTAAACCTGGTCAACTTCTTTGAAACAGTCACCAAGGCCATTGACAAAGGGAAGGTGGTCCACACAGCCTACCTGGACCTCGCAAAAGCCTTTGATACAATACCCCACTCGGGCATTATAGATAAGCTCACCAGCTTAAATATAAATCCCTATGTCACTTGATGGGTTGCAAACTGGCTCAAGGACAGAACCCACATGGTTAGAATTGCTGGAGCCATGTCAGACTCCAAACCAGTTACAAGTGGCATCCCACATGGCTCAGTCCTGGGACCTCTCTTGTTCGGTATATATGTCTCGGAGGTACAGGCCAACACAGAAGGACTGTGGCTGACCAAGTTCGCAGATGACTGCAAACTGGGTGCCATAATCGACTCTCCAGCCGACACAAGCATCCTCCAAAAGGGCCTCATAGAAACAGACAACTGGTGCCAGTGCCATGGCCTCAAGCTAAACGCCAAAAAGTGTATAGTCATCCACTTTGGCAAAAACAAAGTGCCCACAAATTACCACATAGGTGGTAATCCATTAAGTACAAAAGAAGTAATTAGGGACCTGGGGACCCAAGTTGATAGCAATCTCTCATTTGACAACCATGTGGCCAAAGTGGTTAAAAAAACATTTTATATAGCCCACCTAATCATGAAGGGATTCACATCTAGATTAGGGGAGGTCATCATGCCTCTTTACTCATCCCTCATCAGGTCCATAATCGAGTACAATGCCCCTTTTGGGATGTACCTTACCAAACACCTGCAGCAACTGGAAAGACCCCAAAAGTACCTCACCAAGAGGATAAAAGGGATCAAACAGATGCCATATGCTGCCCGGTTAAAGAAACTCCAGCTCTACTCAGTGGCATACCACCTGCTCAGAGGCGACCTGTGCCTGACATATAAAGCCATGCCCAACCCGGAATTAAGGGACATGCTGCATCTCAAAAAATCCAAATCCCATCGAGCTACACACTCGAGAGACTTGAACCTCAGCACTGAAATAAATAGGACATGCTGGAGGGACAGATTCATAACCCAGAGGCTCCCTTCACTCTGGAATAAAATCCCAGTCCAGGTTAGGCAGAGTCCCTCATTGACTCTCTTCAAGAGGAATCTTGATGAGTGGATGGGAGATTGTAGGTTTACCCCGGGTATCACTTCTGTGTCACTGCTAGACAGAGGCACAGTATACTAACCTCGAAATAGGGCATAGCAAAATTAATTTAAAATGGGTGGCGAAAGCCAAACATACTCTGGCTAGGCTTATAAATGCCCTAGGGCAGATAGCCTAGTATGAACCTATGAACCTTTGTTGTTTGGACTGCTCTGTCTGTAATTCGGCTTTATAAATACATGTCATTAGACTTAAATTCATCATCGTCACTCTGTGTGGATGTGTGTGCACAGCTCAGCTCTGCTGCTGAAATCAAACACAACAATACACGAATATGCATGCTACAGCAATATGCAGTGATTGCCTTTGTACCCAGCCTTGTAATGGAAAGAAAGACATGCATATTTGACCTGGAACTCCAGCTTCAATCCCACCCCTGGGGATGCATTGCTCTTCTCTTGCTGTATGCAGTGAGGCCAGAAACACTGTGATGTCATTGGGGGGGGGGGGTTAATGGAGGTCCACAACATTTGGCGTCCCTTGATCTCTCATAACATCTCAATTTGTTGGCTGCAAACAATTCTGTCTGAGCAGCGTCACCTACAGGCATCATGGGATAGGTTATGGCCCCCAACTGCATTCATCATGTTGCTGAGGTCGGTTCAGATTTCATGTCTCCAGCTGTATCACTAGAACAGCCTAGCACTCTCTGTCCATGTTGCTGGAGAACATTAATTATGATGTCATTTTCCTGGGGAGAGAAGTTGTCACACCTAGGATGACTGGCCATCTGAAAGACAGTGATATGCACATGATAATATTCCTGTGTGAGCCCATGTATGCAGTTGAGTCTGTGGACAGTGTATATCAGCATAACCAGTATACATTCCTGTGCAATGCAAAGGTCTGTATAACACTGTCTGTGACAAATACTTATGTGACATATAAAAAGTAATAATAACGCCTTCACACAGAACATTTTAAAATGGACATAACTTGTAATATCTTTAGAGTTTGTGAGTGGGATTAGAACCCCCCATGCTACGTATATGTTGAATGGAGGTCCAAAGACAACAACATCAGCGATAAGACTCTGCATGCATTTCACATGACAACACAACAGCAAGTAACTGTACAACTTACAAAAAGGGTTGTAAAACCCCAGGATCCATAAGCAGGCCACAGACAGTATGAATCTATAGTATAATCAGTCAGCAGTAATAACTCCTTTGTTAAGAAGCATCATTGAAGAAATATTAGTAACAGCAACAGCACAGGTTTTTACCAGATTTTGTTAGGAAGCATGAATTAAGAACTATCCATAATATCCACATAACATAGCACATACGAATAGTGTCGGAATCCATAACTGTCCACAGTTACGCCATAGAGTGCAAGGAAGTACAAGTAAGAATTGGAGATGGTCCATAAATCTGCCTTTATATACTGTTAACATTTGCAATGTGAATCTGTCTCTACAACTGCATATGGGACTGAAATCAATTATTTAAAACAGCAACAGCTATATGCATAAATTTCAAACCAACATCCCTCCAGTAATTTATTACAACTTCTGTTAAAGATAACATTTTGAGCAGAAATTAATTTAATGAGGCACCTTTGGAAATGACTGACTTCAAGAAATTTAATGCTACCAATTACCAATCTACCTCTCATTTTGAATCACAGAATCAAATTGCACCAAATGTACACCCATGTTTAAGTGCCATTTGTGCCATACATAATTAATGAGGTTCATTAAAATGCAATTTTTTTAGAATCCCATTTGCACACCTTTGCATAAATTGACTTCATGTGATGTAACACCCTAGTGTTCTGCAAAAAGTGTCAATAAACAGTACCATGTGTGGCACCCACCCACTATCTGCCAATGATCTGATAATATGACATCAGCTCCACTTTCCAATATTTATTTTGATATATTTACAGATCAAACCATTGCTAACTGCAAACTAAGCGGTGCTCAGGGATCATTGCTCTGTGTTCATATTTTTTTCAGACTTTTTTCCATCTGTGGAACATGATGGCACTTCAAGAATGCTGAGACGTGTCCTTGCACTCAACTGGACCGACCCAGATGTTGACTTTGTATGCTGGATCAGAGCAGCAAATGACAGTCAGACTCAGGAACTTTGTCATAACAGATGTACATAAGCGGAACACAAGGAAGCCCTGGAGACAGACAGGGGTCTACTGCACTAGAGTGCAGGTCTGCCACCGCTATGATGACCTGCATCACAGGGATGCCACTGGGCTTTGAAAAAGGGTCTCAGAGATGCAGAGGCAGTCCATAGAGCCCTAGAGTAAGTGTTACTATTCCATGCATTCCTAAGGAATTTAGAGATATATCTGTTCCATATATATATATTAGGCAGATGGTTTTATATAACCATTTAGTAGCTGATTTGACAATTAGCTCATGGGTATAATTAAGTGTATGTTTTAACTTCTGTCCCTAGAAATGTATGTTTCTGTAGATGTACAGATGTTTTACAACATCTAATAACATCATTTCACATCGCCACTCTCGTCATGCATTACTGATGCCTCTAGCGCCTAGGCCGCGGGTGACTGCGCACTTCAGTGTTTTCTGTTATAGTACCACATTATCGCCTACTGCACAGTCATATTTTGGAATAAAAACTCATATATAACTTCTTGAATTCATTACTCCTAATAAAGTAAACAGTCATGTTTATTTAAGGTAAAAGGAATGCCTGCCCGACTGCTTACAGATATGTTATCATTTATGTACTGATAGCTGTTATGTCTTTACAATAAAATGTCCAATAACTGTTTGCAGTTTCCATATTCATCCATTATCTACATGAATTTGAATAAACACCTGCAGCATCTTGTCAGAAATCCAAAAATACGCTGACAGTCCTGTACTCAAAAACTTTTATTCGGGAAACCACAACAGTTAAGCGCTTTTGTCAGCAACCACAAGCTGACTTCATCAGAACTAAATTAGAACAAAAACATGTTTAATTTATAGCATAAAGGCATCACCTGATTCAATTAAACAATCAAGTAAATAGTTCTAGATCCTTCAAGTACCAAGTGCAGTAAAAATCACCATAGCCATAAAAAGACAGCATAGTATGTAAACACAAACAACTCTACACACTAAAAATAACTTGATATAAAATTGCCAATAAGTATTAAAAAATAAAGATTTAATGTATTAAAAGTTTAAACAACTTTAAATTTCATAGGCTCACAATTTAAGCAGGCTAGTTACATTTATTGCATTGTTCAAGCCAGGAAGGTAGTAGCGTCTAATTTAATCTGCCAAAACAATTCTCTAAAATCAAGGTAATCTTCCCATGGTCCACCCCTAGGATTCAGGATTACAGACAACAATGGCCCTATGTGAACCAGGGTTATCAGCGGCATTATTTTCAACAGAACACGAGGTGACAACAATCCAGATGGAATTAAATGATTTGGAAACTGGTTTGGATTTTTGTACATCTTTTGATGTTAGTAGTCGTTCCAACTCTGAAGACATGTTTCATGAGTTGGGGGATGTATGCACTGTGTCCTCTTCCATTGTTTACAACACAGTAGGTGACTTCTCAGTTTACAACTTTTCTAATCAGTCCTTTGATGCTGACATAGCTAATTTGTTATGTAAAGGCTTTAATTTTGTACCTGCAAAACATTCTGACATCGTACAATTAATTCTTGATTTAAAACTCTGTGCATAAGATAAATTTACGTTTATTGTTTGATTCTGTGTTGCACAGTGTTCATGGTAACGCTTTAAAAAAGAAAAGCATTTTTAATCCGCCCCTTGTCAGTTTTTTGACTATTTTCGAAAGTATGGTTGAATTTGAATTTAGAACTCTTTTGAGCTCAAGGTCTGCTTGCGATGACACTGCGTTGAATTTATCCAGCACTGAATATGCTTTATTGAGAAAATTATGCATGGATAAATCACTCAGATTCATGTAACCGGACAAAGGGGATGGAGCAGTGGTCATGACTAGATGTGATTACAATAACAGAATGAATACTTTGCTTTTAGATGATGCTATGTATGAAGAAGTTTCCCTGAATTTTGTCAACATTTCACATTATAGGATTGAGTTACTTCTTAAAGACCTGTTTGATCAGGGACAAATTGATGTTGAACTTTATGAATTTCTTACAGTTATATGTCCTAGGGTGCTGAGCATTTTAGGCATACCTAAAATACACAAAGACAGGAACAATCCTCCTATGAGACCAACTGTTAGTGCAGCAGGATCTAAAACGCATTTTTTTGGGTAAATATTTTGATATCATGCTTAAAAATGTTTTGAAAGATGTGGAACACATTTGTATAGACTCCTGGCATGTTTTGACAAAACTTAAAAATTTGCCCTTTGATGAGAATGTTAGTTTTTTAACTGTGGATGTTACCAACTTGTTTAACATCATACCACATTCTTTGGGTTTGGAATGGTTTTAAGAACTTTTGTTTGACTGTAACTTATTTGACAACAACAAGGTTTCTGTTTTGGTAACACTCATGGGAATTATTTTAAAGTTTAATTTTGTTAACTTTGACGGACAGTTTTTTCTACAGAAGAGTGAGGTAGCCATGGGGGCCTCATGTGCTCCCATTTTTGCAAACATTTTTATGTACATGTGGGAGAAGAAATTTCTCTTGCATTCTTCTTGTTCTAGTCAATGGGCTCTGTATGTACATTATATTGATGATTTATTCTTTGGTTTGGAATGGTGATCCAGCGGAAGTGTCTAACTTTTTGACCTATATCAACGTATAACACAGTTTTTAAGATTTACTTCAAAGTACAGTGTAGACGAAATTCACTTCTTGGACGTTACTATAAGAAAGGATTTGACCAATGCTTCCTTTGTTAATGATTTGTATAGGAAGCCTACATATAGTAACAGCCTATTACATAATAAGAAAAGTCACACGTCAGGAAAGGAGTTGTTAAAGGTCAATGTATTAGAATTTCAAGCATGGTTAGCAACACTGAAGATTTTCATACTCAGAGTAATTGTTTAAAGGGTATGTTTTTGACAAAAGGATATCCTTTGGAATTAATTGACAACGTCATTAGTGAGGTTTCAAATATGAGACTGGATGGGAAATTGTGCCCGCTACTTTTAGACAATACATATGCAGTGAATACGACTAAAATAAACACTGTTCTTGGGGATGTAGACTATGAACAAGTTTTTTCTTTCATTACAAATCTTTCTTTAGACCACAATGAGATACACAGTATTTTAAAGAAGTATTGGAGAATTTTTCATGGACAAGATACTATCTTGAGTAAGGTTGGCGTACACCCTAGGGTTATGTACAGGAGAGGGGCTACCATTAAAAAATTACTGGAGAGGGACTTTCATCCCATTCCAGGTATTGGTGGGTTAGGCACTAAGAAGTGTGGGTTTTGTTCACAACGCTCTCACATTTTGAACACAGACAGGATTACTATCAATCACACGGTTATCAAGTCCAAGGGTAGATTTTCTTGTAGCATTGTGGGAGTCATTTATGCAGCCTTGTGTATTAATTGTAAGGGGTTCTATATTGGTAAAACCAAAAGACAGGGTATACGGACATCTTAGGGCTATAAGAACCCAGAACAACACTAGTGCTTTATTCAAACATATTAACAAAAACCCTGGACATGATTTTAGATTTTGTGTTATTGAAAAAGTCCCACAGAATCCTAGGGGTGGACCATGGGAAGATTATCTTGATTTTAAAGAATTGTTTTGGCAGATTAAATTATACGCTACTACCTTCCATGGCTTGAACGATGCAATAAATTTAACTAGCCTGCTTAAATTGCAAGCCTATGAAATTTAAAGTTGTTTAAACTTTTAATACATTAATTCTTTATTTTTTAATTCTTATTGTCAATTTTATATCAAGTTTTTAGTGTGTAGAGTTGTTTGTGTTTACATACTATGCTGCCTTTATGGCTATGGTATGTTTTACTGCACTTGGCACTTTAAGCATATAGAACTATTTACTTGATTGTTTAATTGAATCAGATGATGCATTTATGCTATAAATTAAACATGTTTTTGTTCTAATTTAGTTCTGATGAAGTCAGCCTGTGGTTGCTGACAAAAGCGCTTAACTGTTGTGGTTTCCCGAATAAAAGTTTTTGAGTACAGGACTGTCAGCGTTTTTTTGGATTTCTGACAAGTTTTCTGTTGGTTCTTGGTTTTGTGTTTGTTACTATCTCCAGACCTGCAGCATCTGTTTATTAAAATGAAATATGTGCGCTGCCTGTTAACTTGGTCTGTAAGGAAACCAGCCAGCATGCCTACATTTTGGCATGATGTGGATTCCAATCCACAGAGGGGAAATATATCTGAAACTGTTACCTTGGTTTAATTCACCCATAGATTTTTTTGTAGAAGCATATTCCATTAATTGATATTAAAGTGTATGTTGTGGACAGTTATTAGTAACTGAATGTCGGGTGGCGCAATGCCAGGGTAATCTTATGGGCTAGGCTTGTAAAGGCTCCAGTGCCATTAGCCTAGAACACATCTATGAACCTATGAATCTGCCCATAATTTGTAACATTCTGCTAACATCAGCTTTGTTACAACTGGGTTTGTAGAGCAGTAGCTGTTTGTTTAATAAGAACAAGTGCTAGCTGTTAGCTTGGCTTGTAAGAAAAAAAGGCCATCATGCCTACATTTTGGCATGCTTGGGTTCCAATCCACATAAAGGAAACATATCTGAAAATGTTACCTTGGTTTAATTTGCCCATAGCATTTCCTTATAGGAGCACAGTCTACCTACTGCTATTATTATATATTTTGAGCATGGTTGAGAATAACTCAATTGGTTCATAGATAGTACTAAGCTAACTGCCCTTGCAAGGGATTTTAAGCCTAGCCAATTATCCCTTGTGAGACTCAAACCCCGCACCTTCTGCTTGTAAGGCAAACACTTTAACCATTAGGCCACCATCCCAATCGTTATTTGTTGAATTCCTGCAAACATGTTCGTAATCTGTAATGGTCCATTAACATCAGCCTTTTAACACCAGGGTCAGTAAAGCTTGCTTATTATGTCTGACCAATCCTTTTGTTAATATTTTTTTTGTGTCTTTCAGCTTTTTCCCGGTTAGGGGTGGCCACAGCGGAACTCCAGTCCGCTAATGATTAGTAGTTGATTTTTATGTGCCGAGTTACCAGCCCTGATGCACAACCTTCAACGAAGGTACGCCCATTCATGCATGTCTCCACGCAGAAGATGCTCTAGCTGAGAATCGTACCGGACAGCGTCTTACTGTGAGGCGACAACGCTACCACAGCACCACCGCGGGTCCTTTTGTTAATATTGTATAGTGTTTAAAAGTGCTATCAAGTTCTGTTTTATCATTATGTATTACATTCAATTTCAAAAACACTATCATGATTTTTTGAGGGAGTGGGATGGGCAGACTTACAGTTGAAATGCAGAACAGGGAAGATACATGTGCACTTTGTCAAGGAATATCATGGCCCTCACACATACTTTACTGTGTCCCTTATGATCAACAACTTTTACAGTTCTATTCACAGAAGCTCTATGATATATGACGCTGTCCCACTGTATGAGGAATGAATGAATTCCATTACTGTTAATGTTTCTGGACACAGCACTGACATAAATTAAGTTTTTCAAGCTCTATATCTACACGACCGGCATATGTTCATACTTTGACATCCTATTCCAGGATCCATATTAGTAGACCATCACTCATCCAGGTGATGACATAAAACCAAGGCTTTTCACTGCAATCAGAATATGCACTTGCAGTTAAGATGGATTATTTAGGCAGGTAGCTCTCAAGGTTAGAGTTTGGATGTATAAACTAGTTGTAGGTTTGAATCTCATCTCCTCCAATCTCTGTTCAAAGATGTTAAAACCTGAATATAACAGTAAAAAATGTGTATGGGTATTATCTAACATTCTTCATGAATACATTGTCTAGAAACTGTTTTGAACAATGTACATCACTGTTATTTGAGGAACACATCATTGAAAATTTCTCTTTTCTATTTTCAGGCGAGGAAGATCAGACCTGGAACTGAGTGGATGCACAGGTTTAAGGAACAGTAGAGGGAGAGAGGTATGTCGATTACTTTTATTGTTTTATAAAACAAAACACATCTGATTCTGTTTACAGGTCTATATTTTTCACAATAACATGTATATTGATTGAAATGCAGGAATACCCATCGTGCATCAGTAAAGTAAGTGAGATTACCACATTATAGCTGTGGTTAAAACTGTGATTACAATCCAAAACTGTTGAAACTTCATAGAGGATTAAGCTATTGTTTCAGCACACAGTTTTTAAGTTGTAGTCCACAACCTACATAACAGTTGGGATGGTGTATCCATCACACATAACTTGATACAAATGTTTTGCATACAAGCTTTACTGCTTTAGGACTTGTATGTGTGGTTGTGCTTTCTAGTGATTTATCTGTTATGTGTAGCTTTCTTTTTGTAGGCTGGGTGTCTGCTTTATCAGTGTTTACGCTGACATTTGCAGACTGTATGGCATGCCCTGCAGGTCAGCATTGTTATTGCACTGACCTACAACACCTTCAGTGATTTTTTTTTTTTTTAGAATACAGTTCTAGTCTAGATTTATTGACCTTTGTGCAGATAGACATTTCTTTTCAGCAGTTCATAATCAGCAAGCATCATCACAATGGTTGCATTTTTCAGGCTACATTTTAGTGCTAAGCGGAGGTAGATATTGCATACATTTGTGCACATACAATAATGTTGGTATAATATATATTACATTGTCTTATGTCACTAGCTGTAATGATTGAACATATAAAATGTCTGTTATTGTTCTATTCATTATATTGAAGTGTGTTCAACCAATTATGTTTGTCATGTGGCTTGCCTATTGTCCACATTATTGTCATCTCACTTTCTCCTCATTTTAACGATACTTCCCGGCTATTTATATAAATCATTACATGCAGACAGTACAATGTCTACATTTGAACATTTAGAATTTTTGCAACACTAATGCCCTGGGTGTGTGTCTCTAAGACTATACAGGTTTTTCACAAATGAATACTGCCATCCTGTAGGACATTGAGAGCCAGGCATTTATAAGCTACCTCTATCCATAACAGATATGTGTTGGTCCCTGTACATTTTCTTCACTGTCATTTTAAGTTCTGCTATGCTCTTCATGAGAATATTTTTATCTATTTTTAATTTTTATTTTGACATTTGTTGACCAGGTTAGTCCGACTGGTCAGATAAAAGGAGGCCCGAAGAGAAAAGCTCCAAAAGATACAGACATGATAAAATATGACAAAAGAAATTAAGCATAACAGTAATCACATACAATTACGTACAAATATATAACAAGAAGTATGTTCAGCTTAATATCTCTTCAGGGCAGAGAGTCTGAAATATAGAGTATTTGTTTGTTATGCATGATAAACATTTGCTTTCCTTTTCTGTTTTGCAATTAATCTTGACAGAACATGAGACCCGTGGATGCTCTCCTGTCAGACAACAATGACGAGTGCATGCCAGGCAACTGCCAGAGTTATCCAGTGATGATGGTGATGATGTCGATGACGACAATGATGAGGATGAAGCTGGACCCACCCCTGCCCAAGCCATCATGCCTGCAGCCCGGAGGAGTCAATGACACGACCAGAATCAAGACGATCATCAGGAGGAGATCTGGGAGGTTATGACCGATGCATTCTCAATCCAGGTAAGGTACATGATGAGGACCTTCTTTCAGGATATGGCACAGGCTATGTGTGTTTTGTTTAGGCATATAGCTCATGAGGTAATTTGGGGGTCTCAGCCCCATCAGCCTGGTCCCTCTGGTTTGTAAGTATTGTCTGTGTGCTCCAATTGTGTTATGCTTCCAACATGCTGATTGCCACATAACTGCCTGAACTGTGTATTACG
This sequence comes from Protopterus annectens, assembly GCF_019279795.1. NCBI lineage: Eukaryota > Metazoa > Chordata > Ceratodontiformes > Protopteridae > Protopterus > Protopterus annectens. Next base: position 1,696,162,100 of record NC_056743.1, read on the forward strand.
CACTCTTGTGCATGCATACCATGTAGCTGACATGCTTATGTGTTACTGCCACATGACATTTACTTCTGTTTCAATGTATGCATGACACACATTATACTTTTCTTCCACATTCAACTGTCCACACATTGTGGCAGCTAACCTGCAGCCAGTGCTGTAAGACACAGCCTGTAAACATGGGAATTTTTTGTTTTGTTTTTTTTTTACTGAGGCAAACGACAAACAACGTATGTTGTTCATAATCCATCACTATCACTGTGTTATGATTTGCAGTTGTGTATTGCTGTATTGTATGTGCAACACAAGGACATGTCATTCCCCATGTGTTTTGGATGAAAGTTGCCATGATATCCCGCTGGCAAGATGTAGTTTTTGCCATGGGCTGGCAATACTAATGCTACATGGGATCATATACAGGTATATGTAGTCCTCATTTTCTGACTGTATCAAACAGCAATGTAGCAGTAATCTATACACAGTGTTACAGATTATTTATTCTGTTACAGTACATTACACTGCGTTTGCTGTATCTTAAGTTTCTACATCCATTACTTATTCACATAGCTTCACACCTTCCCCAAACAGTTGTATACCTTAACTGACTGTACATGCATGTGCTCATAGTTGGATCCATACTGAGACACCACTGTACCTTTGACATGTAAGCATTGACTCACTTTCTGCTGATGTGCTGTAATGATGCCCACAGGAGTGTCCTCTACTCAGTAATGGGCAGGGTGGGTGACATACACCTGCGTTTTGTTATTTGACATTTGCATGACAGTACATGCGTATGTGCTTGAAATGCTTACCTGTTCATGTTGATATCACAGTATTGCACATTACCTTGCATGTGTGTTTTATACATGGCTAGTTATGCAGACATCAGGAATCATTCTGCCCATGTAACATACATTATCCATGTGGCTGAATGTATTTTATTTTGTCTTCTACAGCACCTTCTGTGCTGTACACATGCATTTGCAGTGTGTCAACTTATCTTGTCCTGCTTTTCCCTGATGTGAGACCTGGTTGTCCACCTCCCTTCCACTTATATATTTCGCTGTTCCCTTTGCAGATATATTTGCCTTTGCTGCAAGTATTGACCACTGATATGTATTACTTTCGACACAGTTAACATGTGCCAACTGTATGGCTATTTTACAATGTGGACATTTGCTCACAAGTCATTAGTTACTGCTTACAATACTCCCTTGTTCTCATTAAATTTGTGTGTTAACCACTGTACTAGTTTCTCAAACTATGAGTTCTTTTTAGATGTGAATTAATTGTTAGAGGGTATACGGAAAGTGATATGACTAGTAAGTTAACAGTGGAAGGAGTGAAAAGGGGAAACAAAGGGCGTCCCTATTTTGCAAAACATTGTATGCAACATAATACAGATGCATCTATGGTGGTTAGGCTCACACAGAATAGTAGTTCTAGATTATGTGTTACTTTTACATCAGATGTCTGTCAGATTTGTAACATTGTGAGAAAGAATTAGAATATATTGACAGTGGATGACAAGGTAAGAGAAATTGTTGGGACAGTTCTTTTATATTTAAGAATAAAAAGAGTTTGAAACATATGTTATGTTATGATCAGACATCAATTAAAAAGGTGACCTCATAGAGGATAGGCACTGTTAGCTGTAGGAACTGTACAGTTTGTACTTATGTTGAAAATGGGAATGCTTTTCTACATCCAGACACTGGTAGGTTGCTTAGTTTTACTTTACACACTGTTTGCTCGAATAGGGATTTGGTGTATCTTGCTAGATGAAGGAAACGTCCAGAATTTTATTTTGGAAAGACCAACCACTCTGTCAGAGAAGGAATAAGTGAACATGTCAGTGCGATCTGTAGGGGAGTAACTACAAATGCACTAGATAAGCATAGTAGCAGTACCGGTACAGATCATGTCTTTGCCTTTCAGGTTATACATTTAATGAGTTTTAATAGACATTTGGGGGATGTCAGGAATAAGACAGAGCAGGTAGAAGTGCATTGGATCATTACCTTGCAGTCTGACAAAGGACATGGTCTTAATGAGTGTCTCTCTTTAAAACCTCATTTTGGTTCCAGAAATTTGCATAGGTAATTCCTGATAGTTAAGTTACTTAATGGTCGGATGAAACATCTGTCTATAGATGTGAAAGCACTTACCTTGTTTTATATGTATTTTTCTTTTATTATTTTATATGGTGTTTTTAAGTTTGGATTAAATAATTTTTAACCCACACAGTGCGGTCATGTTCCAGTCTGCTTCTTTTGCTGTTTTTGTGATTTGTTTTGAAGTGGAGAACTGGATAACTTGAGACAGAACCTTTTTTTCTTTTATAGATTCATAGGTAGGTACTGGACTATCTGCCCAAGGGCATTTATGAGCCTAGCCAGAGTGTGTCGGCTTTCGCCTCCCCATTTATTAATTAACAGATCCTCTGCAAGCAGAGCCAATGAATTGATCCCAGGGGTGTATTTTCTGTTACCCATCCACTCGTCAAGGTTTCTCTTGAAGAGTGTTAGTGAGGGGCTCTGCCTGATGTAGTTTGGAATTTTGTTCCAAAGCAGGGGGGAGTTTCTGTGATAGGAATCTATCCCTCCGGCATGTACAATTTATTGTTGTGGTGAGGTTTAGCTCACTAGAGTGGGTGGCTCGCAGTGACTTGGATTTCTTTAGGTGGAGCATGTCCATCAATTCTGAGCTGGACATGGCTTTGTAAGTCAGGCAGACATCACCTCTGAGTAAGCGATATGCCACTGAGTACAGCCGGTGTTTTCTCAGTCGGGCTGCATAGGACATATGTTTGAGGCCGGTAATCCAGTTGGTGAGGTACTTTTGTGGTCTTTCCAGCTGTTGGAAGTGTCTTGTGAGGTACATCCCAAATGGGGCATTGTACTATATGATGGGTCTAATGAACGATGACTAGAGGGGCACTATAACTTCTTTATTTCTAGATGCGAACCCTTTAGTAATTAGATGGGCCACATAGAAGGATTTTCTAACTACTTTGGCAATATGATTGTCAAAGGAGAGATTACTATCTACCTGGGTCCCCAGATCTATTATTACCTCTTCTGTATTAAGAGGGCTGCCACCTATGTGGTAATTCATGGGTGTTTTGTTTTTCCCAAGTGGGATGACTATGCATTTTTTGGCATTTAGCTTGAGGCCATGACTTTGACACCAGGTGTCCGTCTCAGTAAAGCCCTTTTGGAGGATGTACGTGTCAGCCAGTGAGTCAATTATGGTTCCCAGTTTGCAGTCATTGGCAAACTTGGTTAGCCATAATCCTCCTGTGTTTGCCTGCACTTTTGAAAAGTATATGCTGAACAGTAGGGGTCCCAGGACCGAGCCTTGTGGGACACCACTTGTGACTGGTTTAGAGTTGGACCTGGAGCCTGCTATTCTTACCATGTGAGTTCTGTCTGTAAGCCAGTTGGCAACCCATCTCGTGACGTAGGGGTTTATGTTCAGGCTGGTGAGTTTTTCTGTAATACCAGAGTGGCGAATGGTGTTGAAAGCCTTGGCGAGGTCAAGGTAGGCTGTGTGAACCACCTTTCCTTCATCAATGGCCTGGGTGACAGTCTCAAAGAAGTCAACCAGGTTTAGTAGGCATGATCTGCCCTTAACAAAGCCGAACTGGGTTGGGTCACATGTTTAGAGGTTCCCAATGTCTTTGTTAATGAGTTCCATGATGATGTGCTCCATAGCCTTGCAGAACAGGCTAGTCAGGCTTATGGGGCGATAGTTACCAGGGTCAGTTGTGGCCCCTCCTTTGTGGAGAGGAATAACCGTTGCTGTGCGCCATTCTATGGGCACGTAGCCTGTGGAGAGGCTGAGGTTGAACAGCATGTTTAGGTGGGGGGGGTGGTAATTCATTCTGCAGTTCTTGCAAGACGCAGCCTGGGACACCATCAGGTCCCATTGATGCTGTGAAAGGGCTGTTTTCACCTGTGCGTCTGTGATTTTTGGGACACTACACTTTTCCGTTAATATTGTAGGCCCTTTTGGAGGTGAGGGGAGGGTGAAGTTTGCACTCACTCTATCTGCAAGAATGTTGGAAATATCAGTAGGTTCAGTATATTTTGTGCTATTTTGCACTAAAGTGCATATTCTAATATAATTACATCTACATCACATGTATAACACCACTCCAAAATTCCTATTCTTCTTACTATATTGTTAATACTATTCACATTTACTGAAAGCACTCTAAAATGTTCATTTTTCCCTTAGAATCATGGTTTCATAAGTTTATACCTAATTACTTAGCAGCCCATTCTAAGCATATTCGATTTCCTTCCCAAAGGTGAGAATCAAACACTGTACCTTGTGTCTTTTACCCTTTTACCAATAGAATTATTTTTTCTTTTACTACCTCACAATTTATATCCTCTTCATCGATTATTTCAGAACCTTCTTCTATGTCCTCTTTTTTAATTTGATCTTCATCTAAATTTTCTTCTATTTCTAGTACTTTTAAAATTTCAATAGAAACAAACACTCCTGCAACTAACTGCATGGTAAAACGATAGCACCAGTAAAATAATAAAGTCTGTACAGAAACACAGCTGAGAAACTTGTGGCAACAACAATTCCTAAAACAAAAATAGACTTTAATAAAATTGGTGAGCACTTTCGCAATGACAAGATTGCTTCATCAGACCACAGTAACCGTGACATATGCAATATACACCAATTCTGTAGGATAATATTCCTTAACTTCTTGATGTCACTACTGTAAGTTAGACACAAAGTAAGGTCATTATTACGTCTATTCCCATTACTTCGACTGGCATTTGGAAATGAAAAATAAGGTTTCACCTTGGTAGTTCTAGACTTTCAGGCCAAGAAGTCGGCCCCCTCAACTTCAGACTCTCCATAACCCCTTTTGATAAAATCCAACTTCAACAGAGGAAGAACCCTAAAAGGAGACCACTAACCTAGTGGGACTAACCTGGCCAACAAAGAATACATAAATAAATAAATATAATTAAAGTTTTATGGCTGCCTTTCCTTATGCTAAAGGCAAATGTTTGTAAAGCTTTATTTTTGTGTTAGTTGACTAACATGGTGCTGCTGCTACAGTAACAACCGCCCACTTCACTGTAAGGCACCTTTTCCTTAACAGGCCAGGAATTCAACCTGAGTGTCTCTTGGGATTCATAACCCCAAGAATAGAGTTAAAACACTTTCCTTGGAAGGTTAAGTCAAGGTGCTAGCCATACAAGTTTAACTGGAAACCTTAGAAGTACTGAGGTGACAACAGAGTTATCCTAACTGGATGCACTGATGCATTTGATAGTGGTTACAACTGCCTGGGCTTAGGTGAGTAGGTGACCAAGCTGCTGGCAAACCCAGTGTCAGTAGAGTCGAGGTTCTCCAGATCAAAGGCAACTTGTAATCATTCAGGTGTGGTTCTGAAAAAGAACAGCACAGAGTAGGAATTTTAGATGAGTCTGTTCAGTGAGGAGTATTTGAGTAGAAGGAGGTCACAGTGAGAATGTATCTATTGTGTACTATATCCCTTTACTAAGCTGAGGTAACCTGGGAAAGGAGCTGGTAGATGCATTCTGCAGGATGCAGTAGACAATAAGGATGACACCTCCTGTATTCCTGACAGCCCCTACCTGCTGACTCACGTCTCAGAGATCCTAACTGATTGCCCACATTCCCTTTCATTCATTTTACAAAGTGTGAGGTTTCTGAAAGGTCATTCTATAGGAATGTGTATTTTTTGTTAATATATCTGTCCCCCTAACATTCCTAATTGTCCTGGCAGACCTGCTGTAGAATATCAATGCAAGTTGCAAATGTAAATTTCCATAAGCTCACCCCCGATGTAGATGTGTAGTTGCACCCTTTTGTTACTTAGAAGCTGGAGTGGAGGGTTGTGAATACAGAAACTATGCTCACTTTCTCACCAAAATGAGGCCATTTATTATCCAGTCATCTAACCCATCTAGGTCTCCTGAGCCACAATGATTAATGAAATACAAGCTTCTAGCATTACATGTAAAATCTGAAGGCCATAGTGCAACACTGATACAGTTTATTGGCATGTCTAATTTGGAAACTGTCTCTTCTCTGGAAACTTTAACAGCCTTTTATTTTTTGTTTCCAGTGAAAAAGCATAATCCCCTTTCAGTGCTTGATGACAAGCATGACTGAGACAGAAGGATAAATGGTCCTATTTTTAACTGTTGCAATGCTACATTTGTTTCAAAGGTCACAGATGGCAAAATGACAACTAGGATCCAACAGAGGTCAAGTCCAAGAGTTTAGCAACACTTTTCCGTAATATATGATGCTCTAATTATCTTGTTTTGTTTATTAGGAGATCTAGAATACATGTTTCCCGAAAGACAAGCAATACGTGTCTGATTCTCTGCCAAATACAAAGCAAAAGAAACTGCAAATCATACTCTGAGAATATGGGAAAAGAATCTTCATCTCAAGCCAAAGATACAAACAAGAATGCATGCAACAAACAGATCCTTAAAAGACGAAAAAGAAACATAGAAAAGAAAGTCACAAAAGTCAAAACAAAAAGATCAGTGACTAGTTTTATGAAATCACAGCACAAAGCAAAGAAAGTAACCATCTGCCAATTCTGTTAACCTGCAGTTCTAATTATTTAAAGCAATATGAAAGGAGGAAGGGGGCAGAGAAAGTTGCAAGCATACGACAGCAAGACACACAGTAAAATTAATGCTGTGAGTTCACTATCAACGATCAAAGCAAAAAAATGCAGTTTTGAGCTTTGTTCCTTGTCTTGGTTCACTAATTAGAAAAGCTAGAATACATGAAGGAATCAAATCCAAAACCAATAAAGAATTCCAAAAAGCAAACACTGGAAACAAGCAGATCAGATTTAGTCCACAAGGACTAACCTTAAATACACGATACATAAAATAGCATGCAAAAAATGGTACACTGAATCAATAGATGTGAAGTTTTGAACTCACCTCTTTGCTGCTACAGTGCAAATAAATATCAAAGTATTTTGTTGGACTACATATAAAGTTACTCTAAATTGCATATATTAAAAAAAAGACAAGGTATGCAATACTGAGACAGTTAGAAATCTAAATAATTCATGGCAAAAGCATTTCTTTCATACAAGCAGCACTACTGTATTATTTATTTATTTATGCACATATGTATGTATTTATTTATTTATTGGCTTCTGATTACTGGGAAAGTCAGACTGGGTAGGTGACGATTTACAGCAGAGGCCCGGGGAGAAAAGTTCCAAAATATTACAAAAACATTTCAAGAACAATCATTTTATAATCTTCAAAAATAATACAAAATCTATAGTTTAAATAATTCTACCAAATTATACATACTGTGAAAATATTGGTTAAGAATAGATGCAACTTATGTGACAATGATTTAACATTTAAAGAAATTTTAGCCACTTTATAGAGAAATTAAAGGTTAGTATAATATAAACAGGAGTTATAATATGAAGCAAGAGAAAAAACAGGTTTATGACATATTTAGAAAGAGAGTCGGGGGGGGGGGATAGATTGAAAGTAAAAAAGTGAGTGAAGAGAGTATGAGGGTATAAGGCATGGACAGGTACTTGTTCATATTTAGGAATACAGTTTATCCTGGAGTTGAACAAGAACAAAGCCACATTTTGGATAGGAAGGCTTTCAGAATGGTTTTAAAGGCCCGGAAGGAAGGTATTGACCTGATGAATACAGGTAATGAGTTCCAGGCCTAAGCAACATGGTATGAATATAGACCATGTCAGCATATTTCAAAGGCTTATGGATAGAGAGGAGTTTTGTCCACTGGATTATAATGATTTAGTGCTGAACAAGCAGATGGATTCTGGATAATTGTATAGGTGGTAAGAAGCTGTGTATATGTTAATTGATGGGGTAGTTTTAACCAATTTAGGCTTCTTGGCGCTATACAGTGGTAGGTTCTGAAAGGGGCATCTGCTATAAATGTAACCACTTTATTACAGCATTTTTCAAGTTTTGATTTTTATGATGCTTGAAGGTTAGTAAGGATGAAAGCACCCTTAAGTAGTGAGGGTATGAGATAAGTAGCAACAAATGTAGCTTTAGTAGTGTTGTCGAGAAAGTTTTTGGCTCTGTAAAGAGCGCCTACTTTTTGGTGAATTATTTTATGCAATTTTATATATGCAGGTGGAATTTAAGATTACCTTTCACTATCATCCCTAGTAATTTGCTATGAGAAGTGACTTCAGTGGTTGTATTATTAAGAGAGAGAATTTTAAATTTGTTTTTCCATGAGAGAGGGGTCAGGGAGAAAAAGAAGTAGCTTTTTTTTGGGGGGGTGGTATGAGCACGAGTTGTGAGTTACAAAGCCTTGTTTCAATGGCTGTTAAAGCTTCCGAGTTATTTTTTTTGGAGATGTGCCAGGTTGTCTTATGTGCATATGAGTGTGGAGTCATCTGTGTCTTGCATTATGGAGGCATGTTGTATGGATGTGAGTAGACTGTTGGTGAGAATGTTAAAGAGGAGAAGACCAAGGATAGAGCCTTGTGGTACTCTAGTGGTGATTGTGAGGTATGGAGAGACGGGAGAGTGGCAATTTACTGACTGATACCTACTGGACAAATACCTTGTAGGTTTTGAATCATGGACGGATGGGATGATGATGGACCTAATAATGACACCTGAAGTAGACGTTTGCTGTGGCTGACTATGTCATATAAGGAGGAGGATAGTTTGTCATTATCTCTAGCTTTATTGACAGTATCTACAAAGGTTAGAAGTACAGCGTTAGTACTATGGGAGGGATGGAAGCCATTTTGTGTGGAGGATAGAGGTTCTTCCTGCAGGAGATAGTTTAGCAATTGTTTCTGAATATATTATTCAGGTATTTTGGAGAGGTGGGATAAGATTGCTATAGGTGTAAAGTTAGTGATATCTGTTAAATTTCCTCCTTTGTCAATTGTGATAATGTGTGATTTATTTTTCCAGAGGAAGAGGGAAAGTGGGATTCCTACACTGACCTATTTATAAGGATTGAAACTGGACAGTCAATGCTATTAGCTGCTACTTTAAGATGCTTACTTGGAAGATCATCCGGCATGGTGCGAGTTTGATTAACAGTAGTTTTATATAGGATGCAAAGACAGGTTTGAAGGTGAAAGTGGATGTGGTGACGTGGCTGTTGGGCAGAGTTTAGATTAGATGTTGGGTAATCATGGGTTTAGGACATTATACTATCTATGAAATAATTGTTCAATTCTATTGCAGTTTTGAGTGGTGAGTTACTGGGAGAGTGGGTTCGGGTTACATTTTTGACCAGGATGTAAGATTTCTTTAATGGCTGACCAGAGTTTTATATGGTTGTGTTTACTATTGTCCTGAAAGTTGTCCTAATCTATTTTTTGTCTTTTATTTATTTGTTTTTTTTTTAGAACCATTGCAGAACATTTTGTACTTTTTGTGATATTGTGGTACTTTATATTTTTGTCATTCTTTGAATGCTTTTTCATGGATTAGCATCCTACTATTTTTGGATAGCCAAATTGCATTGTTTGTTTCTAGTCTTTTCCTTCTAGAAGGTGCAAGGCTATTTAGGATATTCAGGAAAGTTGTACTGAATCAATTTAGAGCACCATGGGGGATTAAGAAGTTCCAGTTAATAGATGATTGGGTAGTAATGAATACTTCTGGGTTAAACTTGGAAATGTTGTGTGTTGTTTTATAAACATGCTGTATGAGTGAATGTATTACATTACTGACTCTGAAATCTTACCTCCTGGTTACCACATCCTCAGAAGTGACCATTTAAACAAAAAAGGTGGAGGCTCTGCACTAATCTACTCCAATCTTCTCTTCTCTAATTCCTCTTCAAATCCCTACCCCTAAATTCAAAAATTCCAAAATCACAGCAAGCCTTCTCCATTTGAATAAACATAAAAATATCTGCTTCATTTCCTTATACATCTCCCCAGGCAACAATATCTCCACCCTTGTAGATATTCTATACTGGGCCTCTACTGAAATAAAATATGAAACCTATATTCTAGGCAATGTCAATATCGACTGGAATAAAATCAACACGCCATCCCCCTCTCTATCCATTAACCTTCTCAACTTCACTCAAGTATTCCTTTCAACAACTCGCCCTAACAAAAATCACCCCCCAGGGTCCATCATAGATTGGATTCTAGTCTGCCATCCAAACAAAAGCACTCTCTGTGGCACTATCCCTGACACCTTCAGTGACCATCTCCCTGCCTTCATCCATCGAACAACTAGCTCCATCCAACACCAACATCTCTACGTTCAAACTCGTAACCTCAGCAACTTCAACCCCTTAATTATTTCTAACATCTTTAAACAAATTAACTGGCAATCTCTAAACACTGTCCCACTCGACAACGCTGTTGAGCATTTTAACTCTATCTTCATAAATACTCTTAACTCCCTAGCCCCCCTAAGAAATAAACGAATCAAAGCTAATTCTGCCCCATGGCTGACCAAAGAAACTAAAGTAATTATGCGTCACAGAGACAAATCCTGGAAGCTCTATCAGAAACATAAACTGTCCTCTGCCTTGCTCCAATATACCCAAATCCGCAACCAAGTAAAAAAACTTATTACCAAGGACAAAAAAAACTACTATAATAAACTTCAGTCCAACAACAATAAGAACCCAAAACAATTCTGGAAATCAGTCAACTCCTTTCTCCATCCCAGATCGTGGAACAATCCCTGCCCTGACCCTAATCTATCTGACGGTGAACTGAGCTCCTATTTCAACACCTTCTTTACTGAATCCATAGCTAAGCTAACTAAAACATTCCCAAATAAGAACCCACCTAACTCCCTCTTCACAACACCCAACAACCCAAACAACAATCCCCTTAATTTCCATCTCAAACCTGTTTCCACCATTTTTATAAAAAAGTTTCTATCCAAGCTAAAGCCATGCTCTAATGCCCCTGACAACATTCCCTCCTCCTTCCTCAAACCTGCAACTGAAGGTATTGCTCTCCCAATTAGTATTCTGATTAACAGATCCTTAAATGAGTCGTACGTACCAAAACACTGACATTCAGCCTACATTCTACCTTTTCACAAAGGAGGCAAAAACACCACTATTTCTAACTTCTGCCCCATCGCCCTACTCTCTCCAATATCTAAAATTCTAGAAAAATGTGTCCTCCGCCAACCTTTACCTTATCTAATTCAGAATCACCTCCTAACACCCACCCAGCACAGCTTCCGTCCTGGCCACAGTACCATAACTGCCTTACTATCCTTCCTAGAAACTGTCAATCAAGCACGAGACTCTGGACTCATTGTATCCACAGTACTGCTAGATCTTTCGAAAGCCTTTGACACCATCTCCCATACACACTTTCTTCATCATCTGACTAACCTCAATCTCTCCCCTAATACTCTATCCTGGTTCTCCAGTTACCTATCTGACAGATCTCAAGCTGTCAAATGGAAGAACTCCTCCTCTTCCTTCTTGCCTACACCTACTGGCATTCTTCAGGGGTCCATCCTTGGACCCATGCTTTTCAACATCTTTATAAATAACCTTCACACCGTCATCCCCGACACCACAGTCATCCAATACGCTGATGACTCTACCTTGGTCTGTTCTGCCCCCAACTTTTCCACTCAGAGAACTGGATGCACCAAAATCACCTTTCACTCAACTCCAATAAATCTAAAATACTAATTTTCCTCCCCTCCAAGGTTTCCTCCTTGGACAAAAACACTTTCAATGTCCTAAGCCAAACTAACACTGCCATTGAAGTGGTCCCCTCTGCAAAACTCCTAGGCATTACCATAGATGAACACCTCAAATTCGATCTTCACATACAACAAAACATAAAGAAAACCCACCAAAAGCTAGGTATGCTATATAGGAACAACCACTTTCTTTCCAACTCCTCTAGGCATACCCTAGCAATCACCTACCTCCTACCTTTCCTGCTATATGGAGCCCCTCTTCTAACCAATTTGTCTGTTACCAACACCTCTAAACTCGAAGCTTGCTATAATAAGATCTCTAAATTTGCCACCAAATCCAAAATATCAACTCACCACTGCCTCAGCCTACAATCTCTGAACTGGTTAGAACAACCTAACCACCTAGACTATCTGCAACTAACCACCGCTCATAAACTAATATTCTCCCCTGATAAATGCCCAGCCTTAAAGAACATCCTTCCTCCATACATCCCTAACAGATCACTGAGATCTGAACACCAAAACCTAATCTCCATTATCAAACCCAAACGTCCCGCTGGCCAGCTTCTACTTTCCTTCTCTCTAGGTAAAAAAATGGAAAACTCTGCCTCCTTCTCTTTGGACTATACCCAACACTGAATCCTTCAAGACCCAACTTTTTCTTCATCTATCTTCCAAATGGAAATGCTTTCACCCCACTTAAATTCTCCTTACTCCCACTCCACTATACTCTCATACTTATTCTTATTGCTCCAATGAACCAGAACTAGTAGACTTTAATTGACTCCAAGCATGTAAATATTGTTTCATCAAAAAAAAAAAAATGTTGTTGTTAAACTGTCTCATAATGTATACTACACTTTGCAATTCTTGAATGTATGAGTCCTACTCTTGTATTTCACTTTGTAACCTTTATTTGTTTTTTTGCAACCTATATTGTATTGTATTTCACTTTGTAACATTTATTTGCATTTTGCAACCTTTATTGTATTATACTGTTCATGGAGCTTTTTTCCCCGGGCCTCCACTGAAAATGGGCACTTTTGGCCCAGTGGACTTCCCCGGTAATCAAACGGATAATAAATAAATAAATAAATGAGATGTTTGGTTGTATAGACTGGGAGATGGTTACTGAGAGAGTCTGACATTGTACCTAAGTTAGTGCATTTGCTATGGTCTGATATTAGGATCAAGTCTAACAAGGAATTTGACATCTTGCTATAAAGTGTGAGGTTATTAATTAGTTGTGTGAAACCACACCATCTCATGCTAGATGTGGGGCAGTTAGAGGTCATCCAACCAACTGATATTGACATCATTTAGTACTATCTTTTCTACTTGAATTGTTATGGATGTCCAATGTAGAATATCTTCAACTGTAGATGTATCGTTGCCAGGAGGGATGTACTGCACAGTGCATATTTGTTTATATTTGTTTATTTTCAAGAAAGTAATAAGAACTTCTCCTGAAAGGAATTTTCGTATTGGTTTGCTGTAAAGGGAAATGTGTTAGTGTATAGGAAGTATTTGGCAATACCACCACATTTCCCCTTTATACAGTCATTACAGATGATATTCTAGCCAGAGGTATAATTTTCGATTCATTTATGACAAGTTTCAATTAAAAAGAGAATATCGGGTTTGTGTTGGGTAATCCAGGCATGTAGTTCAGTAGCTTCATTTCTTATACTTTTAATATTTCTGGTGGGAAAATTAGATTACTGGGGTAGGAGGAAGACCATTGTGGAGTTAGAGTAGTATGTGAAAGGGAATTGTCTTGATGTTGATTGTGATAGGTGGAGCCAGGATTAGGGTGAATATATCCTCCTAGGAGGATTTTAGTATATTGGGGTATTATTAATTCTTCATTTTGGAGAGTATTTTTCCATTTAATTTTATTTTGATTTGAGTTGAAAAGGAGTCATTCAGTCTACATCTGAGGTAAAGGTGAGGGGCATCAGTAAATAGGTTTGATGAGGTGTGTGGAGAGTTTAGGGAGGAGGTGTGGGAGAGGTGGTTAGGACAGAGTTGAAGAGATGTTGAGCGCTATTATCGAGACATAGTAGGATGAGACATCTCATTTGGAGGAAAAAAATAGGGGATAACCTGAAGAGTAGCACAATTAAGTAAAGGGTCTATATTTTATTAATGACAGGTAGTGGAGAAGTAGGAATTAAGATGGAAGCAAGACGTTGCATGGCAGTAGGATCTTTAATGGTCATGGAGTCCAACAGCTGGTAAAAGGTGGGAAGAAAGGAAATATTTTCTATGAAGGAAGAGAGGTAGGTTGTCCTGATGTCATCTCTTATGTTTCTGAAATGTAAGACATAGAAGGATTTGAAAGAGTTGACTATGAGCACATATTTAATACAGGAAGTAATGAAGGTTTATTTGAGGAAGTGGTGGTACTGCTGTAGCGTTGTCGCCTCACAGTAAGACGCTGTCCGGTTTGATTCTCAGCTAGAGCATCTTCTGTGTGGAGACATGCGTGAATGGGCGTACCTTCGTTGAAGGTTGTGCATCAGGGCTAGTAACTCGGCACGTAAAAATCAACTACCAATCATTAGCAGACCGGAGTTCCGCTGTGGCGACCCCTAACCGGGAAAAGCCGAAAGACACAACAAAGATATATATAGATTTCTTTCTGCCCCCTCTCCCTCGCATACAGCAGAACATGATATGTCTTAATGTATTTCTGAATATCTTGCTTTAATGCATTAGGTGCACAGACCTTATTTTCTGTGGTAAAATCTTATACTATGTGCATCTGTAATAAAAATGGTGGATCATAAACAGCTAAAAGGTATGCAGTTTTATAACAGATGTTTACTGACATTGCACACTTATTTTTGTCTTGCATTCCTTTAGTACTTAGCCAGTGAAATGTTTGAATGTAGAATATCACGAGGGAATCTTTGTACACTACAGCTGCTTGAATAACATACTGAGGTTTATGTAGTTAAAAAAATAGTGGATATGATAAATGGGTAAATCCACTGATCATTTACTTGTCTTTTGAGCCATGACTCAGGCAACAGCAGCAAGGACAAAGGTTAAGGATATATAGGCAGAGGATTTAAAGCAGTTAGTTAAATGGCGGGCCTCTGTTAATTGTGAGGAAGGCGGGGCATACAGAAGGAGCCACAATGACATTACCTAGAGAACAGATAGTAAGCCCAAACATGTCACAGTAGTACTGTCTTGTGGAACCCTTTACATGATGAGCAATGAAACTGGATTTTAGGAGCTGGGAGGACACCATTCAACAAGGACTAAATATTAATTGATCTGAACAGCAAGCAGTGAAGATGAATTAGGGTGGGTACAGGACCCTAAGCAACAAAAAACAGGCAGCTAATTAAACCTAAGTCATATGGGGCATAGTCAGCATCAATACATCCACACCAAGGAAGTGGATGATGGGTGAAT
This sequence comes from Protopterus annectens, assembly GCF_019279795.1. Taxonomy (NCBI): domain Eukaryota; kingdom Metazoa; phylum Chordata; order Ceratodontiformes; family Protopteridae; genus Protopterus; species Protopterus annectens. The sequence goes on from NC_056743.1 coordinate 1,696,177,240, forward strand.
GTTTATCTTATGTTTACTGCATGCATGATACCAGCCTTGTCATTACTCTGCAGTGTCTGCCAAAGCAGGAAAGGATAATCACCATGGCGATGTAGGCCATCATGATAATAACACAGTCTCAGTGTGCTCGCATACACTTGATTTATGAATAATGTCTACACTTAGGGACACAGCTATTATACTAGGTTTAGGACTAAAATGCTCTTAAACGCCTACATACCCTTATACCTTCCCCTATAAACCTAACACGAGTTCCCACTGAAAACAGCAACACTTGGACTCTCAGTGGTAGCTTATTCCACTATTTGAGAAGAAACCAAATCACAAACATTTCTCTCCTGTTCTTGTTAATAATATTTTTAGTGTTAGCTTGGTTATGTTATCCTTTGGGTCACTGGACAGACAGTGGCCACTTCATCAAAATGTAAAAGAAATACAGATTAGTGTCTCTGATAGATGTGGAAGGCAAACACCCTATAGTCCCCATGATGGGAGCTTCACCAATGTACTCCCTTACTTACTATAACAACATGTGTGGTCATGCAACTTTTGGGGTTGTTTTGTATTTTTTAACAAAATAGCCCATCACTGCACACAGAGTTCATGAAATAACATATAACTCTTACCTCATTATGCGTAGTTTTAACTATTTGGTTCATCTTCTATAAAAGTAACACTTCAAAAAAGCTTGTGTTACTCAATGTCCTAAATGCCAAGCAAATATTTCCCATATAATATAGTTATTTTTCATCTTTGACTGTAGGATTAGTTTTTAATATTGGATACATCTAGCGTGTACTGCTGGAACCCTTTCCAGCACTGCAATTCGTATGAATAAAGTGAAATACAACAAGAGTTATATTCTAGACATGCTCATATATTTGTTTTAAAAAGAGGACTAAGACTTTAGACATCCTGCCTAGAATGTCTTCTAAAATTAAACGCATTACCTGTTATGCTTTTCAAGTAATTTTAGAAATACAAGCAGCAAAGGTGTGATTGTTATTAGTTATACAATGAAATTTGTATTCAAAATGTAAAATCTGGTTGGATACAGCAATGAATGTAGCCATCATAAATTAGCAAACACCTGCAAAAATACATTTGGTAGCCACAGGGAAATAGAAATGAAAGTCAAATCACTGCAACTTTAAAACAACAAAAATTGTACAATTTTCTCATCATCGCTAAGTAAAGAAAGTAAACATGCATTTCTACCTAAGAAAAATCACATTCTTTGAATTACAAACTACCTTGGACAAAAATATAAAAAAGTAAAACAAAATAAAAATAAAAAACTCTCTCGATCACACCACACCAGCCATGAAAAAAAAAACACCATTACTCACATCCACACAGGACTTACTGTTTAAGCAGTACACTCAGGGCTTTGATCAATTTATTAATTTAGTCTCTTAGTTGTTTAATGTATACTTGTGTTGCATAATGAATATAGCCTGCCCACTAAGCCAGTCACATGACACCAGTTATAACCACAGAAATTAATCAGTTTTGTAGCCGCTAGTTGTTAAAAGTGATACCTTGGGCTCAGCTATCAAAGCAGTATGGATGTCAGTAAAATCTACTCATTTCCATGACACAGTGATGCCTGCCATGATGCAGCTTCACAGACAGAAGGATACAAAATGTTTCGGACATTGACTGCTTTCAGTCAACAGAACTGACTTTAGAATAGGAAGGAACTAGTTAGTATACTCTGCCTGCAGATTGAGAACAGGAAGGATCTATTTGGAGCCTGCAGATTGATGGAGATTTCAGTTCTGCTTCTGCTGGAAAGCAGGCCTGGAGAGGAGAAATGAGTATAAAGTAACTGATAGCAGAGCTCCTTCTTCAGGAAGAAGGTGTGTTTATTTTTCTTTCCACAGGGGTCCCTTCCCCTCTAGTGGAAACTAGAGTATGAGGTGCACTGTATCACAGTTGAGCATGTCATTCTATGAGGGGGTTCAGTGAATGCTTAAGTTGTCATGGGCAGGAGTGTTGTATGTAGTTCAGTTAATATCATTATTTACATAGCTACCTCAAGAGTAGGATTGCTACTTTACCATCCAGGTTTATTTCCACTGCCTAGAAAGAATTCTCTCTCTCCTCAGTTACAGTATGATTGTATGTAGTTCAGTTAATATCATTATTTACATAGCTACCTCAAGAGTAGGATTGCTACTTTACCATCCAGGTTTATTTCCACTGCCTAGAAAGAATTCTCTCTCTCCTCAGTTACAGTATGATATTTCTTTCCCTAACTCTAAAATAATCATTTTGGGAATGAAATGAGGGTCAGAAGTAGAGATAGAGGTGTGGCCAAAGTTGTTAGATAAATAAATACACAGACAAAACTAGAAAATAAGCCAAACTGCAGGGGGCGGTGAATACAAAATGGTTAGTATTCAGGCAAGGCAACACGCTTCTGTTGACACAACCCTCCCCAGCTGCACAATAAATCTCAACATACACTCACCCACAACAACAAGGCTTCTCAATTCAATTCCCATGTTATGCAAAGTGTTCTCTTCTTACTCAAGAATAATCCCCTCTCACCACCCATATTCCCGCAAAATTCAACCAAGTCAGTTTAGTTTCCAACTTGTTCCAAAAGGAACTTTAACAAATATTTGCACACACTAAAATCAACTACCTTAGCAAGAGACAAATTGACAGCCGGCAGTAAAACATTGTCAAGGCTTTTCACCTTTCCTACCTGTTTCCATTGGAGTTCCACAAGGTTCAATAACTGGCCCCCCTCTTATTCAATGTTTTTATAAATAAATTTCACACAGCCTCCAAGCACATAACTATATACAATATGCAGATGACACCACCCTCATCTGCTCAGCCCCAAAAACATAATGACCTCACCCAAGACTCATTCTGATCCATTGAAACATGGCTAAGAAAATCTCACCTTCTTCATTTAACCATATCTACCTGGACTACTATCTCTTTTTTTACCTCAACATGATATCTGCATTAAATCAAAGTACCCAGTTTTATTACTCAAAATATAGTCTACTGTATTGTAATGTAACTTACATTTATCCAATGTATTTCATTATAGGTTTGTCAAAATATTGTAGGATTTATATTACGTTCATTTTATTTATTGAATTTATTTATTTAATCTTATTAGTATGTACTATAATTGTTATCAATTTGACTTTCATTCTTTGTATTAATGTATGCCATTATATAATTTTTGTGTGGAACTTTTCTCCATGGGCCTCTGCTGACATTTTTTTTTTGCCCGTTTGGACTTTCCAGGTCTAAGAAATGGAAATAAGTGAATAAATTACACACATACATAAATTGCACATTGTTTCCCCCCCCCCATTCCTTAGTGTTTCTACAAGTGATATTTCAGAACACCCAAAATTAAAGGAATATTTCTGTAGATCTCCCCAGATCTTCAGTACTACTAACTGAATTGATAACTGGGTAAAAATTATAGGAGTCAGAATACAAGATGGATGAAGAAAATTACAGAAGTGGTCGAGGGTTTAAGTCCATACAGCAAAATGCATTTGTCATTTCTAACAAAAAAAAAATTCCAAACAGAAAACCTACAGAAGTACCAGAAAAGGAAAAACATTTTAGCGTGTCAAACAAAATGAACTTGCCACCATTATAAGTGGTGACAAGGCTGTTAAATTGCATATAACAAATTAAGTTACCTGCGGCACAGAACTTTAAATATATCAACCCCACAACTGTACATACCTGTATCAATACCTCCTTGGACATTTTTAATACATGTAAATTAAAAGATAAGGAAATCAATAAATGTTAAATTCTGTAATATAACATATATGTGTCAACATGTTAAGTATGTATGAGTGTGGCAGCTCGTGGAGATGCCACTGTTGAATTAGTTCTGCACAGGAATCCTGACAGGGGCAGAGTACTATTACACAACAGTCATTTAAAGAAAGATAAAGCCCATGTTTTATAATGCCAGTGTCTAACAACAACAGTCCTCATCAGGCCTATATAGTGTTCAGGTTTATACTCTCCTTGGGACAATGACCCACTCCACTCATAGGTAAATCTCATTGCCCATGGGCTCAGATGGTTACTGCTATACTGCTGACCAGGAAAAGACAGTGTTTGGAAACACTTTGCATTGTCAGCTTGTGACCAAGAATGGAAGCAAGGCAGCTAAGTGCCTGAAATGTGCAGTTACTGGACAGAGAAAGACAGAGAGCTAGGGGTCACCTACAGTAACAAAGTGGTACTATTATATTTGAATAGGCTGTGGCTAAAATGTCAATTACAGAATCAAAAGCCATTCTCGAGACTGTCTCTGAAAAAAATGAGAGTTGGAATGAAAGCGACCCACATAAAAAATATTGTAAAGACTTTTGGGAAAACTCTGCAAAATTTGCAACATAATGATTTAAGCACATGCAACTTGCAACACAGGTAGGGTTTGATTAGTGTGGGTATATTTAAACACTTAACTAGGGTATATTAGATTACAGAAGAAGGTAATATTTGAAGAGGAAAGCATTTAAAAAGAAAGATGCCTGGTAGCAAACCATTTCCTGAACTGAAGTATGCCTGATTCCTGCAATAAGCTTATTACTGAAATATATGTGCGTTCAGATAAGAAACAACAGTAGCAAAAGGGGTGTCCTAGAACCTGCTGCCCAAATTCAACTAAATACTGAAGAACAGAAAGAGAAAGAGAGGCTGGGAGAAAGACACAGAGAAAAATTGCTGTAGGGCCAATAAAGGTGCAGTAATCATATACGTAAGAGAGAAAAAAAAAAGGCTGTAAGAATGGTTGTTATCAGTTTTTCAAAGATAGTTTCTATGTTTCTATAATGAGAGTGGACTTTGAAACTCAAATCCAATTCAAACACTGAAAATGTCTTCCTATCTGTGTTTATTACAATATTAATATTGACATACATTTTGGAGACAGTCCTTTGCACATATCACTATGACTAACATTTTCTGTTTGAACTGCTGATAAAAATTATTGAACTCCTAACACACTGGTACACATGATAATCCAGTCTTTGCATTTGAGGAATATATTTAAAATGAATAATGAGTAGCTTGCAGGGCATATCCTCATAATTGTATTATTTATTTATTTATTGTTGGTTGGTTTAGTGTCTTTTCAGAGGAGACCCATGGTATTATACTTCTGGGGAAACGTCCCTATTCTTTTCAGTAGGTGCCATGGGATCTTTTACATTCACCTGAGCTAACACCAACTCACACAGATGAAGCCTCAGTTTAACATCTCATCTGAAGAATCAGACAATCAGGAATTCAGCAACACCCTTATGCTGCACTGCACTGTCAGCAAACCATCTATCTTATGTGGGAATAAAACCCACAGCCTTCTGCACCAAAGGTGAGTGTGCTGCCTGTTGCATCAGTGACACTTTGATCTGTAATGTTATATTTGTGGACCCAAGATCCAGCATCTGATCATTAATTCAGTCAGTCAGAGACACTGTCTATTAGACAACTTTGATCATCTCCTATACTGCTTTATTTTTTTAAATACTGTATGTTTTAACACTTCCGGTGGCAGAGAGTAATACATCTCTGACTACTGTCCAGGCATCCACAGTTCAGTTAGAATCTTGACTGCCTGATGGAGCTGGCAAAGTAGGACAGACATGCCCATCTTGGGGGACGGGCAGGGTAGAGCCAGCCTTGCACTGCCACAATCCCTTGGAACAGAAGTGATGATCCAAATGCATGGCCTGGGGGGGTGGGTGTTAGTATCAACAAGCCCTCACCTGTTGGTGACTTTCAATACAGGTGTGCGGAAATGTGCAGTCCATAGGGAAGACACTTTGGATGTCCATGGCAATGTGGATCATGTGACTCTCACCCACTGGTGGAGTTAAGCTATTATAGATACCCTCATTGCCATGATAGTGGTGAAGGTATAAAGTGCCCTCATGGCTCCCCGAATGATGACATTTTCAAGAATGTTGTCACCAAGATTCCAAGTAACTTTTCCAGAAAAGGGAACAAAGATGCCATGTTCAAGTGGTGGGAGGCATGATGGCAGAAAAAATGCTACATGTTTTACTAAAGTATTTGTAATAAAACAGTTTAAGCATTTGAGCATGTCTAAACAAATTTTAATTTAAAAAATTAAATCAATGAATTGTTTAATTTTTGTTCTATTTTAATTATAATCTATGCTTAGTAAATTGGTGTCAGGCTAACATAACATATACATTATTTACCAAAGGGTATTGCAAATTCTTAATGTTATTTGTCCAAAATTTTTTATGAAGCAGATAGTTTGTTATTCTGTCTGTCTCTCTCTCTCTCTCTCTCTCTACATATATAGATATCGATGTGGGGGGGTTGAGAGTGTCTCAAATTATGTATTAATAACATATGCATGTGCATCTGTCTTGGCACAGATGGGAAATAGACAGACCAGGCTGAGAGAAGGCCACAGATGGGTGATTCAGGACTGTAAACCATGCTGTTCTGTCAAAAAATGAATTATGATACAGCAGATATGCTGAGATGAACTATTGGTGCCGTTACACTTATGAGACTACAAGGACCACATTAAAAGTGCACAGTGTATTAGATAAACTCATCCAAACGTAGCAAAACACACTGGTGTTTGACATCAGCTTCTTCTGTTATCTAGGTAAGTCCTCCAGGAATATATAACTCTTTCTAGATATGAACTGGGAACAGCACTACCTGGTCAAAAGGATTTATTTTACTTGGTCAAAATTTTAAATCGCTGAAATTCATACGGTCAACACCATATGATCGACAATTTAAAATACTGAAAACCTACTATGAGAAAGAAATGGTATTTTATTATGAGAGCAAGCCTCCAAGCACACACCACAATCCCTGCTAATTATGTATATTAACTCCAAGATTGCACTACATTGGGGAAAAGGGCACATTCTCTTATCCCCACTGTACCACAATCTCTGTGCAACTGAGTTTAGTTGAAATTGTGGATCATATGGTCTCAACCATATGAATTTCCACAATTTAACATTTCAACCAATTAAAATAGACCCAGTAAATGTTTTGTTCAGAATTAAATAGTTTGTAGGTAGAGAATGACAGAATTGCATCCAAAACTATAGGATAAATAGTGTTAATTGCACATAGCCTTTGCAATATAGCCAGAAACATAATGTGCTGTGTGATTTTTTTTTTTCTTCTGGAAACTGACATTTGGGAAGTGCATTATCCAAATTTCACAGTGGTAAATTGTTCAACTTCTAATAAGAAATAAAATCATAGGACACGTTTCTGTAGACACTATGCAGGTCTGGAGATTATTAATAATAATAATAATAATAAATTATTATTATTATTGGGGAGGCCAAGGTGCAGTCTACTTCAAAACTTTTGATTTGCGTCATATTTTTTCATTACTGAATAATTTTAACTTTAGGACATTGGTTGAATAGTTGTTAGAAACTTCACTTTTGGGCTATGCCTGTTCCAGAATTTATAACTGAGTGATATACTTTTAAAGTAGCCATTCAGATTTATGTATATAGAAAAAGAATAAGAGGATTGGATTGCTAGGTGAAAAGACATTTTCCTCTCTGTGAAATGAGTCACCTTTTCCTTTCTTATTAAATAACAGTCCCATTATATATACAATTGTTAATTTATTTATTCTGTATGTACTCTCTCTCTCCTTCTCTCTGAGAAATACAAAAATTATCACTGACAATATGGCTTCCTCTGTACTATTTCTGTGTTCCGTAACAAAGAATGCATCCCTCTTATATGGCAAACTTGCGTTTTCCTTTTAGTATTTTAATTTGATTTCTGTAAGAAGCTAAGCCTTCATGCATCAAAGAAATTAATTTTGTTAGCTGACTCCTTAGCTTTTGTTATTTATAGAAGTCCTTCTGGTTTGCATTTTGACTTACCTTTTTTTTGAATTTCTCTTCTGTATCTCTCCAACAATAGCGCTCACACTTATTTAAAAACATCACACACGATTTGCATAGACCTGCTGCCTTTCAAAAGCTTTTGTACTGTATTATTCAGTAGATTTTCAAAGGCTGTTGTTTGGATTTTATATGCCTTTTAAATGTTTCTAGTCTATACATTCCTTATGTGGCTGACTTTTAAAAAAATGAGCTTTGAGCTCTGCTGGAATAAAGTTAATTCTCTGACTTTCCAGATTTGCTAATAGAAATATAAAGTATTGTACATTTCAGTGGCTAATTGGTTTTACTGCAAGTTAAATTCAGCAAGCTAATTTTTCTTGATGGGCTTCTTTTGCCACTATAACTAATTAATTCAAATCACAAAATAGCTTATTTTGGTCCATTTTCACCACATGCTGGGACTATGTAATTAAAATATGTAACAGTGTTTCTAAATATATGCATATCAGTCTACATCATAGCACGTTGCTTCAGAAGAGAAAAATGTTGGGAATGCTTTTAGAATGGCATTCAGTAGCACTGTTTCCAGGAAATGCATCAGATACACAAGTAATTGTTAAAGAAGTCTCTGTACCACTAAATGTTAGAGAGGTACATGTGAAGCGACTGAGGACGGCATTATTAAAAGCAACATTATTATTATTATTTCAAGTAAGGAGGCAGTGTGTGTCTGAGGATTGTGATTTGATGGGAATAAGAGCAGAAGGACAGACTGACAGACTGAGTTATGGTATGAGTAAGCATAAATGACTATGAAAATGAGAGAGGGAGTACCCAGCACAGGGACAGGGTAGATATTTGTATTAGCAGGATGACATGACAGCGGGAAAGAATACAGAGGTGTAGTAGTATTTATTTATTTACTTATTTTATGTTTGTTTACCGGGACAGTTCGACTGGGTGGATAACCCATTTTCAGCAGAGGCTTGGGGGGTAAAGCCCCACTAGTTACAGATAAAACATAATCTAAGACACTACAATCATAGGATGAGACAACAATGTCCAGCAGGTGATTAGAGGAACAGCAGGATGACATAGTGGGACAGAATATAGAGGTATTCTAGTATCCCAGAAGGTGATTAGACAGGCATCAGGATGACACAGCAGAGGCACAGAGGTGTACTACCATGCCCTACAGGTGATGAAGGGAACAGTAGGATGGTGTGACAGAGGGACAGAAAACAGAAGTAAACTAGTACACCCTTCAGATGATGAGAGAGATAGCAGGATGATGAAATCGAGGGACAGAATCCAGAAATGTATCAGCATGACCAGTGGAGAGTGACATGGACAGTACCAGGAAAACACAGCAGAGGTCCAAATACAGAAGTGTACTAAAGTAGCAAGTGGTGACTATGAAGGGAACACCATACTGACTGGATGCACAGAACCTGGACACAAGTGTCAGCAAATAATTCAGTATAAGAACTCCTGACATACACCATGTAGTAGGTAAACAGTGCAAGTAGGGGGTGTACATGAAAGTATGTGCTCCTTGTGAAACATGTAGAGCTGTATGCAAATGGCAGGTAAAAAGAGAGAGATATGCGGGAAGAGGCACTTATAAAACTAGCCTAAGAATGGCACAGAACTATTATCATGGTAGTGCCCAGTGTGCATGGCTTGGACTAGAAAAGGGGACACAAACTGTGATGGGCATAAGGCATCAGCAAGAGCATTACAAAGTCAGGTTTTATGATAATTACACTGCTATAACCACAGATTGTACCCTTATTCATAAAGACGGCATGAATGCATATCTTCCATTCATTCTATATCTTGTGCAAGCTTTATGGGTGCTGGTGTAAGAAAATAGGGTCTCTAGTTGTATCAAAGCAGCTGCGATCTCCAGTGATGAATGGGTGCATGTACTCAGGATAAACATATGCATGGTGTACATCTGTCTTCATATGGGATTTTTATCCTTTAACACTATCTTACCCACACAAGACACATCTATTGATATCTAAAATACATAGCCAGAGAGTAGCGGGGTTTAGTCTAGATGATAAACCGTGAGTCCTCATGTTGTAAACCACAACACCTTGCCAAACCATGACTACATCTCTGCTACCTCCAGGATAACAGCAACAATCCATTCAATGAAAACCTTAGTGAGAATGTCTTTCAGTTGTACACACCTCCAAAGACAATGGGCAAGTGAAAGAAGTACCCGTAATATTCTGGTGTGGGGAACAAGTCCTAAGACAGAGACAAGAGGGAGGTCTCAAAACCAGTTAGTAAAACATCTGGGTATAAACATAGCTGAAGGATATTGATCAACCCAGGGAGTAAATCAAATAGTGTGCTACATTGCCACAGACCAGGAACAACATATCACATCAGATAAGATACAAATAGACAAAATATGGGATTGCTAGAGGTAATGAAAATAACGTAGTGAGATACCAACCACAAGGAATGCAGGTAGAATGTTCTTAATAAATCTCTAGTAACCGATTGCTAGAGGTAGTAAGAATTCTGTTTACTGAGTATAGTTGAATGAAAAATGTTTTTTTTTATTATCGAAATGATGCTTGTAGCAGGTGTATTGCAAGTTTGTGCCACTGTTGATCAGCCTTCTGTTATCCAGATGGTAAAGGCACCTGATGCTTTATCCAGTGAAACTAATGCCTAAGGAGGGCCTCTGTACGAGAACATGAATGTTAGTTGAAGCATTATGCTTTGACAGGTGGCAGCACAATGACTTACTCTCTGAAAGCCATTTTCAGCGAATTTGAGGTGTTACTCTTTCCCCACCATTATACAATTATGGAACATTATAGTTATAGATATATATATATATATATATATACTCCTGTAAAAAAGCTTGAAGTCATGTTTGCTGACAATGGTTTTCAGTGAATCACATTTGTGCTTTTGTCTGTTGAAGAATAATCCTTTGACAGATAATTATGAATCCTTGTGTGTTTTACACATCTTTTGAGCATGGGCAGAAGATACTGACCATACTTTTGAGTAACATCAGTGAATAAACAATATTAGGTAGACATCACTGGTGACCTTTTGTGCAGGTATTGCCCCAGGATTGCTAGTATTAACATAGATGGATATGATTGGGTCTCATATCGAAACTACTTTATTGTGTGTTTGACATATGGATGCCAAGATATTCATCTTGAAAGCAAATCTTTCAAGGTGAATCTTGGCATCTATGTCGAGAACACATAATAATGGGTTATGATCAGTGAGACCCAAATGTAACTCTTTATAATGCATGAACTTATATCTACTCCATGAATTGGGTGTTAGAAAAAAAAATGTTTTACTGTCTTTGAAAGCTAGTACAGTACTTAGCAAGTGCTGTTGAATAATTTTTAAATACTGACCTAACTTAAATAAGTGATTATAGACTGACAGTGACATATGTAAACTTCAGTGGACACAGGAGGAAAGATATTCAGGGACCGAAGGGATGTCCCTTACCTTATACCCAACCACCACAGCACTTAAGGGGTGTGTAACATTTGTTACACACCTTTGAAATCACTGCTACAGTTGGGTCTTGTACTGCAGTAGCACATAACAAGTTTATCCTTTATTGGTTTTTGGAGTACAATGATGGCACTCCATGCACTACAATACATTCCTTGCCAATACTAACAATATGCTGCCCCTACTAATGCTTAAAAATGTACTGAAGAGCTCTACTGATTAGTTTCATATCTTTTTATAATGGGAGCAAGCATTTTTTTCTCCTGTTAATGTTTGTTTTTGTGAGAATTCTACAATAAGGGCCTATTCTTGAATTTCTCGTCAAACTTCTCTAGGAACAGATGATTCAACACAGTAGTTTAGATAGGAGTAGAATTCAGAGATATGTATCACAGCTTTGGCTGCAGGCTGGACAATGTTGTCAACTCCTGGTAAAAACATAGGTAAGGTGGAGTGAAGGGAGAAGATGGCGATCATGTACAAGAGTACCATTTGGCCAGTCTGTGCAGCGGTGAGCATGGTGTGGGTGTTGCAGCCATGGCTGACATGCCAAATGGCCGTGATGTCACCTGCAAATGAAGCATGATTAACGGTCATGCATATTTGACAGGGACATCATGCATACATTGGTAATTGATTTACTTATCTGTCACTCATACATTTAGAATTGCATATGTTCAGTGAATTAAGTGCTGTAGCTGTTGAAGGTAAATTGTAAAAACGGCGTGAATGGAGATCGCGTGGAACGGTAAACTTACACTTTTCCTCAATGTAGTGCAATCTCGGAGTTGGTATGTTTAATTTGCAGGGATGAAAAAAACAATAAACAGCTGTAGTTATACTGCAGCTTCTTTATCATTAAGTAAGTGCAGTACCCCACTGGAGTTAACGTCACAAATACCCAATGAATATTCATGCAGATAGTGAAGACATCAACATGAATATTCATTTGTTATTCAAACATGTCACAGGGTGTTAGGTGGTGGGCTAGGTTTAGGCAGGACTTGCTACTGCACACCCAGGGAGGTACTCTCATACATGATTGCCAAGAAGATAACCTGGATGCAGAATGTTAGGGAGTTTGTTGATCAGTCTTAAATGCACTGAATGCCAATACCTGAATACCTGTATTGCCTTTGTGGTAAGAACTGAAACTCGTTTAACACTCTGTGTATGTCACAAACTATATCAGCTGTTTGCTACTGTTCAAAAGGCCAGAAAGTTCATTCCATCTAGCTAGTTTTATAATCACTCTGCTATATCCTTGCAGTTGTTGTGAAATGTGTAGAAATCATGCCTGCATCTAAGGAAATGTCCAGTTTATTTCAATGTGAAATTCATTTCACCTAGCAGCTTTCCCCTCACTCTTTCCTAATGCTACATATGATTCTGTCTCTCAGCAATGAACCACTAAATTCACATTGTTTAGCTCTGCTCTTTAAATCAGTCTCATGTGTGTCAGCATCTGGCCTATGATTCTGTCCAACTATCTGCAAACTCACATGCCACCTTAGGTCACATCCTATGATAACAGTTTAATCCCGGAAGCCTTCTCTAGATTTGATTCCACAACACCAGTTCTACTTAACATTTCACTCTCTCTCACACTGATAAAAGCAGCCATCTATATTCAGCACAGGTTCTGATTTTTTTTTGATTATACTATTTGATACCACATACCAGTAAGTAATAACCATTATTTACCATCCCACATAAAAGAGGTTTGCACAGGAGTGACAAGTTTGATCATCCTCCAAAGATTTTCATAAAGACTGGCTGTTGTGCATGTTGTGTCAGTTGTTGCCCTACATCACAGAATGTGTTCAAGCAGTGGTCATGCTGCCTCTGATTTTTTTGCTGCTGTAGAGTATTTGTACTCATCATGTCTGCACGTGTTGTACTCATCATGTCTGCACGTGTTGTACTCATCATGTCTGCACGTGTTGTACTTATCATGTCTGCATGTGTTGTACTCATCATGTCTGCACGTGTTGTACTTATGATGTCTGCACGTGTTGTACTTATGATGTCTGCACGTGTTGTACTCATCATGTCTGCATGTGTTGTACTCATCATGTCTGCATGTTTGCTATTTGCGTTACTTTCTTTAATGCTGTTATTTCCAGAACTGACAAACTACTCAGTACAACATCAATGCATCATTGAATTCTCAGGTCCAAAGTACTGTCTACACTTTTATTCTTTCTGCAGAAGCAGGGTAGCACCTCTAGCGTTTCTACCCAACACTCTGCTGTACAGCCCCAAGTACATGCATTTCATTAGTCTCCTAGCAGCGCAACCTGCACTGCCATACTAATGTATTGCTAATGCACTATGTATGTATCTTCATAATATTGAGATATGTTCCGAGTGTCCACAACTTGCATACCACGTACTGGAATAGCCACAGTGACCTTTATTGCCATTTTGAACTGCAGCTTCCTGGTCATGTTACACATGTTGCAAATAGTGTTACTGGTTGAAAGTTTCTGCATCATTTCACAGTGACCATGCATGTGACAAGGCAACCCAAGGTAAACATCTCTATTCTAACAGTATATGACAGGTATATGACTCAACTATCAACATGCTGATGGGTTCAACATGCACACTTTAACATCATAACCCATTTGGAATGTTAGTTTTTACTGTAGGTCACTTTCTGCAATTCTCTAGTAAGAGGTTGTCATGGACTTCAGTCACACATCCTAGATTGTGGTTGTGATATTAGACTACAGTCATGAAGACCAGGATTTCAATCCCATCAGGTTTAATTTGTATATTGGGTATCCTTGAATAAGCCTACTGCCCTGTGTTTCAAGTTCTCCACAATAAAATGGACTCCTCCACTGAAGTAGTAAAAATAATGCAACCCAGTGGATTACAAATTGCATGGCAGGGCATCTGTCAGGTTTCTGTAGGACATAGTGGGTTGTTCTGAGTTGTAGTGAGATGAGATGAAGGCTAACATTTTGCCCTTATCTCAAATTACTAGGCCATGTTGCTGTCTGGTCACAACCAATATGGATAGATAGATAGATAGATAGATAGACAGATAGATTGACAGAGACACCCTGACTTATTTAAGACAGAAAAGCAGGACTGAACTCTAAACATGATATAACATGCTGCATTCTGCATGTGTATAGGAACATCTATCTAGCTGTTTTCACAGATACATTTATGGCACTTTGAGATAGGGACAAAGGGGAGAAAATAAATTAAGGCAACCAGAGCATATACATATAGGCAGCCCTTTCTCCCTTTCTGTCCTTACACACACTGCTAACCATAAGCCTTCCCTCTGAGCTCTTTTGACATATTCATTCCATTAGAGGAGACATGCCTATAACCTATTAATTCCCCTTCAGGGTGATGTTCAAGCACTAGGAGCTGTACCATCATCTGTAGGGGAGACTGGGGATTTTATGCTTTAAGTACTAGCTCCCACTGTTGATATGGCTGCCACATTGTCTTTACACTGTAGGATGGACTCAGTTCTACATATGGCAGATGTACTTTGCAGCACTATACTGCACACTCAGGAAGCCATGTTTTTCACAGTTTTCCCAATAGACCAACCATAGCTCTGCTCACCAAGGCATGTGAACCAGTATTAGCCACTCTATTCCCATCCTTTTTTGTCTGCTCCACCAGTGTATGAGCTGATAAATGAAACTGGGTCATCTGTGGCACAGTCAAGCATTTATCCCTCAGGGATGAAGTCAGTGAATTTCATTTTGTACTCACATGGTGGTGCTGTGGTAGCGTTGTCGCCTCACAGTTAGATGTTGCTCGTTCAATTCTCAGTTAGAGCGTCTTCTGTGTAGCGACATGCGTGAATGGGCATTCCTTCATTGAAGGTTGTGTGTTAGGCCCGGCAAGCCAGCACGTCAAAATCTACTGCCAATCATTAGCGGACCGGAGTTCCGCTGTGGTGACCCCTAACCAGGAAAAGCTGAAACAAACAAACAAACAAACTCACACACTCTTATTGCTGCCCCCAACCCACCTGACATTTAAAAATTGGGCACCTCTATCAAACTGTTGCCTCCCCCCACACAACTTAATGTGTACAACATTTTTAGTTGCTCAGTGAAAAACTATTAGTGATATTGCTTTTAATTTGCAATCATCTCTGTAACCAAGCTATATATACATTGCTAGAGGCATTAATTTAAATGATACTAGACATAATATGGTCTGATAAAGCCTCAATGTTTCTAAATGATTCATATTCGTAGGTTAGTACCACGCTAACTGGCCTTGCAAGCCATTTTAAGCCTAGCCAGTTATCCCTTGTGAGACTCAAACCCTGCACCTTGTGTTTGTAAGGCAAACACCTTAACCACTTGGCCACCCTCCCAAAAGCTGATAATGCTCAGAAAAAAATGTACTCTATTGCATACAAAGAGTATGCCTGGCTGTACCATTGCTCTAAGCCATGCAGTCCCTTCCCCATTACTAAGTGACATGGTCATTTACAACTTAAATATAAGTGCATGATGTGAGGTTAGAACCCATGACATCTGCATTCCTAACCTTGAAATATGGGAACTGTCTATGAAGAACAGACACTTGTTTCAATTTATATGTTATTCTTTGGTGTTCTGTGACTGTTGCTGTATTTCTTCCATTGTATGCTCTGTATCTTTCTCTCATACATATATGCATGCAGACATACAAGCACACACACACACAAAATCTCTGCTTTTCTTTACATCTGTCATGTCTTTTTTCACCAAGGCCAGTCAGACTTGCACTGTTGACTTGCTTTATGCCTCTCTTTTTAAGTTATTTTTTTTTACAGGTAGTTCCTCTTCTCTGCCTACACCATGAGTGCTATTTGTCACACTTTCCTTGCAGCAGGAAGTGGGCATTAATCATCTGACCAAGGAGCCCATTTCTTGCCAGTTTTGTTCCCTGCACCCCCAGCCCATCCAAATGGGCAGGAAAGACTTTCAGTGCTTAGGCACTCATGCATGCATTGGCTGCAGTTATCTATCAGTGTCAAGGATATAGTGTTTTCTTATACTGACTGCAACACAGATCCCCTCCACCAGCTTCCCCAGGAAGCTATAATGCAGCAAGACGCCACCACAACCAACCTCACAGGATGACATAGCTGGTCATATCACCCTATACCTCAATGTCACTTAACTCTCAAGCTGCTAATCTAAGCTGACCACCCACTGAGTAGCAGGCAGTGAGGCCTCTAAACCAGAAAAAAATGTTTTTCTCTTTGCCCTTTCTGAGTCATACTAAGCATCTGTTGGTTATCCTTTAAAATTAAAAATCTGACTCCAAGCAACTTAAACCTGTGGGATGCAAAAGTGTAGTTGACGCAGTGGTACTTTGGAAGAATAAAGAGCCCCTAAGAGTTAATATATGCATGCAGAAAATGTGTACATTTATATTAGCAAAAATTGTCATCACGTATTACAATTGAACTGGTGTGCAAAAATAAAAAAGTGTGGTCAATTAGACAAAGTAATCTATAAACCTTAAAATGGCAGTTCATTGAAACCTGACAAAAAATGTAGTTTTTAATGTATTTGTAAGTTTCTTTCTCAGGTATGATTTTCTAATTCCATAAAAAATATTCTGTGCATGTGGGATTATTTTCCTAATAAAATAACACAACGGGCTTAAAATAGCACTGCAGACATGACAAGAACTTTGGAAACAAAATTGTTAAAAGAAATCTCTTGACGCATAGCACAGGAAAAAGCAGAAATGGGGATTTCAAAGGCATACTAGTATTTTTTTATTAACTGAAGCAAAAAGTGCTCTCTGGGAAAACATTTCTCACTGTAATGACACAACACAGCAGCTGGACAGCTATACATTTTGTTTATGGGCAGTGTTCCCCTGAGGTTTGCGCAATAGCCGCTTGTCCTCTCAGTAAATATGTGTCCTGCGTTTCACTGCATGGCAGGCAAGTTTTGTTTGTTTGTTCACATAAAACATAACAACAGATATGAATCATACCCGTTAGTAGCAGCAAAGAATAAGACGGGGGAAGGGTTTGTGGAAGTAACAGTATTCATCTCTCAGGAAAGTGAATTCCCTTATGGCATTATTTATCATTTTTCAATGGTGAAACGTCAGAAATGGCTGTTAGTAATGTATTCTGCTACGCTGTAAGGTGGGGCATGGCTGGGAACCTCCATGCCTGTGCAAGCAGATATCGGTTGGAAATGCCCTCATAAATAATCATAAGGAAAAATTGATTCACTTGCGAACTCAGAATAACTGCCTCTCCAAGCGAAGCGTGTTTAGCAATTTGGACTTTGCCAGATGAATTACAAACTAATGTTTTGTATTTTGTATGGAAGCGCTATGCATATTATAGTAGCACAATATATCTCCACACCAGATAATCTGTCTGCATGCCCCAGAGAAGTTTACAGCATGTTTGCCTAATAAATATGTGGCATATATGCTGCACAAAAACTGCACGCTTGTATTTGAATATCATAAAATGTAAAGGACGGATCTCATGAAAAATTAGAAATTAATAAACTGCCATACAATACGTTGGTAATACACACACTGCTTCTTTTGTAACAACAGTGCACCATCACCTATATGACATGTATAAGGAACTAATGAGAGAGTACAACTGAGGTGTCCCTGTTGTCATCTGGCTGGGTTTCACATGAAACCTGAAGTTAAAGGCTGACAGGAAAAATGAGTCAAATAACTGCTGCTGGTCAGCATACCTAAATGGCAAACATCAGTCAATCTGCAGTAAAAGAGTAACCACAAATAAGGGATGGAGAGCGTGCCTTCTATAAAAAAAAAAAAAAAAGTCACGGCATGTAAGAGTTTTGAAAAGGTACTCTTTGGTGATAAACAATAAATGCCTGCATAACTATTTAATAATACAGGGTTCTCTGTGTCTTGTTTGCCAGATTTGGTAGACAATCAAACGCATCACCTATGAAGTGTAATTTACTTCAAGGTGCTATAACCTCAAAGGTAATTATATTTTGTTGGAGTACACTGGATGGTTATGATCTCTCCCCTCACTCAGCCGTTTCTCTAGTCAAAATGTTTCAGAGAAGAGAACTCGGTGAAGCGTTTTTACTAAAATCTAATGTTCATGTGCTGTAATGGAACTGGTCTTTTATACCAGTTGTAATAGACAGGAATAGTATACTAAAAATAAGGCATGGTCTTGGCAACCAATACTGATGGAAGCAGCAACATCAAGCAAGGAAATGCTGTTTCACAACTATGTGAATGACAAGTGAGAGATGTAACGGGAACATAGTTCTGGCAACAGAAAACTAATGTTCTTTATTTAGCAAAGAAAGCAATCCTCTGAACGACTTCCTTTCTTACTTCAAGGTTAACACTGACAACTAGATGAGTATCCATAAATCCCTTCATGGCCTGACTGGTTTTGCCCGTTGGGAAACAGGAGGCAATTAATAAGGATGGGTAATGGCATGGAGAATATGGTCTCTACACTTACTTGCCTTGTAATGCCCATGAGCCTATCACCCTGTGTTCTTCACTGCTGAAACAAATGCATGTTACTAGAGTATTTTTGCAGTACTGGCATTATTCTATTGTTCCCACTTACTTCATGTGGATCAGTTTAATGGATTCTAATCCTACTTAGAAGCAGTGTGCAAAGTGCACCACTCAGCATCTGTGTGTGGAAGAGGGAGCCAAATTCTTGTTTTTAGAGAATCCTGATATGCAAAGCATAATGGGATGGAAAATTA
Source organism: Protopterus annectens (assembly GCF_019279795.1). Lineage (NCBI taxonomy): Eukaryota > Metazoa > Chordata > Ceratodontiformes > Protopteridae > Protopterus > Protopterus annectens. The sequence continues at coordinate 1,696,196,378 of NC_056743.1, forward strand.
TGAGGTCTGCAGAATTTATTGCATATTGGAGGCTGCTAATGTACCAAAACACAGGCACAGAGGCCTTATCCATTCAACAGCTTACATTCAGGTACTTTAGTCTTAAGTTCTTGATTGGCAACAACACATGGCAAGTATGTAGCAGACATCAATGTTTGTAAGAAATGTCCGGGATTAGCTGAAGGAGTGCCTGGTATCCCACCTGTGTCAGAATTAACAATATCAGAGACACTTTTGATGAACATCTTTCAAGAATGTTTCATGAGCAATAATAGGCTTTTGAAATCTGTTGGGGGTGGGCAGGGGGCTGGCATACTTACAGACCTGTGATCTGACCTACATTACATCTCAGACTAGTCAATTAATTCTCTAGCCTCAGTCATCCTGCACCCATAGCACTCTGTCTTTTACCGCTGCTGAAAATATTATAATGACAATGGGCAATGTTCTGCTTCTGCTGAGACATTGTGCTGGCACTGATATGCAATGCTTCGATGAGGAGGTGCATACATGTACACTTCCATGTATGCATTCTCTCTCCCTCTCTATGCATAGCTGTCACTGCTTCCATAGCAGTTCAACTGTGATGCTCGTGATTAAACTCTGACCGCTGGCAGAGAGCAAACCTGCATCGGACTCAGTGCCAGTTCTCCTCCTTCTGGAGAGCAAGTGTGGACGACCTGCTGAGAGATCCTTCATTCTCCAGATCACATTTTATTCTCCAGATTTTAAATGAGACCTAGTCATCATATGCAGACCCTCACCCCTGCACCATTACTCCTAAAACGTCTGTGCCATTTCATTGTTGTTATACTTCTCATTTATAGTGCCAGGGTTTATGATCTCCTGGGAAGTTACATCTAGTAGTTCTGAGTTTGATTCTCTCCATCTCCATCTGCTGCTTGTGTTCCTCTAAGTGAGTCATTAAGCTTGATGTTGCTTCTGGGTGTCACCACAGAAACAGGCACTTAGTTCTAGTTGGTTTAATGAGTTAAAAAGTTAGTAAAATACAAATAAATAACCAAGTAAATAAAAGATCAGTGGTCATGCATTCATATTATGCCGCTTAGCCAAGAAATCCATTTACAGTATGAAACAAATCTGGCATGCCAGCTTTATTTCTAAGGAACACAACACAATGAATCAGATGTTTAATGCATTAGCTAAAATATTGACAGTTGGACTTTCTCCTTAAAGCAGATTACATCACAATGCATCAGCCTGATAACAAAAGGAGGCAATAAATCAAATCAATTATTTTAAGTGCATTTATCATTCTACCTTCTATGCATCCCTCCTGTCCACCTCATCCTTTCTCCACCTGTCACAAGCCCTGCTGAATACGTCCATACCCCCCCCACCCCACCCTTCATCATTCATTCTGGTGTTCCATTCCATGGATTAGTTAATGGCAATTTGAATAGTCAGCCAGCAAGTTTTCTCTGATTGCCAGTCTGAAATATTCATTTCATATAAAGCTGAACACACAATGGTGTTATAAGACACAAATAGAGGAAATAACAACTTGGATTTTGATAAAACAGTAGCACCAGGCTGCCAGCAAAAAGATACTTGATTACTGAGAAACACTACTTGAGTTCTATGAGTTTGGGAGGTGAGGGTTGGGTGAGTGGGTGTATGTTGGGGTGAAAGGATTAACACACTGCACATTTTAGGCAAAAGTCTGCATGTTGTCTTTGTGGAATTTTTGTGGCAGTCCTCAAACTTTTCTGGAAATTGCACAAACTTTTCCCGTCAGTTTAAGTACAGAGCCTAATATTACTCCCTGAAATTTCCCAGTCCAGTTCCAGTAGATAGAAGGTCATTTGCTATTTAAGTGTCTTCATGAAGTACAATGTTTTATTTCAATCTATCACTGACTGCAGTTTAATATGAGCACAAGATAAAAGGCTAATGTTCATATCAACTGCATGCATGTTTAAAATTATGTCAGAATTCTTAGTGCTTAATATCAGTAAATCATTCATGCATCATTAAAATTGAAATGTGGCAATTTAGAACTCCCTAATACACACAAGCAGAGCTGGATCCAACATTAGACAACTTAAGACAGTTGCCTAAGGCCCATATTGGCTTAAGAGGGGCTCCATGTTGGCTTGGTTTACTGAAAAATCAAACTTCAGTAAAACTTAAAAACGTTGGTGATTTCAGTTCTGACTAAACACAGCAAGCATTAGGATACTGTAGAAATGGGAGAACTTAAGCCGAAGAAACTTCAACGTTAGGACAGCAACATGAAAATGCATGGCAGATTTAGAATACAATGCCTGCCTAAAGGGGAGAGAGACAGCAAGCTCCGATGAATTTGATAAACACAGGAGATATACAAGCTGAGAATGGATGGTTCTGTTCCTTACCAGTAAGGCATATACAAGCATCATTGATCTGTTCCAGTGAGTGAGCGAGTGAGTGAGTGAGTGAGTGAGTGAGTGAGTGAGTGAGTGAGTGAGTGAGTTACCTTTCATTTTCTTTCTTTTTTTTTTTGTTTTGTTTTTTATAGAGTATTACGGTGTGACAATGTCAGTCAGAGTTTAATAGCTGTATTGTTCAGTGTCACTGGTGCAACAGATAGCATGATTGCTTTTGGTGCAGAAGGATTAGGGTTCTGTTCCCACACCTGGTAGATCAATTGCTGACGCATTGGGTGGCTGCTGCACTCTTGAGTGTGTACTCCTTTGCATGAGATGCCTAGTAACTATGAACATGTCAGCTTGCGTGTCATTCTCTACTGTATATCACCAGCATACCGTGTTTTTACATAACACAGGCAATTTATTCTTTAAGGGCAGGAGGCACTGAATTTCTAGATGAAACACTGAAATGTAAAGTTGTTTGCCAGAAGCAACCTCTTTATTAGTTATAGTTCTTTTAAGTGTGGAATTATTTAGATGACTTTTACTTCTGAATATTGACTGTCATTGGTGGATTTATAATGACAGATGCTTGAGTGGACATTAATGGCTGAAATGTTATGAAATAGACAGCTTTGTCATTATTGGTTCATATGTTTTGTCTCGGTGCTTACTGGAAAAAGTGTATAAAACTACAAATGTAAAGCACACACTCTAACAACTTGTGCTGTATTAAACAAGGTATATAGTTTAATACTATCAGGAATGTGAATCAAAGAACACATGCATTTTGCAAGGTTCTAAAAATGTGTGCAGGGGGCCCATGGTTGGAAAACAGCTCAAAGGTAAACTTAGTCCCTCAATGGTCAGTTGCATTTGCTATGAATGTAGGTTTCAACAAATGTGAGTTTCAGGGGCAGAGAAGTTTATTGTTGCTCATGCTGAGTTTGTTTTCATTATGAGACTGTATTGTTTTGTTTAGTAAATGTGCTTGGCTATAAAATTTGAAATAAAAGTTTTTAAATTAAATCCAAATTCCGTAATCATTGTAGAAGTAAAAAAGAAAATAGTGTACGCACTGCGAGGTTTAAACAGTGTTTATAGTAACTGGGGAGAAATGGCCAATAATGAGGCAGTGGAATGGCTGAGGGTGGGTGCTTGGTGTGGGGAGGAGGGGGGTGCTGCCTGGGTGGAGGCCCTGATCTGTTACCCTGCCTAGGGCCCCATTTGACCATGATCCAGCTGTGCACATAGGAGCTGTATAAAGCTAATAATTGTTATAGAAATGGATCATCCCGATTGTTCACATGCTTAATTTAGCCCCTGGGGTCTTCTGCATCGCTAACTCTCCTGCACCTCAACTTTTACTACTCCAGGTTATACCATTCCAGGTAACAGGAATCCTTATACCATTCCTTTTGTCATGTGAAAGAGACCAATAATTGACTCTACACTAAGTTACAAATTTATTTATTTTATTTTATTTATTTATTTATTACATTTACTAACTGGGTAGTGTCCGACTGGGACAGAAGCCCATTTTCAGCAAAGGCCTGGGGAGAAAAGCTCCACATGCAATAATAAAGCTAACAGCAGTAATAATACTTTTATAATATAGTAGTTAAAACAGAATACAAACCACAGCATAAACAGTATACAGGGTCTCAAGTGATAGGACAAATCATTGTTAAACTGTTACAGTAATACAAAGACAATATGCACAATATAAATGCAGAAATGCACGTATATCAACAGAGAAATAAAAACAGGAAGTTATTTACTATTCCAGATGTATGTACAGTATGAGTCTACCATGACTGCAGACAGATAGAGCGAGTACAGTACAGGATAAGGTAAGGTTCAGGGAGGTAGGAGGAATTAGCCTGGTGAATAGCAGGAACAAATCTACTAATTGGTTAGGTAGTTCTTTAGGAGTTGTTTGAACTTGTGGTGGTGGGGATTTTGTGTGATGGGCTGTGGAAGAGTATTCCATAATATGGCAATCTTGTGGGAGTAGAGGGAGTCACCATGGTAGATGGAATGGGATACCTTTAGCATTAGTTTGTTTGAGGATCTGAGGGATCAGTTGTTAGTACTAGGTTGGACAAGGTTATAGAGAGCAGGGCAGTTGCTGAGTTGGTAGATTATTTTGTGAGCCATGGTAATTTGGTTGAGGGACAAAAGATTAAGGAGTTCTACCCAGCTGAGTTGAGAGAGGGCAGTGCAGTAGTGGGTCGTGTATGGCTGATTGGTGGCAAACATGGTGATTTTGTTGTAGCAGGATTCCAGGTTATTGAGCTCAGTTTTACATAGGTTTGTGAGTGTGTGAGATCCATATAGGAGGGTGGAAAGTAGGTGTGACTGAGCAGTAGCTAGTCTGGCACTCTGAGTAAGGTATGGCTTAGCCCTATAGAGGGTGCCAAGTTTGGCGTGAACTTTCCTGATAGTCAGAGAAATATGCTTGTTGAATTTTAGATTTTCGTCGATTGTGATGCCTTGAAGTTTAGCCTGGTTAGTGGGTTCAATTTTGGTTCCATTTGAGGACAGAATTGTGAGAGGGACTGACCAGGTTTGGTTCTTTTGTTACTGAAGAACATAATCTTAGTTTTGTTTGGGTTACGTATGAGTTGATGCTCTGAGAGGTATTTTTCTATGTGCTGAAAAGAGATTTGCATTTTTTTTAAAGTTCTTGTGGAGAGGGGGCAGAGCATATAAGTGTGCAGTCATCAGCGTACTGGACAATGTGTGCCAGTTGACTTGTTGAGCTGAGGTTGTTTGTAAATATGATGAAGAGGAGGGGACCAAGAATGGAACCTTGGGGGACACCTACTGAGATGGGGAGAAGGGGAGAGAGACTGTTTGCCTATTTGGTTGCTTGCTGATGATAAGAAAGATAACTATGAAACCAGGTTAGGGATGCATTAGAGAGGTCATAGGATGAGAGTTTGTCTAGAAGTAGTTGGTGGGAAACAGTGTCAAATGGTTTGCACATATTGAGAAAGATGGGAAGAGGCAGATTGACGTTTGTTTTGGAGATGATTAATGGTGATGGTGAAAGATACTAGAGCTGTGCTAGTACTATGTTTAAGCTGAAAGCCATGCCAAAAGCTAGATAGCAGGTTGTGACTAAGGAGGTGGTGTAGAAGCTGGTTGTGGATGCATTTTTCTAAGATTTTTGCGAGGGGGAGAGGATGGATATGGGACAGTAATTTGTTTGTTCTCTGGATGGTCCTCCTTTGTGGAGGGGAATGATGTGGGAAATTTTCCAGAGGAGACAGATGTAATGTTCTGTAATGGAATGAGTGATCAAGATGGATATGGAGTACATGACAGAAGGTGCAGCAATCTTTAGAAAATCTTTAGGGAGTTGGTCAGCAGCAAGACAGCAGGGTTTTAGTTTGGTTAGTAATTTTTTTATGTAGCTAGTTTGAATGGTATTAAAAGTGAGGGGGTTGGGGGTTGTGCGAGGTAGGAGTGGGAGGGTAAGTGGCTGGATGGTCTGGGTGCCCAGTAGGGTGATTATGGACTTAATAAAGTGGGAGTTGAATTGAGTAGCTATAGGGTCAGTGTTGTTGGTAGAGACAGGGGCAGGACAAATGATTCAAAGGCTCCATTAACTTTTCTGTAAATAAATATTTCTTCTCAGCTTTCCAAGATTTTGTTTTCATTAATGCTGATGCATGATGGCTTAGTAAAAAATGTTCTGCCTAGCAGGCCAAGGGTTCAGTCCTGACTTCTGGTCATTGTGTGGAAGGTGTATTTATATCGTCCTTCTGCCTGTGTGGGTTTTCTTTGGATTCCACCCTAAAACGTGCTTGTTGATTGGTTGTACTATACTACGTATATATTAACACGTTGCATTTACAGTTACCCTTGTAACTCAGGTTGTGGCTGAAAAAGGCCAGAAAGGCTAACCTACAAATGATAAAATTGAAAAAAAAATCTACTCTTACATTTAAACACAAGTTACTACTTCGGCTAAATGCACTTTTACATTACACTATGGATTGATTTCAAGAGCACTAGTGTCATTTGTTTCAACTTTTCCTTTCTGATCTGCAATGCATGTATGCTCAATGATTATTCTTACTGGCTATGTCCTACTCTTTTTGAATTATTTTATTGGCACATAATATACCAGTCTTATCTCCGAGTGTGTACATTTTCTGGTCAGTTTCAGGAAATGAAAGAACACAACATTCTACTTAAATGATAACAAAGGACTGATACTAATTACGAACTATCTGTACCCTTCCAGCTGTAAAAAACATGTTTAATATACCTAGAACTCCCTTATGTCTTAGTGGTTAAAGTAATGAGATGCAAAGTAATTAATTTCTGTAGGCCTGATTTTTATTTCAAGAGATATGTCTTCCATATTTTAAGACTAGGGGCAAGCCACATAACTACACCAAAACACTACGGACACCCATAAAAATAGACACTTGTAAATAGTGTTTTTTTAAGTTGGTCCTGCATACATATAAAAAGAAATTACATATAAAAATAAATATTCCTTGTTACACTAAATTTGGATGGTTACTGAAAATTCTGCATTCTGTCTCTTCAGCTCAAGCAATTATATTCTGCACTGCTCAAATGGTTGCTTATTATTGTGGGTCTTTGTTCCAGTGCTTTACTTGAGATTTAGTGCCAAATTACAACTGTCAGTTCACAGACCACTCTGACTTTTCTACCTTTTTTTCCATCACATCAAAGTGCCATCATATAATTATCATTTAGGTCTGTCTCCCTGCAGCTGGACAACACTCAAAAAGGGTGGCACACAGACAGCTATTCCTCCTTCAGGATGCCCTTTTTTAGGATTTATTTGGTTCCCCTTCTACTTCAATCATTCTGGCTTTTCCCAGTGCCCGCATCCACTGCCCAGTCCACTAGCCTCTCCTACAGTCCTTAGACAATCTTCATTCTAAGACTGGGGCCAGCTCGTAATGTAAGGCCATTCTGGGGGTTTATACTGTTAACTGCTTGCACTGGGGAATTGTTTCATTTAGGGCCTACCCCATTATTTCCCTTCCCCAGCATTCACCTTTTTTACATCCAAGGGCTACTCCCCTCTATGGACCATGCCTCACTATAAAGAATGCCTAGATAAATGCCCCCCCCCCCCCCCCCCCCAGGATGAGCATGCCTATGTCTCCCTGCCAGGGCTTAAGAAGCTGAGACGCTAATTATACCTTGGTCATTTGGGCCACAGGTACAGCTTTATCCTGCTATATCATGGCTCCTGCCTTCTCAGTAAACTGCTTAACTTGGGCAATAGACAAGCACTGTCCAGTGTTGTCAGACAACATTTTTCTTGGTCAGGAAAAGATGACGTGGGCTACTTCTTGTGTTATTAAGCAGAGAGAACATTTAACTGTACAGCAGGTTAGTAAGAAAATTAGGTGGTATGGAGGTGATTCTTAAAAATAGTGGAATGGAGTGGAAACTGCACTTCTCATCTCATGTGCTATAACTCTTAATCGGTGACTTTCAAGAGGAAAGTCAGTACTCCATGGAATGGTTCCTAGTTTAGCACTGCAAGCAGTTCTGTTTATATTTGTGTCACTAGAATGGACTTGGCAAAGGGGATCACCTTGCATGCTAATGACATGAAGGATAGTAAAGTAATCACAAATGGGAGTGATAGTTTCCAGAGACACAAGGGTTGTAATGTGGGGAGCTTGAAGTCGGCTTGCATTTAAAAAGCTGGACATGTAATAAAAAACATTTAGCAGTAATGATCACCCCCAAACTAAAATGGTTTAGACATTTTACAAAGGCAGTGCTGAAGGCCAGCAAGATGCTGTGTTTTAGAGTATGGGGGATAGACCCCAGAAAAGATGTTAAGCTCATCCTTCCATTTTCTAAGACTTTGATAAGTTTTCATCTGGAATATTCCTACTAGTTCTGGAAGCTATGAACCTTGAGGGGAAGAAGGCTGATAGAAAGCATGCAAAGTTAAGTTAATAAAATAAGCGAGGGCATGGCAGTGATATGCTTGGATGTCAGACTTAGAAAGATGTTCAAGCATATATCAGAGGATAATAAAATAGTCAGGGATATTCTTATGACACACAAACACACACTAAAAGGAACCTCCATTTTCTGCTTTGATTGTCATCAACCTTCATTTTCTTTGCTCGGACTTTAATTTTTGCTAATTTGGTTCAAATTACTTGCTTGAAGCTTCAGATTTGTCTATATATTATTAAGAAAAAAACTCTACTGAGGCAAGTGTGAGCACTGGAGTTCATAACAAGGGCAAAAAGAGAAGAGGTCAAGGGTGACAGCAGGAAGTGCTACTGTTCAAGTTGGACTTAAGAAAGTATTGCAGTAAAAGGGATCTTGGAATTTAATGTTTTAAGCAGCTTTATATCATGAGATAATGAAGATGTTCAAAGTAGTTTGGAATTGGGTAAAGAAACAGTAAGGCAATAGTCACCTACATGAGTGTGTGTGTGTGTGTGGGGGGGTGGTGGTGGTAGTAACATTCACCCAAAAATCTAGAGACCACTGGTGTTCTTTATCTCAGACTTCATAGATTGCTGTATTTACATATGAAAACCAGCGCTATAATGAATATTTGGGCTATTTAAAAAAATAAATAAATAAATAAAATGATTAAACATCCTTCTTCACAGTTAATTTACCAGCTTCAGATTGTGGTTCCATATTCACTGGTGCCATATTCACTGGTGCAAAGATTATGCACACTGGAGAATAAGTCAGGCATGCAAGTCTGTCTGTCTGTCTTTCTGTTCCCACAAAAAGTAAGGGCATCTTCTGTAAAACATTTCAGTAGTATATTGTATAACTAGATGCTTAACGAAGCTGCATGTAAGTGAGACAGCCATGGTGTACTGGGGTCAATCAGGAGATGATGTAAGTGGAAACTAGGATTCACTTGAGTATACAAGTCTAACAATGAGAAGAGGCCCGAGCATGCATATTAAATAAAACATTAATAATGCAGTTTATCAACACAAGACTCCACAGACAAAAGATCAGATAAGGCATTGGGGTAAGGGAGGACATCAGGTATGGGGGGCTTTGGATGTCACTCTAAGATGAGGGACAATACTTAGGAGAAATAAGCTCTGACTCTGCGGAATGGGAAGAAATACTTTTTTTTTTTTTTTGAGATGACATCTTCAGTCCATGAGGGTATGGTCACATGTGGCAGCCTAATATAGAATAATACAGAGTTCAAATGCAGGACTATGTATATTAGAAAAACAGTAAAGATGAAGGCAACTCTAATTGGTTAATTCAAAACTAGAATAAATATTGTCATTAAAAGAAAAAGAATCCAGCTCAAGAAAACCTGAACATTGAGGTACTTTATTATAATAAAATTCATAGAAATGTACATAAAATATGCTTCTTTGTGTGATACAAAAACAACAGTTAAAGCATGTGCACTGTATCTGCAATTATATGATTAAATATGGCAGTCAGCACAGAGGACTATAGCTTTGAGTTCTAAAGAGCCATTTTCTGTGCCCATGATACAGTTTGATACCTTCCATTCATTTACTTACTGTCTGACTATGTAAATCACATAACCATACAGTGTTACCAAGCTGAAAAGGGACAATTTGTCCTGTGGACTTGCCCAGTCAAAAAAGGTAAAATAAAATACAATAAAAAAGTGTTCTAGCCCCATGAACTACAAAACATTCCCTGAGCTAATATTTAAGCTTACTGGATTGCAAGATATGTTTAAGACCTTAGTTCCCATTTAAATCCAGGGACTTATAAGCTTTATGAGAAGTAATCTAATGATATAATTCTATTTCAGTTAAAGCCACAAAATCAACACCTCTTTTTTTTTGGATAAGCCCGTGATGATGTGAGGTAGTGCCAGCATAGCTGGCTTGAGTTTTGTAAAGAATTATATGTCATTTGTATAGCAAACTGATTTCTACAGGTGCTTGTGTTAAAATGTCTCTGTAAAGTTGCTTGTGTTAAAAACAATGTACCAACAGTGGGTACTGCTGGACAGAAAAGAAAACACACCTGTATGTCAGACGGTATTGTAACTGTTGAAATTAATATATTGTAACAGAAGATACTGGAAGAGAAGAGGTTAATCTCAGTCCAGCTAACTTTGAAAAATAGTCAGAAATTAACTTACTTGGTTTAGGCCATAAAGAATGTATCTCACAATTCTGACTGCAGCCAGAAACAAAATGTCTGTGAAAATCAGGACTAGGAATCCTACTGTATTGTCCTTAGGGGGTTAACTGCTACCTTGGAAGGGTGGACGTTTTTGAAATGGTTTTATAGCTTCCAGATGCTATAACACATCTTAGCAAAGCTCTATGTGTATGTATGGTAACACATATATGCAAGATTCTGGCTCATTTCCTATTAAATGGGGTAGTGTGGGAACTAGACATTAGGTAACCAGATGTATGCTATGTCATTTTGCAATTCAGCACTGAAATTATGTTTTATTACTAGATGAGACAGAAGTCTCAGGACAGTCTGTTTTTGAAACCTAACAAAGAAGGATCACCTACCCACTTAATCTTGCCTTGCTTTAGTAAGTAACCAGGGAATAGTAATTCTTTAGCTCAGTCAGGAAAATATAGTGAGACTAGTTAAGTACTGTTTTTCTGTTTCTTTGTGAATCTAGCCATCTGTGCTATTTTTAATATTTCCTGTGACTGAAACTCTGGTGTTTATTGTAAAAAGATGTTTAGTATTTTCATGTTCTTTTATTATTTATTATAAATTTCTTTAAACTTTTCATTGTGTCTGGTCTTGTAGAGAATATTTTAACCTTTGAGAGTACTTATATTTATTTGGTGACACTGTGGCTGTTCCTGAAAGCCGTGCATTTGGTCAAAACTCAACCATTTGTATTAGTATTAACTTTACTCAGTATAATTGGGTACCCTTGTAAGAACCTTAGAGCAGCTGGCTTTGGAATGTTCTGGTGGCAGTATATACCTTGTAGTCTAGGCAGAAGATACATTGCTGCTAAATCTGTGCCAGCCTTTCCCAGGTGTGTGTGTGTGTGTGTGTGTGTGTGTGTGTGTGTGTGTGTGTGTGTGTATGTGTGAAAATCGAATCTCAATGACTGTGTGTCAGCAACTTGGAGCGGAGACACAGAGCACTGGTTTCACAGTGACAGTCGTGGAGGACTTGGCTTCAAACACTTGGCTGAGGACTCAAGCTATGGTCAGTGTGGAGTCTTATTGAGGGCCTGGTGAGAGACAGGGAAACCCACCCCCATGACAGGAGTGTGTTCGCTGTGTGCTCTTAAAAGGAAATTGTGCTTGGTGCAGACAGCTGCATCTGGAAATACTGTGTGCATCTATTTTTTTCCAAGTGACTGTTCCTCACTGGTGAGGATTGTGGCTCCTTGATTACTGGCCCAGAGTAGGGACATCATGAAGCCATTTCTAAAATATAAAAATAAAATTTAGAATATGAAACTGCATACTAGAAACCATGCAAAGAGGAAAACTTTATTATATTAAAATAAACCAAAGTGTTTTTACACCTTCTTTTTCAAGTTTTTCCAAGTTCTATAAAAATACTAAAACAATACTGATTTAAATAGTGACTTAAATACTCCCTCTGACATCACAGTTATCTAATTAGCATACTAAATAATGCTTTGGCCTCCTATTGGGTACAAGCTTTAGAATGTAGCAATTATTTAAACCAGATTCTACTACAGTTTCAGTCTTATGGTTCAGTCCTATTCAAAACTTTCTGTACCATTTTTTACTATCACCACCATGTAAACTTAACTTTACCAACCTGAAGCATCATGAATTTGAAATGATGTACTGTTTCTTTCTGTATGAAATGTTTTGCAGGTGGTTTACATGTATCTTGTTTGTTTCCTTATATCATACAGATGTTTCTAAATTTGGTCTGTAAAAATTATGTTAATTTTTCCAACACAGAAATTAGAACATTACATGCATACGGCCACATATACTAAGTGCTAAATATTTCAATCAGCATAATCACATACTTTGCATACCATCCTCATATGTGATGTTTAAACATATTCTGTTAAAAAATATGACTGTAGTATTTGCAATTTCTGCATTGAAAAGCGTTAGCCCTTTTAGATTTTAAAAATGGGATAGAAGATCATCTGCCGCCTAAAAAAGTAAAGGATGGGTACTTCCCAACAACTTGTGCTAACTCAGGGCTTAACAGTTATAATCTACCAGTTCATTATTATAACACAAAACAGACTGTCACATGTAGGGGAAACTTCAACTTATTCTCATGCCTTAATGTGGAATGTCCGTCACTATTACTAGAATATGTATACCTAAAGAAGGATTTTCCAATTATAGTTCTATTTTCAAAACTGTATTCATTTTAACATAAAATGCTGAATAACCCCTATATATAAATTATTTCTTTAACATTTACATAGTATCACATAGATCTGCACCACTATTAATAGGAGGTAAGCAGATCTTAACATCTGTCCTTTAAGTACATTATCATATATGTGTGCCGGGTGCATGATTGTTCTATGTAGCAATCCATCTCAAAAATCTTCTTAGTCAAATCAGAATTTAATTTACGGGAACAGTGACATCCAAAAATTGTATACTATTAACTGAACTACTTAATGAAAATTCTAAAAAAATCAGCAGTTGTATGTAAACACTGTATAAATAATCCAGTGAATCAATACCACTTGCCCAGATTTAAAAAAAAAAAAAAAAAAATATATATATATATATATATATATATATATATATATATATATATAATTCACATTCTTCTTCTTCTTTCGGCTTTTCCCGATTAGGGGTCACCACAGCAGATCACCTGTCCGCTCATGATTGGCAGTGGAGTTTTACAGTGTCGAGTTGAACAGCCCAGTGCCCAACCTTCCACGGAAGGCACACACATGCACACACTCACACCTAGGGCCAGTTTAGAGTGTCCAATCCACCTATAGCATGTCTTTGGGTTGTGGGAGGAAACCACAGCACCCAGAGGAAACCCATGCAACCACAGGGAGGACATGCAGACTCCACACAGAAGGCACCCCAGCCAAGGATCGAACCAGTGAACGTCTTGCTGTGAGGTGACAACACTAACCGCTGCACCACAGTGGCCACCTATACATATATATATATATATATATATATATATATATATATATATACACATATTTATATATACATATATATACATATATATATATATATATATATATATATATATATTCACTTTATATACTCGAAATCCTGAAATATGGAATTTCAGAATCTCGAGCCCATAAAGTGGAAAGACTAAAACACTGAACATCCAGAAGTGCGAAATTCAAAATCGCGACTTCTATACTACACACACACCACACACATACACATACACACACCTTCCTCCCCACAAACACACAACCCACTCCTATGTACAAGTAGGGGAGCTGCACCTCCCTGCACCCCTCTAATTAAATATGCAAACTCCAAGGTCACACTATATATACAAACACACAAAACACCACCACACAAGCTACATCCCCCCTCGCACACACACACCACAGTAACAAAACACACTAACACACACTACAGCCCCTATCCAAACCCTTAAAAAACAAACACTTACAGGAATCTATGAACACAGCGCAACACCAGAGCAGCTAATTCAACATCTCCAAAGTGCAAGATTTTGAATTTCGCACTTCTGGGTCTTCGATGTTTCAGCCTTTCCACTTTATGGGCTTGAGATTCTGAAATTCGATATTTCAGGATTTCGAGCATATAAAGTGTTTTTATATATATATATATATATATATATATATATCCACAAATCTAAATTAGCAGACCATATATTCAATGAACATATGTTCTTTTAAAACATTAGCCTGCACCCATATTGCCAGCTCCAAATTCAAATAATTGCCGGAACATACTGCGCCGATCTTAACCCGTGTCTTCTGTATAAAAAACTCTTCTTCAAACAGAGCATTATTTTCCAGAATAAATTATAACAGCAAACACAACAAATTAGTATGAGAGTTAGAGAAACAACTGTTATTAGATAAATATGTACAAATATTCTCAATATAGGAATTACTGTAAAAAGTGATTTGTGTTCAGTCCCGAATTCAAAAACATGTTTATACAATGCATTGGTTACAATTAGTCTCTTAATTTCTGAATAATGTTCACAGATGTGTTCCTTCAATTTTTACTGCAATTTCTGAAACAAAACGTGTGCAAATGTTGAAGCATGTTAGACTATATAATAACATTGTCTGATGCATAGTTGACAAATACATTAAATAAATATATCTAATTCATCATTGGGTGAGTGAAATAAAGTCTTTGAAATGTATTTACATTAAGAGCATTTAAAATGGGGGACAACACCCTCTCATTGATTAATACATCCTTAATTATGTTGTTTTATTACATCTTTAGAAGGTGAGCTTTGGTTGATCTCTCAGTAAAGTCTCAAACTCTTTAAAGGATCTTAATTATTTATATTATGAACAGATCGTGTTTGTGTTTTAAAAATAACAGACTATACCACCCCCTTATGTGACATTCCTCATTAATATTAATTGAACTAGAAAAGGTCATATTTACTTTTTTCAAAAGTGCAGTCACATTCATAACTTTATTTTTAGTATTTAGAACAAATTGTTGATTATAACTTCTGTGTACAAAATCTATTATCATTTGATCTAACTGCTGGCCAGAAGCATTGACATCTGTTGTATACACCACAGAGTCCCGAGCATTTGTCTTTATATGATATTATTAAAACAGTGTAAGGCACTTCTCTGTGTGGAAGATTTTCAGTCCATATATCTCTAATCACTGTGTATTAATCAGATCAGACAATAGCAGTAGAAGTAGCAAACTTAAACTCGTCTTAAGTAAAAAAAAATAATAAAAAATATATAATTTGAAATACTGTACAGAATTACTAAGTATTCGAAAATAATCCAAGCAAGGCGAGCAGTCTGTTCCCAGTCGAAAATCCTTTATTAAGTACACAGACAAGCGATCCAAGTAAAACAAAAATAGAGTAATAGTTTCCTTATAAGCTTTCTAAATATACATATATACTTTTTATCAGGCAAGGGAGTGGTTTATTGTGCTATAACACAAAGTGTTATTGGTACACATATTAAATTCACATCCCTTCCCCCATCAGTGTGACATTCGAGCTGGTCCTGCCCTACTTAGTAGCTGTCATAATAATATAACCCTTCTGTACTTTAAATAACATTTATAATGATGTGGTACCTCTTATTCAACCAGATTATTAAGTAGACTATTAAGTCTGTGATTTTATCCAAGACAATATACTACATGGCTGGAAATATATCAACCTTAGTCCATTTGGCAATCAAAAAATATATATTCGTTTAGTGGGTTGTTTGAGAGTTCGGGGATACCACAGAGATTTTGTTTGTTATATGATATTATTAAATGCAAATTGCAAATACATGCTTGTGCGAGCTGGTATGACTACTGTACATCTCCTATACATACAGGAGGTTATAAAACCATCTGTTGAAATAATCACTTTTATATATAAAGCATTAATATTTTGTTAGGGAGACATTTAGTTTAAACCATACAGATTAGTACTATTAGTAATAAATTCCAAAGAAGTTTGCAATTCCTGAATTCTTGTTCTCCCAGAAGAAAAAAAATATATAATTCACAAAATACAGAAAAAAATGAAACATACATGTAATAAGGATTATTTCCCTTTGTAATAAATTGTTCTCGTTGCCTTTGTTATGAAAAGGACTAATACCAAAGGCAAGTAATTAGTGTTTAGTAACTTTGTGGAGACGTATGATAATGCCATCTCACTCGGTGTAGAAGCTACGGATACCTTAATGTATAATGAAATTGTAATGTTTCACTTATTGCTCTGAGAAAATCTTTATAAAAAGATTTGGTTTTTGGACTTTGCTTGTGGTATTCTCCAAAGAATCACACATACGCATAAGCTGCTCACTCTGAGAGCATGTGAACCTATCCTGGTTTTAAACCAGACATTTGTAAAAGTGTTCCATCATCTACAGGTAAGGTAGAAATGGATGAATGTACTGTTTTGAAATGTTATTATGTGCTTAAACTAAGAGTGGAAAAAGTCGCAAGGTGGCCCAAGGCCTAAATATAACTGCAGCAATTCGAGATTACTATACAATAGGAAGGCGATAATGAAAAATCAGAAAATGCATCTACCCTATTCAAAAGGTTTTGAGGCATAAATCCTATTAGTTCTGCTGTGAGTATTTTGTAATCCATAAAAGATGCTTTTGGTTCAGACTACCCCATGAACATTTAATTAAGCAGGCATTTAATGTATATATTCTGCTCAAGGTCATATCCTAACCACTCAATTACTCATTCTGACATGTCAAAGTACTTGTGTCCGTCTTCCATACAATAACCTTGTAGAAGTCTAACAAAAGGTAAAAAAAAAAAAAAAGGGCACGTCGCTTTCATTCACAACATAGCCATAAATATGCATTCATTGCAGCAAATCTACCTCCACTCACATGTGTTTTAAAACAGAATTTCTAGAAATCAAAACCAATTCAACGAATAAATCCACAAAAATGAGTGTAGAGGAGGCAGACCACTTCTTAAAACCACCAAGCACGTTTTTTTATTTAATAAACAATAAAATATATAAGTGCTTTCGTCTCAATATTACAGAATTACAGAGACTTCATCAGATACAAATTTTAAAACAGCCCAGTTTGTTTTAAACCCTGTAAGAATGACATCATATCCTGAAACAGACTTAAAAAGTTTAAAGCAACAGTATGTCCTAAAACAAAGTCAGATAGCAGCAGTATTCAAGTTCAGAAATATATTATATATCATGAATATTTTAAAAAAAGTAAACAATATAATAAAACCAATCCATTTAATATAATTAAATATAACATTCTATTACCCCAGTAAATGTGCTAATAAAAGATAAACAAATAAAATTGTAAAACAGTAAAAATAATGAAAGGTAAATGAACAGCTTTCACTAGGAATTGAACCCAGAACCTTTTACGTATGAAGCAAGTGTAATAACGACTACACTATTACCTTCACATACCCTATTACTACAAGTTCAATGTCTTATAAGGGCTTTTAATTTTAAAAGGCTACTAATAGACAGGTTGTCATTCAGTCCTGGCCAGTACATGGAATTCAGTCTCAACTGCCATGCGAGTTCCAGTTTTTCTAATATGTTGGGCCATGCCCCCACACAAATTCTAGGTACCACACAATCCAATATAATGAACTTAAATTCATGTTGTGGAAACCCTGTAATATGTCTCGCTAAGGCATTACCTTCCCAGCCATCTTGTGTGTGTCTAAGATGTTCACTAATTCTGGTTTTAAATTTTCTTTCAGTCTTGCCCACGTAAAAACATGGGCAGGAAACACAAATAGCACAATAAACGACCCTCTCTTTAGAACATGTAAATTTGCCTTTAACCCAGATATTTGTTCCGTTAATCTCCATACCTTTGTCTGTTTCAATAATGTTGTTACAAAATTTACACCTACCACATCTCTGCATAAACCCTTTATACTGCTCACCTTTCTGTGTCTCGAATATGTTTTTTAAACAATGTCCTTTCTTGTATACACAAATGGGAGTCTCTCCTAAAATGTCCCTCATAACTTTGTCATTCCTAATAAACTCCCAGTTTTTAGTCAAAATATTCTTTATGTAATTTGCTTCCCTATTAAATGTTGTTAAAAAACTATTCTCGTAGGACTTCGGTGTAGCTGATACACATATTGTAGCTTCGCTGTTATTATTATTAATAGTGTTGAATCCTGTAGTTGTTAAAAAGACATTTCCTAATACTTGTACTACAGTGTTTTTCATGTTTAAAATAGGGGCAAAATGCACAGACCTTCTCTTACTGTTCACTTCATTAGCAGTTTGGTCTATTAATGTACTTGGGTAACCTCTCTTGAGAAACATTTGTTTCAGCAAATTACACTCCTCAGTGTACGTCTCCCATGCAGTTGTCATATGGGCAGCACGGACAGACTGCCCCTTTACAACTGCCCGTTTTTGTTTGAATGGGTGACAACTACTAAAATGTAAGAAACTATTGGAGTATATATTTTTACGAAAAATCTTTGCTAGAAACCAGTTTGCAACATCATCCTTCATTAAAAGGACGTCCAAGTATGCTATACTCGTGTTGTTTATTGAATACGTGAATTTTAGAAAACTAGTTGTGGTGTTAATATATTCCAGGAAAGCATTCAATGTATCTCTAGGTCCTTTCCACAATATAAACATGTCAGCCAAATAATGCATGTATGTCTTACAAAATTGAAAATATTCAGATATCTTTAAATATTGTTTTTCCCACTCAAGCATGACAATATTGGCATATAGGCCCCCTCAAGTGGAGCCCGTTGCTACTCCCTTTTTCTGAAGAAAATATTGTCCTTCAAATAATATGAAGTTGTTCCTTAATATTAAATCCAGCATCTGTTCAAAAAGGTTAACCCTATCCTGTGCTAGATTTTTAGAATGGAGATATTCACAAAACCACTGTAAACCAATGTCATGTGGTATCACACTGTACAGGTTAACCACATCAATAGTGACCAACAGGTATTCTTTACTATAACTGATGTCATTAATTTTCCTTAGAAAGTCCCATGAATCTATACAGACACTAGGATCATCCCATACAAGTTTACTTAATTCCTTGTTCAAATACTTTGCCAAGGGGTAGGTAATAGAGCCTCTGGCGTCAACAATAGACTGCATACTGTTGTTTTAAACTTTTTAAGACTGTTTCAGGATATGATGTCATCCTTACAGGGTTTAAAACAAACTGGGCTGTTTTAAAATTTGTATCTGATGAAGTCTCTGTAATTTTGGAATATTGAGACAAAAGCGCTTATATATTTTATTGTTTATTAAAAAACGTGCTTGGTGGTTTTAAGAAGTAGTCTGCCTCCTCTACACTCATTTTTGAGAATTTCTGGAAATAAGTTTAAAGTCTTACTTATTTTGGATACTTTGGCCTTGTTTTTATGGTAAACAACTCTTCTATCTTCTTTGTGAAAAAAATGAATCACCTAGAATGTAAGAATGCTTATATAACTTAAGCTACCCTATTTTAGACAAATGGGCTATCTGAAGCATGATAAATGCCATTTAATAAGCTTCAAGTAAGAGTACAGAAAGTTTCTGTGAATGGAGTTATTTAAAGCTATTAATATTAAAAGAGAAAACATTTACAGATTTTCTAAAGGAGAAGCTGGCAAACAATATATCAAGCAGATGGTGCTAAATTCTTAAAACACTGTTTTGCACACATCAAAGTCACTTTCAAAAGACTGACATGTAAGGAAAACAAATATCATTGATAATGCTACTGTAGTATACATCATACAATAAGCATTATTTAAAATATAGATCAATCGACACAGCACAACAAACAAAAAGCACAGGAAAAATTGCATGCAAAAAGAGTGCACAAAGGACATGTATCCTTCCAAGCATATGCAATAACTGGAATTCCCGCAGAGATCCCTTATGAAAAGCATACAAAGCCTCAACAATAGGTTCTACATGGACCACCTTAAAGCCATATCATTATATTCAGTCCCTTACAGACTGCTAAAATGTTGCTTACAAGGTATCTTCCAACATATTACTGATGGACTTTCTTCACATCCACAAGCCAAATCATATAAAAAATAATCAATTCAAGGATCTAAATCTCTTTTGCAATATTAAAATAAAGGTTTGCAAGGTATCTCTCATAGGATCCATCCATGTAAATAAACCTCACCCCAGTAAAGCATTACCTCGATCAATGGACAGGAAGTAAGGAATTTTTCCCAGAACTTCCCTCCCATAATACCAATGGACAAAAGCAGTTTATAAATGTTTTATTGCAAAGCACGGGCCCCTCCTAATATCTATGTTTTGATATACTAATTATCATTAGAGTAATATATAAATAAAGATCTTGGAAAGTGGTAGGCCTCCCAGGCCAAGGGCAACCATAAGGCATTCTTTAGCTATGTCCACAACATCTAAAGCAATACACAATTATGTGCAGAGCTCATTGTATATGGAGCCACCTATACTGAGCCAGAAGATATAGAAAACCTTCTGGCTGATACATTCAGCTCCAACTTTACCCCTCTCTCCCCTTCAACCTTCCCTCAGGAAATACCATCAAATATAACTCCCCATGCTATCACTAGGAAACAAGTCCTTAATGCTCTCTTTAAGACCATGAACACTGCATCAATGGGCCCAGATAATATCCAAGGATACCTTCTAAAATAGCATGAAAAATGACATATAATGCCATCTGGAATTGCTATTTAACTGCAGCCTGCAAACAGACATCTACAGCCCTACATGGCTCACTTGTTTCATATGCAAAGCCATGAAGAGAATGATCATGGAAAGGATCAATAATGACACTGGAAACCTCCAGACACTGACCTCAAACACAATTTGGTTTCATCAAGGGCAGCTCATGCCTACTCAACCTGGTTGACTTCTTTGAGAAGGTCACCAAAGCAATGGATGATGGCAAAATGGTTCGCACTGCATACCTTGACCTGGCCCAGACATCTGACACAATCCCCCACTTGAGCATTGTTGACAAACTTAAGAAGTTAGATACAAACCCTTATGCCACCCAGTGGATAGCCAACTGGCTGACAGATGGGACCCAGGAAGTTTGACCATTATGTGTCTACAATAGTGAGGAAATCATCCTTTGCTGTGCAACTTATAAACAAAGTTATATCATCTAGGTGTAAGGAAGCCACTGTTTCACTGTATTCAGCACTCATCAGACCTATCATTGTGTACAATGCCACCTTTAGTATGCACCTGACCAGGTATGTCAAACAACTGGAATGTTCACAGAGGTTCCTCATTAAAAGAATACAGGGCATAAGTAGCATGCCCTATGCAGACCACCTCAAGGACCTATACCTGTATTCTGTCCCATACAGGCTCTATGCTTGGAATACAAGGCATTGTCAGACCCCACTCTGATGGACCTCCTGTATATCTGCAATACAAACAGCACCAGAATTACCCATTCTAAAGACTTAAACCTTGTCTCTGATATAAATAGGACCTGCTGGAGATACAGGTATGTATCTCAGAGACTACCCTATCTATGGAACAGGCTCCCCATCCATGTGAAGTAAAGTTCCTCCCTAACTCAGTTCAAGTGTAACTTGAACAACTGGATGAGGAACAGGAAATTCATCCCTTGTTTGGCATCTATGTCTCTAATAGACACAGGCAGCCTGTAAATGGTTCATCTCCCAGGCCCCTGCTTGTAAGTGTTCCACCACCCAAGCCCCTGCTTACACTTATCAAGGGTTCCAGAACTTCTCAGAGATTTTGGATGCATGGCTTGGCTTAAAAAGGCCCTTCTGGTTGTTAGCCTAGTAATCACCTAAGAACCTGTGGACCTATAAATCTAAACCCCAGTGAAGTGGGTTAAGTTTGTATTACCAAATTGGATAATTAGCTAGGCTTAAAATGCCCTAAAAGGGATTAGTATTTGCATATGAACCTATGAAAACATGAACTTTAAAAAATCAGTTATACAGAATAAAGTGGGAATTGGTTCCAACACAGATGAAGGTTATTTTCTTTCTACTTGCCTTGCACATCAAAGTATGCAACTTAACTAGAAATAGAAAGTCCTATTTAATATACAAAGTTAAAGAGACAGAGCTAGAGAGAAAGAAAGTGAGAAAACATCCTGAATGAGACTCAAATTGTACAGTTAAAAAGACTAAGTGTAGTATACAGCCAGTAATTGGAATTGAAACAAAAAAAAACTTTCTTAGAAGAATTTCAAATAAAGTGAGTAAAACAAAAGAGAAGGAAAGCCACTGGGATGATAGAAGTCATCAGGGGATAGATATTTTACATACAATTAAAGTTTGAAACAGTGTAGAAAACTGGAAACTGACCCAGCTGGAAACTGCCTGAGCCATAAATAGCATTATTCAAGTCAAACTTCTTTTGCTAGTTTGCAGTGAAACAAAAAGGGAAACGGAAGTGAAACTCCTCCGGACGGTAATCCTATTCGGTGCCCTACTGCTGCTGAACCATGAGTCAGCGAGGAGCGGTAACCTGCTTCATGCAGAATCTGAATTGTGCCCTCTGCAGCAATTAACAGCTGAGACAAAATGCAATCTGTCTTACATTTTCTACTCTTGTAAGCTACTACACAGTATGATAAATCTGAGAGAGAAACAGGTGTAATCTGTTTGCGGAGGACAAACATACAGGACCACTCATTGTATATTTCACAAACCAGTGCCGATATTTTAGTGTGTGAATCTTGTATCACACACATACCCACACAGACTATGAGTACGGGACTATGTATCATCCTCCAGGACACTCTAGAAATAGGTAGCCTGTGTCAAACACAGTCACACACACACACACACACACACACACACACACACACACACACACACACACACACACACACACACATACACACACATACCTTCCAGGCCAGTCTAGAAAATAGGTAGCCAGTTTCCACTTCTCCAGTTTCAGCCTTCATCTGAGGAAAAACAAGTACACAATCGACTGCATTACATCCCTCCAAAACTAGAAAATGCAAGACAAATTGCACTTCCTCTCAGCTGTTAACTGCAGGAGGGGGCATCTCTCTGCACAAAGCAGGTTTACTATAGTGATCACACTGCTGCCTCGTGTCTGCATGCATGTGTGTGTGTGTGTGTGTGTGTGTGTGTGTGTGTGTGTGTGTCTGCAGACCATTGTGAGTTGGAAGAATATATTAACTGCACAGCAAACAAATATGTATATACTTAAAATACACAAACATCCACATGATGGGTTTGATGGCATTTTGAAGCAGGTTACAATCTTTTACAGCAAAAGCACTGATGTCGGGTTCCTGCAATAAGGACATTGATGCACTGGAACCTCAAAAATCGCATCCCAATGTCTACAGTGCTGCTCATTGGTAGCACTTGCAGTCCTTGAATACAGAAGTTTCAGTTCTACCATGCATGGCCACCACACACACAGCATTGAAGTCAGGTTCTTCCAATAAGGACCTTGATGGATTGGGACCTTAAAAAGTACATCCCGATGTCTGCCCTGCTGCTCCTTGATAGAACTTGCTGTCTTGAATATGTAAATCTCACTTCTACCATGCATGGCCACCACACACATTCTTTTTTATTACTACATAGTTTCATGCTATTGATATGCTTGAAGTAATAAAGCCCTCCCACTTCAGATGTCCCTGTCCAAACTGTAAATAACTTTTTGAACAGAACTCATGCAAGGAGTCGCTTCACAACAAAACAAAAACAATCGCAATATATATATATATATATATATATATATATATATATATATATATATATATTTATATATTTATATATATATATATATATATATACCTACATGTTGTTGTTGTGTCTTTCGGCTTTTCCCAGTTAGGGGTCGCAACAGTGGAACTCCGTCCGCTAATGATTGGCAGTAGAATTTTACGTGCCGAGTTGCCGGCCCTGAAGCACAGCCTTCAACAAAGGCATGCCCATTCACGCATGTCTCCACACAGAAGACGCTCTAGCTGAGAATTGAACAGGACAGTGTCTTACTGTGAGGCGACAATGCTACCGCAACGCCTACATATATATATATATATATATATATATATATATATATATATCTGCACCTACATATATATTTATGTATATATGTATATACACATAGATTTATTATCAAAACTTAGATTGGCACATATGCGAAGCTGGGAAGGCTGAAAGGCTGTTTTCAAGTTTTCATAATGCCGATTAGGAAAATATTTGACTCCACGTTAGTGAATGGTAGTGTGCGTTTGCTAATGTGGAATTGACATTCTGACAGATTGCACTACAGTGGTGATCAAAAAATGTACTCTTTTCTCACTATAATGCGATCTTGGAGCTGGAATCTATAATATGCAGGGGGTGTGGGGGGTGCAGGAGGGCTTGTCCCCCTGCAAAAACATTACTGGCTACACAGACTTTTGACATTAGAATTCCCAGTGTTCAAATTTCGATTTTGTGTTACCATTTCTGAAATTTTGCTAATTCGGTATTACCAATTTCGACAAACCAATTCAGTCAAAAGGTGGAAAGTTATTTGGATTTTCCTCAATTTGATAGTACACACACACACATATACACCTATATAATATTTAATCTATACCTACAGTTGTAAGTCGTGGGGAGTGCCTTCTTTGTGGAGTCTGCATGTCCTCCCCGCTGTTGGTTGGGCGTTCGAAAGACATGCGTAAATGGGCGTGCCTTCGTAGAAGGTTGAACTGGCACCTCGGCGTTTGTGAAAATCTACTGCCAATCATTAGCGGACCGGAGTTCCTCTGTGGTCACCCCTAACCGGGAAAAGCCGAAAGACAACAACAACCTATATATATATATATATATATATATATAGATATATATATATATATATATATATATATATATATATATATATATATATATATAAACAAAAAATGGCAATAGACAGAGAGCACTCAAAAGGAAATCCAAATCAGAAGTTTAATAAAATGCACTAATGTTAGTGCTTTCGTAGCGGACAATACCTGCACTTCTTCAGACAAAAGTCATCAGAAAAAACAAATTAACTTCAATACCTTCACCCTCAGAGTAACGCCACCTTACAAGAGTCACATGATTAATTAATAAACAAATATATTATTAACCATCTGGACCATATCCTTGAGTTTAGGGTCATTGAACAAGTCAGTGGGTCCATAAGGTGGCCCCATTTCACTATGGCTGGAAAGATATGAGCTCCTGTGGCAACTCAGGTGTGATGCCTTTAGGTATCCAGGCATCAATGACATTTGCTCTATAGCTTGCATATTAAAACAAAAGAGTTTAATTAGATAGCGACTTTGATTTGTATTTTCAATGCAGTATATTGTATGTATTTTTAACATGTACACAATTTTTACCTATTTGTTTTTACACACACACACACACACACACACATATATATATATATATATATATATATATATATATATATATATATATATATATATATATATAAATGTATAGCAGTATATTTAATTGTGGATTTTGTATTTTTTATCCATATAGGTATTTTCAGTACAGAGTTGTTTATTGCCAAGGCTCTAAGCTCATTAGTTTATTAATTGATTCATTTATCAATGATCTATTTGCTTATTAATTAATCATGTGACTCTTGTAAGGTGGGGTTACTCTCAGGGTGAAGGTATTTAAGTGATTTTGTTTTTAATGCCCGTTGGACACATGGTAAAGCTTATCCAGGGGTTTCTCTGGGAGAGAAAGCAATAGAGTATTCTCATTATCCATGGTTCAGTGAAAGGTGAGCTGAAACATTTTTATACACACACACACACATACACACACACACACACACACACACACACACACACACACACACACACACACACACACACACACACACACACACACACATATGCAAAAACAAAGACACACACACACATGTGCAAAAACAAAGACACACACGCACTCACTCACACAAGCATATACACCCACCTACATATGCACATGAACACACACACACACACACACACACACACACACACACACACACACACACACACACACACACACATGCAAAAACATAGACACCCCCCCACACACATGCACACACACACATATGCAAAAACATAGACACACACACACCCACCCCCCACACACACAAACACATACACCCACCTACATATGCACACCAACACACACACACACACACACACACACACACACACACACACACACACACACACACACACATTTGACCTAAGTGGTAAATCAGAAGGTACACTACACAAAAGTGAAACATACCACATGAACTTTTCGGCTACAATTCCAAAAGGTACATTTGGTACAAAAACAACACTTCACATCAACAAAAGAACACCATCCCCACGGTAAAGCATGGTTGTGGCAATATCATACTTTGGGGTTGCTTTTCTTCAGTTGGAACTGGGGCTTTAGTCAAGATGGAGGGAATTACGAACAGTTCCAAATACCAGTCACTTCTAGCCCAAAACCTTCAGACTTCTGCTAGAAAGATGAACATGAAGAGGATTTTCACCTTTCAACATGACAATGACTCCAAGTATACATCCAAATCAACAAAAGAATGGCTTGACCAGAAGAAAATTAAAGTTTTGGAATGGTCCAGCCAGAGCCCAGACTTAAATCCAATAGAAAATCTGTGGGGTGACCTCAAAAAGGCTGTGCACAAGAGATGCCCTCGCAATATGACAGATTTGGAGTGATTTTGCAAGGAAAAGTGGGCAAATATTGCCAAGTCAAGATGTGCCATGCTGATAGATTCCTACCCAAGAAGACTGAATGTTGTAATTAAATCAAAAGGTGCTTCAATAAAGTATTAGTTTAAGGGTAAGCACACTTATGCAACCAGCTTATTGTACATTTGTTATATTTTTTCCCCTAACAGATTTGTTTCAATTGGATTGTACAGGTTATAAGTCATATTAATGGTGGGAAAAGTTTTGAAATTTTTTTATATCACATCACTGGCATTTTAACAGCGGTGTGTAAACATTTAAAATCCTTTGCATCTTACATAAATTATGAAGTGTAATATTCACACTGCAAAAAGTACAGATGGCTATTTTACAAATGTGATAAGGCAGTAGGATATACCTAGTGCCAATATTGCCATACATTAATAATGCCCGAGAAGAAGGTCATTTGTGTTCCATGCATATCCCATTGCACCTTATTGCAAACCAATAACTACATCTGTATCTATATCTATATCTGTATCTAAATCCATATCTATATCCATATCTGTATCTCTGTCTATATGTATATCACTATCTGTACCCATATCCATATATGTTTCTGTTTCTGTGTCTATATCTGTATCTATTTCTGCATCCATATCCCTATCTTTATCTACATCTGCAAATGCATCCCTATTCTTATTGATATTTATATCTATACTTATAGCTATATCTCTCACTCTGTCAGTACATGCATCTCTGTCTATATGTATATATATATCTATGCATATTTCCTACTTAGTCTGAAAAACTATTTAAAGCCCAAATACTCAAAAATATAGACTTTTCTCATGGACGTCAAAGGCCAGTTAAGCAACACATATTCAGTAGACCACCTAGGTATCTTTCTGTGGCTTTGGTTGGGGTGCTCTCACAAACCATTCCTTGCTGATTTATTTCTGAGGTACTCACGACTTGGGTTTTATTTAGGGAAGATCTTAGAACAAAATAAAGTCATCAGACATGCTCGAGGCCCAGAGTACAAAACTGGAAGGTGATAGGATTCAATCCTGGGAATCCAGCTTTGCTACTTTAACTACTGTAATTGCGGTAATACTCTGTATTCTTCATATATGTACAATATTACAATGAGTGTTACATTACAACCATTTGAAAAGGGGATGAGGGAAGAGAGGAGGACAAGCAGCCAACATTCTGTAAGTAGTATCACAGACATCTGTCTTTTTTTTTTTTTGTTTTACAAATTAGCAAATATTAAAATTATGTGAGAACAGCCTGTGATGACATGTCTGAATGTGTTAAACTGTGAAACCATCACATCACAGTTTTCTGTCATTTGTTAGAAGTATTATAGCAGCAGCATAATTTGTTTTTAAATTTTAACAGTAGCAATATAATGCCAATCCAGGATTCTCCCAAAATAGTATAGCAAATGAAAGACAAACAGCTCACAATCAGACTATAAATTAACCTTTAATTTCCATGGGGAAGGGTTTCTCTGCAAGAATATCACTCCGTATTACTGTAGCATTTCATTCAATTCATCACATCTTCACTTACTGTGTTCTGTGAAAGAAGAAACAGTAATAGTATAGAGATCAGACTGATTTGTCTGTATGTCTGAAACAGATACCCCCTTAACTCAACGAATATTTTAGGAAAGTGTGATCATCAAACACACTAAAGAGAAAATGATCATGAATCAATTAAGCTTATCTCAGACAGCCCATGCTGTGACTGAGAACACACTGTCTCTGTGATATTTTCTTTTAGGAAAAGAAGAGTTTTATCTAATGAACCTTAAAACATATTTCAATTTTCAAAGTCAAAAGCCTCCAGGTTTAGTTCTATGGGTCCTTACATAGATTTATTTTAGCAGACTAATTTTATGAACTGACAAATTTGCTAGCATGTCTTTGTCTGAAAGGAAAGTTGGTCATACTCAGAAACAATATTTTTTTTTGCAGCAAAATGCTTTCCAGCTCTGCAGACTGTACTGTCCTGAGTCTATCACCAGTCCCAAGTGATGGTCAGATTCTCCCCCATGCCTATCAGATGCACACACACACAAACTATTAGGCTTCCTTTTATGATCGTATTTCAATGGTGTGAGGTATGATTTAAATATACCGTCAATGTTAATGAATACATTTACATCTATAGCTATCTATCTGTCTATCTATACATAGAAAGATATAGAACTTTCTGAATAAAAGGAGAAAAGATACAAGCTACTTTTGATTAAAAGTCCTCAAATTCCACCCCCTTCCAAAAAAGGCAACAGTTACTTCCAAACAGTCCAGTAATATCATTCAGTTTGTAAAAGGCAGGGATCAATACCCATAGCATACAGATACTCTCCTGTTGAATCTCTCAGCTCTGGAATTCTTCACAGGAGATGTTCAGGTCTTTTCAGAAATAATTCACAGAATTTTTTTCCTTAGTGCAGCATAACATCCAGAACCAATACTCCAGGCACCATTCTACCTTCATGGAAGGCATCTTCTCTGGTTTGGTAGGGCTACAAACATTAATATAACACTTAATTGCATAATGATTTCTATTAACTGAATAATGCAAAAAAACCTCTCTACCAAATGCAAACGTGGTCTCTACCTTCGTTCAGCAACATTTTATTTACATCCATTCATTTTATGTTTTAAAGCAACAGTTCTTTTTACAACTATTTGCATAACAATCTGGTGAGATGCACTGTATTGTGATATTATATACATACAGATAGATAGCTAGATAGTTGTATGTTTGTGTTTGTGTTGAGGTAGTTGATTGAAGTTTAAATTGACCTTTGTTTTGTTGGTTTACCTTCAATATGGTTGACCCCACTTCTGCGAACACCGAAGTGCGAATGTCCCAAACAACGAAAACCACATATGCGAATGGCTAAATCTTGCCCCCTTTTTGACCCATGGTAGCACTGGTGTGGAGGTGTGGTGCAGCCAGAAATGTCAAAATTCAACATTTATTTGACCTTTTAAAAATGTTGCGGTTCTGATTTCGCAGAAACGGTTTGATAATGTGGCCAGTCGATCATATGTGATCAACGATATGAAGGTAAACCGTTTTGTTAATACACTTTGGACAACAATACAGATGGTTGACAGTTGTGTGCGAGCATACATTTCCTGGTGCTCGGGGAAATGCTCTTTCCCTGCTGATTATGAGATTTCAGAGATGGAATAAAATATTAGCAGGGGGTGTGGGTGCACAGCTGGGCTTGTCCCCTGCAAAAATGTGGTTTTAAAACTTGCATGGTTTGGAGAATAATCTTAAAGCACATACAAACACACAGGCACTCCCACACATACATCAAGATATATATATATATATATATATATATATATATATATATATATATATAGATATATCTCTATATATATATATATATATATATATATATATATATATATATATATAGGTTCATAGGTTCATACTAGGCTATCTGCCCTAGGGCATTTATAAGCCTAGCCAGAGTGTGTTTGGCTTTCGCCACCCATTTTAAATAAATTTTGCTATGCCCTTTTTCGAGGTTAGTATACTGTGCCTCTGTCTAACAGTGACACAGAAGTGATACCCGGGGTAAACCTACGATCTCCCATCCACTCAGCAAGATTCCTCTTGAAGAGAGTCAATGAGGGACTCTGCCTAACCTGGACTGGGATTTTATTCCAGAGTGAAGGGAGCCTCTGGGTTATGAATCTGTCCCTCCAGCATGTCCTATTTATTTCAGTGCTGAAGTTTAAGTCTCTCGAGTGCATAGCTCGATGGGATTTCGATTTTCTGAGGTGCAGCATGTCCATTAATTCCGGGTTGGACATGGCTTTATACGGCAGGCACAGATCGCCTCTGAACAGGTGGTATGCCACTGAGTAGAGCTGGAGTTTCTTTAACCGGGCAGCATATGGCATCTGTTTGAGCCCTTTGATCCTCTTGGTGAGGTACTTTTGGGGTCTTTCCAGTTGCTGCATGTGTCTGGTAAGGTACATCCCAAAAGGGGCATTGTACTCAATTATGGGCCTGATGAGGGATGAGTAAAGAGGCACGATGACCTCCCCTGATCTAGATATGAATCCCTTCATGATTAGGTAGGCTATATAAAATGTTTTTTTAACCACTTTGGCCATGTGGTTGTTAAATGAGAGATTGCTATCAACTTGAGTCCCCAAGTCCCTAATTATTTCTTCTGTACTTAATGGATTACCACCTATGTGGTAATTTGTGGGCACTTTGGTTTTGCCAAAGGGGATGACTATACACTTTTTGGCGTTTAACTTGAGGCCATGGCTCTGGCACCAGTTGTCTGTTTCTATGAGGCCCTTTTGGAGGATGCTTGTGTTGGCTGGAGAGTCGATTGTGGTGCCCAGTTTGCAGTCATCTGCAAACTTGGTCAGCCACAGTCCTTCCGTGTTGGCCTGTACCTCCGAGAAATATATACCGAACAAGAGAGGTCCCAGGACTGAGCCTTGTGGGATGCCACTTGTAACTGGTTTGGAGTCTGACATGGCTCCAGCAATTCTAACCATGTGAGTTCTGTCCTTGAGCCAGTTTGCAACCCATCTAGTGACATAGGGGTTTATATATAAGCTGGTGAGCTTATCTATACTGCTCAAGTGGGGTATTGTATCGAAGGCTTTTGCAAGGTCCAAGCAGGCTGTGTGGACCACCTTCCCCTCGTCAATGGCCTTGGTGACTGTTTCAAAGAAATCGACCAGGTTTAAGAGGCAGGATCTACCCTTAACAAAGCCAAACTGGGTAGGATCCAGTGTCTGTAGGTTCCCAATATCTTTACTGATGAGGTCCATGATGATCCTTTCCATAGCTTTGCAGACCAAGCTAGTCAGGCTTATGGGGCGATAGTTTCCAGGATCTGTTGAGGCACCACCTTTGTGGAGAGGGACCACTGTTGCTGTACTCCACTCTTTGGGTACATATCCTGTAGTAAGGCTGAGATTGAACAGTAGTTTTATGTTTGGGTTTAGCTCTTCTTTGAGTTCATGTAGGACACAGCCCGGGACACCGTCTGGTCCCATTGATGCTGTGTTTTTTGCTTTGGAGAGGGTGGCTCTTACCTGAGCATCTGAGATGTCAGGGGCAGCACTCTGCTGGGATAGATATTTGCCCTTTTGGTGGGTTAGTGGCAGAGAAGTTTGCGCTGAACCTGTCAGCTAGGATGTTGGCAATGTCTGTGGGTTCGGTGTATTTTTTGCCATTTTGGACTAATTCTGAGCATATCTGGGAATTCCCACCCAGGTTCCTAACATAACTAAAGAAAGCCTTGTGATTATCCTTTGTGTCCTGTGCAATTTTTCTCTCAAAGCTGGCCTTAGACAATTTTATGAGTGCCCGTAGTTTTTTGCTAATACTGATCAGAGATGCCTTCCCTTTTTGGGATTTTGCTCTATCATGTAGTAGCTTCCTCCTTCTATTGTATAGTTTGTTTATGGCTGGGGTCCACCAGACAGGATGTCTGCCTTTGGAGTATTGTGTCTTGGTTTTATTTGGGATTGCATGATCCATGCATTCCTGAAGGTGTTCATAGAATGCGTTTATAAAGGATTCTGCAGTCTGAGCCGTATTTTCCACAGGCCCGGGGGCTTTGAAGGATTCCACCTCGGTTTTGAGGAGTGTGAAATTTGCTTTAGAAAAGTTTTTCACTGTGGTTTTCTAGGCAGGGGGTGGGGTCTTGATGTGAATATCCAGTGAGATTAGTTTATGGTCTGATCTTACCAGTGAGGGATACACTTCTGGTCTGGAGTATAGAGTCCCCATGTTGGTGATGATCAGGTCCAGTATGTTTTCCCCTCTTGTGGGAGTGGTAACAAGTTGTTCCATAGCATTTGAGTGTATAAATTCTAGGAACCTTTGGGCTAGGGTGTTGGAGCTAGAGTAATGCTCCCAGTCTATGTTTGGGTAGTTGAAGTCGCCCAATATAATGGTGTTTGGAGAGACCTTCATATTTTCCAGTGTTCTCAGGAAGGCCGAGTGGTGTTCCTAGGTTTGGGAGGGTGGTCTGTAGCAGGCTATAAACTGGAAGGCAGTTTTACCCACTGTTAGTTGCACATGGATAGTCTCTGATGCTTCGTGCTGTGTCACCAACCTGGAGGTGTGGGTATCTTTGAAGAATATTGATACTCCCCCTCCTTTTGTGGTTCGGTCCAAGTTTTGGGGCCGAAAAGCATGGTATGAGGTATAACCTGGTAGTGCTGGGGTGCTCTCGGGAGCCTTGAACCAGGTTTCTGTTACTGCACAGATATCGATGTTCTCCATGCTAAGGAGAGTTTCGAGTGCATGCATATTGAGGTTTAGACTTATGGCATTGAGTAGCATTACTCTTAGTTTTTTATCCCTTGTGATGCCTATGGAGGTGGGTTTGTCTTTTGAGCCTTGCCTAAAAAAGGCACTATGGGGGTAGCAAGAGCCTTTGCCAATATCCAAAAGCCCAGGGGTGACAGGTGCAAGCCGTCCCTAGCGAAGCATCGTGGCTTGTCGAGCATGTCATCCCAGGCTGACAGGCATTGGATCCCCTTTGCATGACACCAATACTTAAGCCAATTGTTGAAATTGATCATCTTGTCTTTATATTGTGGCATCATTCTTGGTGAGGGTAAGATGCTACTGAAGGTCAGGGTCATACCGGCCTGGGCTACATGCTCAGAGAGCTCCTCTATGTCTCTTTTCATGTAGTCCAGGGAGGTACGTCTCAGGTCATTCACACCAGCATGGACAATGACTGAGTCATATTTGTACTTGCCTTGGAGTGACCTGAGTGCTTGTGTTATGCGGCGGATCCTAGCGCCCGAAAGGCAGCTCACCATGACCTTCTCCATGTTCAGCCTGGTGAGCGGGATGTCAGTGTGCCTGATGATAGAGTCACCTATTACAAGTGTATCAGGTGTGTTGTTTAGCCTTAAGGGCTGTGACTGTTCGGCACACTGGCTTTGTGAGCTATGTGTTGCACGTGTTTTGTTTTGGCGTAGTGGTTGCTTGGGTGTCTGCTTTGGAGGTCTCTGCTGCTTAGTCAGATTTTTATCTAGAGCCTCCGAGTATGTTTTTGTGTGTTTTTGTGTTTGGTTTGCTGTCGTGGTAGGTCTATGTGAGACTGGAATTGTAGTGAGTGTGGTTTCCTTCTCCTCCTGACTGGTTACGCCAGTACTGAGTTGAGAGAGCTTAGCCTCCAGTTTGGCTATATGGTTGCATCTCTCACATGTGTTGATATTTGTTGGGAGGAGGAGAGGGTTGTCTGTGTACATGAGGCAGTTGTAACATTGCCTCAAGATTCCCAGATTCACCAGCTGGACCAGAGAGGAGATTGACAACTGACCTTTGGACATGCTAGAATAGTATTGGGAATTCCTTTATAATTGAAAAAAGGGCCAATTGGGAACAAGGTACTCAAGGGGAGTTTGTGTGTGTGTGTGTGTGTGTGTGTGTGTGTGTGTGTGTGTGTGTGTGTAGAGAGAGAGAGAGACAGAGAAAGGGAGAGACTTTTCTTTGTCAATGTTTCATCGAGTTGATCATTGCTACTGTATATAATATAGCTTTTTTACACAGACTTGTCTTGTTATAACTAAACTGACTTTGGAGGATTCCTTCCACATTGTAAAAGAAATGAAATAAATCGAGGTAGGATCTTGAAAAGGGGAAATAAGATAAATGGCATATTTGGGATAAATACATACAGAATTATAGTCAAGAAGATGAGTGATCTGGGAGGGCTGCATAGTTGTTACTGAAAAATCAGGCATGTTTTAAAGAAAAATATTAACATTTTGAGGAAAACTATATAATTCATAAAGATGACAATGGAAAATATCCTTGAATTTGTATCATTAAGTTATGTGAAATTTTGAAAGTTAAAGTGCAAAGAATAAATAATTTGTTAAAAATAACAGTGGATGAATAATAAAAACTGTTAATTTATTAACTCCTTCTTCTACTTCTTTTTTTTTCAGCTGCTCCCGTTAGGGGTCGCCACAACAGATCAACTGTTTCCATTTCTTCCTGTCTTCTGCATCTTGCTCTGTCACACCAACCACCTGCATGTCCTCTCTCACCACATCCATAAACCTTATCTTAGGCCTTCCTCTTTTCCTGTTACCTGGCAGCTTCATCCTTAGCATTTTTTTCCCAATATACTCTGCATCCCTCCTCAGCACATGTCTAAACCACCGTAATCTTGCCTCTCTGGCTTTGTCTCCATACCTTTAAACCTGGGCTGACCCTCTAATATACTTATTCCTAATCCTGTCCATCCTCATCACACCCAGTGCAAATCTTAACATCTTCAACTCTGCCATGTCAAGCTCTGACTCCTGCCTTTTTGTCAATGCCACTGTCTCCAACCCGTATAAAATAGCTGGTCTCACTACCCTCTTGAAGACCTTCCCTTTCACTCTTACTGGTACTCGTTTGTCACAAATCACTCCTGACACTCTTCTCCACCCACTCCATCCTGCCTGTACTCTCTTCTTCACCTCTCTTCTACACTCACCATTACTCTGAACTGTTGATCCCAAGTACTTAAACTCATTCACCTTTGCCACCTCTACTCCCTGCATCCTCACCATTCCTCTGCCCTTCCTCTCATTCACACACACATATTCTCTCTTAGTCCTGCTGACCTTCATTCCTCTTCGGTCTAGAGCATATCTCTACCTCTCCAGGGTCTCCTCCACCTGTTCCCTACTCTCACTACAGATCACAATGTCATCTGCAAACATCATAGCCCACGGGGACTTCTGTCTGATCTCATCTGTCAACCTGTGCATCACCATTGCAAATAAGAAAGGGCTCAGAGCTGATCCTTGATGTAATCCCACTTCCACCTTAAACGCATCCATCACTCCCACCGCAGACCTCACCGCTGTCACACTACCCTCGTACATATCCTGTATCACTCTTACATACTTCTCTGACACTCCCGACTTCCTCATACAATACCACAACTCCTCTCTAGGCACCCTGTCATATGCTTTCTCTAAATCCACAATAACTCCTTACACTAAGATACTCAGTACTTCAGAAGAGCATCGAAGTGCTCAGCCATTATATTTTCATGTCTGTCTAATTCTTCACTTTCCCATGTATGATATTAATTATGTTAAGTAGTAAAGCTAGGAATGAAATAATGTACCGCATTCCACAATAAACATTCGTAAGCCTGGCTTCTATCTGTTAACTTAAGAGAATCACTGTTGCATTTTGGATGATAAACATTTTGACAATTTCTAAGTATGCAATGCCTGAACCATTGCTGATTTCAGTTACTCTGTTTCACTCAGAAAATATTGTCTTGTTTCAGTTCACTTTCACAGATTTAGGAGGTGATCTGACAAGTATTGAACGACCACTGTGCTGCTTATGCATTGTAAGACCATCACTGGGTGAGGGTACTTTTTCATGTGAAATACTTACTTCACAGAATCAATTCAACAACTTGCAATGACCCAGACCAGCGCCAACCACACCCCTCCTACCACAAACCACAACAGTTTACACTCTCCCAAAAGCAACAACCAGTTTACACTAAACCCAGTCTCCACTAACACCATAAAAAACTACTAAATAAACTTAAGCCCACTACCTTAGCTGCCGACAGTCTTCCTGCTGACTTCCTGCAAACTGCAGCAGTGGCAATCGCATATATATCCTGTATCCATACTTATAAACAGGTAATTATCTGAAGCTTACATCCCCATCATCTACAAAATCTCCCATATCTTAACCTTACACAAAGGAGGTAACTCCACCGAACTAACAAACTATCACCCAGTTGCAATTCTATCCCCTCTTTCAAAAAATCTGGAAAGGGTCGTACACACCCAACTTATGGACTACCTCCATACACACAAACTCCTGTCTAATACCCAACATGGTTTTTGCCCTTGTCACAGCACTACCACAGCCCTACTGTCCTTTATTAACACAGTTAACCAGCATAGAAACAATGGTCAGTTTGTGTCAGCCATATTCCTGAACCTGTCCAAGGCCTTTGACATGGTCAGCCACTCCAAACTTATCTATTTCTTCTCCTCCCTTAGACTCGGTCACCCCACTATCACCTGGTTCCAAAGTTACCTAGCAGAACATCAACAGGCTGTGCACTGGCAACAAGATCTTTCACCCCTTCTCCCTGTGACCTTAGGGGTTCCCCAAGGCTCCATCTTTAGTCCCCTTCTTGTTTTTCATTTTACCATCCATCTCCACTCAGCTACACCCCAGGCCTCAGTGGATCAGTATGCTGATGACACTACCTGGATTTGCTCAGCTTCCTCCCTCAAAGACCTCCATACCATTACTCAAGATTCCTTCTCATCCAATGAATCCTGGTTCACTAGCTCCCAACGTATCCTAAATCCAACAAAACAAAACTTCTTCTCTTCTACCCAACCAGATAAACCTCCCCATCCACAACCTTCAGTATCCTCTCTAAAAATAAAACTGTTATCACCCCCAACAAACTATACCAAATTACTAGGAGTGGAAATTGACAATAACCTGAAATTTGATATTCACATTGCCCAATACATTAAAAACGTTGACAAAAAATGAGGTCTCCTTTATAGAAACAACAGATTTCTGACAAATAACACAAAAGCCACCATTGCTAGAACCTACCTCCTCTCAGTTTTCATGTACACCTCTCCAATCTTAACCAACCTCTGCAAGACCGATCTAGCCAAAGTCAAAGCCCATTATAATAAAATCTCCAAGTTTGCCACTAATGCCTCAAACAAGTTACATCACTCAACACTTAAGCAGCTCAAGTGGCTTGAACTCCGTTAAAATCTTCTCTTCAATCAGCTTACCTTTGCCCAAAAAATATTCTTTCAATCAGGAAAAAAACCCTGTGCTCAAAGATATCATTCAGCCATATTCCTCCTCAAGGCCCCTTTGCTCCAGCAACAAACTACTTCCGCACATCGCCAAAGCTAACAATTCAGCAGGTGAGTCACTTTTTTCCAACTACATCTCCAAACACCAGAATAATGTACCTAACTCACTAGTAACTAACTCAACACTTCAGTTTAAAAAACTTCTA
This sequence comes from Protopterus annectens, assembly GCF_019279795.1. Classification (NCBI taxonomy): domain Eukaryota; kingdom Metazoa; phylum Chordata; order Ceratodontiformes; family Protopteridae; genus Protopterus; species Protopterus annectens. Next base: position 1,696,234,173 of record NC_056743.1, read on the forward strand.
AAAACACACCTTACTAACACCTGGCTTTGCACCTGCAAGTCCCCTGGCTAACCTACTCCTCCTTTTCACTCTATTATCATTACTCTTACGCTACTAGCATGATCTACCACTAATGGTAGTTTCACTTTAACTGTACATAATCATTTGGATATACCCACTAAATGTAAACAACCATTTTTATGTAAATTATTGTTGTTCTGCTTATTGAGTCTGAAATCACTAACTTGTATATATTTGCTTCTCACTTGGCTGTATTTGTTTCTCTACTGTATGTATTTGTTACTCTTGGAGCTTTTCTTCCCGGGCCTCTGCTGAAAAAAGGAACTGTGTCCAGTCGGACTTTTCAGATAAACAAATGTAAAAGAAAATAAATAAAACAATAAATCAAGCATTTTAATGCATAACAACTATCTGCTCGCTAACAGCAGAAAGATGCTGAAAATAATTATATGTACCTGCAAAAAAAAAGGTATAGCACTGAAAGATAACAGTCAAACAGAATCAGCAAAACATCCCCCAAAACGTTTGACATAATTACAAATATATTTACAGTGTTTGCATGCGGGTGTAGGGAGAAGACAACAAATCTTTAACCACTATCCCTGCAGTCCAGCTCTAGTACAAGCCAGCATTAGTCCCAGACAGATGATGGTTCTGTGCATGCTCTGAGACCTCCATTCTGTACCTTTTAAGGATTTTTCTTTAAAGTTTTATTTTTTTGCACTAAGTTTAGCTATTGACCAACTCTTCATATCTCAAGTAGTAGATGTCAATAAATATTTATCTAAGTAACTGATGAATTTATGCACTATGCTGGAAGGATATTTACAATTGTTCATAAAAATGGTAACTGAATATTTGCAACTTATCACATTCCAAACAATTTATGTAACATTTACTGTTCTTGATGAAGAAGTAAATGAACTTCCACATCACAGGCAAAAAAGAAATTGACTTGTAGATGTATTTTAGATGGACAACTCGCTGGTTAGCACTGCTGCCCCTTTGATCTGTAAATCTTTCCTGCACAGTCTGTGTGATATCTTGTATCTATGTGGACTTTGGAGGGGTTGGAGGTCCTTTACATCCCAATATATGCTATGATGCAAAATGGCAATCCTTGAAGCAGTAAAAATGTATGTAATGTGCAGATGTGTATGTGTCTATCTGACTGCACCTGCATTCGTGTGTGTGTGTGTTTGTGAGTGTGTATATATACGTGCACAAGTTTGTGTGTGTGTGTGTGTGTGTGTGTGTGTGTGTGTGTGTGTGTGTGTGTGTGTGTGTATATATACGTGCACAAGTTTGTGTGTGTGTGTGTGTGTGTGTGTGTGTGTGTGTATGTGTGTGTGTGTGTGTGTGTACATGCACAAGTTTGTGTGTGTGTGTGTGTGTGTGTGTGTGCGCATCTTATAATAGACTGCTGTAGCATCCAGCACTGGCTCTCTCCCCTATCTCCACTGCTTATTATGATGGGGTCTGAAACCACCATAACCCAGAATTAGGCACATTAAGTGCTGAAAAATAAAAGAATGAAAGGTACTTGACATATCTGCTGCACAGGCATTCATACCTGCAAGTTCTGCAATATTTCATTAACAGTAATGTTCTGTGTTGTTCTCTGTTGATGAAAACAAACTACTTAAGTAAATTATTGTCGCCACAGTTAATTCTTAGAAAGCAGGATAATATTATCAGTACGCCATGTTCTTGGTGAAACTCTGGAGAATTCATTGAAATGTTAACATGCTTTACAGTGCTTCCTCAATTACTTTTGCACAGAAAAACTGCTCTGAGATTTGCAAACTACATTAGTTGCAGTAATAGCATGGAGTGTACACTCTTTGACTCAGGCTCTACTTCATTCAAGTAATTAAATGAATATTCATGATATTGTTAGAAGAAAAAAAATACACAAACAACTGAATATACCTGCCTTGCACAGGGCAGAAGAGTGAGCTCCTTGTAATTAATTGTACAGGGATTTGTTTCAAACTCCTGGTAACTCCTATGTTCTTTGGTGTAAATTTATAAACTTGATTAACGAGCAGCAGAGTACAATGTAATATTGAAAAAGTAAATGTGATATATATAAATCACGTTTTAAAGAAATTAAACTGACTGTGTGCAATACCGATCTCACTTACATTAATAATATGAGAACATGTAATGACATTATAATTAGTAATAAGGACTCTCACCAATTACCTAGGAAATGTAGTAAGCAGTTAAAATTACTTTTTCTATCTGTGCTTTTTCTTTTTATTTAACTCTGTATGGCTCAGGTTTTAAATTGCTATCATTTTCCCCTTCATATGAGTTACTCATAGGGAATCCTAATGCTTTAATGATACAGTGGGAAGGTAAAGCTTTCTTTTTTAAAATGCATTACAATTGCAAAGGTAAACCTGAACATAGTAATACGTATGAGTATGGGACGGGTTGGTTAATAAGAAGGAAGAGGTTGCAAGAAATAAGGACCATCTTACATAGCTGGCTGAATCTTTGGGGTTCTCAATTCCTGACATAACCTTCGACATGCAGGCTTCCTCCTGTTAACCTCACTCACCTGTAGCAAATCCCACACCCTGATCACCATAAACCTTTTATTGTCATATGCAGGTTCTCTTTATGGCTACCCTCACCAGCTGCCCCATTAACATAAAAAAACAAACTTTTGTAATGTGATAAAAATGGATATCTGAACAAAACAGAATTGTCCAAATGTTCTAATTACATGATCTTTCAAATTGTTGACTATTACAGCAAACAAGTAAAGTGAGTGACTTTAAGTGGTGATTAGAGTTTTAACAACTATGTAACTTTTTGCCAAAACTGTTGAAGCACTTTCTTAGTGTTTTGCTCAGGTTGTTATAACTGTAACAAAACAGAAGTGTCGACAGCTAGAAATGCTGGTCACTGACATTAAGGCTACTTGCAGCAGTTCCTGTGGTACAAGGATTGATTTCCACAGCCCTTATTTGCCTACTGTTTGACTTTGAGCAAGTCACTTAACCAGAAATTGCTCCCAGGTTACCCCTGAGAAGGGACTTTGTGTCCAGTCTAGATATTATTGTTATTACTATTATTATTATTTAAAAACAATTTATATCCAGGCAGATTTGACCTGCTCTGTATATTCTAGCTAATAATTTCGGTTGAGGTGGCTTGACTCAAGAAGAATGCAGGTTTATGGAAACTATTAGCTGTACTTAATGTTAGAAATTCTTCCTCAACAGATTAATGCTCAAAACCTGACTACCTGATGACAGCTGATTAGAAGTATTCATCTAAAGGACAAATGCAGTCCCCATGTGGGCGAAAGACTTCACAATTCTATAGCAGTGGAGAAAGGATAATCTCCCCAAAACTCATACTATGGTCTCCTACAAACAGTCAACTTGGAGTGCCTACTATTCAGTGATATGACCATGGGGAAATGTAAATATGGCTAGAGGACTCTGGGCAGTTAGAACCCAATCAAGTGGTTATCAAGCAGATGTAGGAAAGCCAAAATCTAAGCTGACTGCACCTGATTGAAATGTGGAAAACAAAGCCCAAATTCCCCAAAACAATGTATTAACCACCTTCTCACAATACACAGACTTAATGACAATGACCAATGTACTCACATGAACCCTACATAAAGAGTCCTGCTAGAAGCATAAGACTCAGAACAAAAAATGAAATTAAGACAATAATATTCTACAGAAATACTTAGAGACTTAAAACATAGAACTATTTCTTAAAATGTGCAAATGCACATCAGAACAGAATATTTCTCTTTCTGTTGTATACCAGCCGGTTCCAATTAGGTTCCCCTTTAAAGGACAATGTACTATGACCTCACTCCTTTTTTATGCTAAGAACTCCCTGAATAATTGTAATATTTAAACCAATCAACCTGTGGTCCAGGAGCACACATTTTGGAAATTTAAACTTTGTACATACTTCAATATAAATCAAGAATATTTGGATTTTACAGTGTCAGGGTAACACTGTGATCTATAAAACAGAAAGTCTGGTTAGACGACTATTGGGCTTTCAATGAAACAGAGCGTATTCATGGTCTTTCTTAGGAAAAATATTTTTCCATTATCTAACACATACTCTTCAGTAAGGTAGTAGAGAGCCCTTCACATACGAAACAGCTAGATGATGAAAGAAAATGTAAAACTAAACAATATTTATCCCTTGTCTAGGCTGATGGGTCTTCAAGAACTACTGTCAGCATAACGGACAAAAATACCATTTTCTCAACTGCAGCTTCTTTAGGTACATTCAGAAGCAATAGTAGCAAACCTGCTGGAATCTCTGTGAAGCTTAAGTCTTCTTTCTCATTTTCTAGGTTCACAAACTACTTAGACTCTTTGTGACCTGTACAAATGGAACAGACACATCTCTTCACTTACAAACCATGACCAGTGAAATGCCTAAAGAACTACTGACTGCGGATCTAGCTAACATGTGTTATACATCCATCACTGTAGACTTACCTCTGCATGCTCATTCCATGATGGCTGACATCCGACTATGGCACACTAGTTCTGCAGGCCAACTCTGCTTGTTCGTTCCATAATGGGTGAGATCCCACTATGGCACAGTAGTTCTGCAGGCCAACTCTGCATGTTCGTTCGATAATGGGTGAGATCCCACAACGGCACACTAGTACTGCAAACCAACTCTGCTTGTTCATTCCATGATGGGTGAGATCCCACTACAGCACACTAGTTCTGCAGGCAACCAAGAGGGGATTGTTGTACAACCCTAATATCCCCTATGCTTGCTAAGTAAGCAATCAAGAAGGTCATGCAATGAGTACATTATGAGTTGGCTACTGATGAGCTCTGGTCTCAACACCATGTGCCTCATAACATACCCCTCAACTTTCTGCCAGTAGAGATGTGTAAACTACATCCCTGTCCATTCTCAGCTGGGTCCTGCCAAGCCTGGGCCTAGAGTCAAACCTGGGCTTTCTTAATCATATTCTGGGCTCCATTTCTGCCACAAACCCAACCACTAGTTTACTGGCATTGTTGTAACAGAATGTCCTAAGCAGAATGACTCATTATACCCTGACTTATCTGTTAATAAAGAAAATTTGTGAGCATCTCAAGGACTTAAAGGAATACTATATATAGCATAGGGATACTATATGGTACTATATGGTACATAAATAGTCAGTCCAAAGAAAACATATTCTGCAATGCTGGATACAATGCATGAGGTGGATGTGAGTATAACCAATGTGAAACCTCTTGTCCAGAGTTTTGTATGGTGGCCTGATATTAACTGAAAGTTGTGTTCCATGTTATACTTCCCGCAATACAGCACTGCTAGCGCCCACACATCACTGAGAATGGCCACTGGTACCATGGTGATGTACTCACACTGACCTTCTGAGTGTCTTAGTACACTTGTTTTCCTGCCTACTGTGGATGCACACTGACAGTAATCAGAAGATTTCAGCATGGATGCACAGTGAGAGTAATCAGAAGATTTCAGCATGGATGCACAGTGAGAGTAATCAGAACACTTCTGATTATTCTGATTGTGCATCCATGCTGAAATCTTCTGTCAGTGGAGATTCTTTGCAACCTACATTAAACAAATTCAAGCCATTTAGACAGTAAAGTGGCATTAATAACTTTAAGTTAATAGCTAATCATACAGTCATAAATGGGTTGAATAACAGATTTCTACAAACGCTTAAGAAAACTGTGTAAGCTAAGGGACCCATTTGGCCCATATATATAATGCATATATCCAGCAATGTCAAGAAGGTTATTCTTCAACAGAGAACTGCAGTCTGGTCAGGACTTAACAAAACCAGATGGATAACGAAAAACAACTTCATAGTTTTCTCTATAAGTTAGCAGGTACTGAAAAGAAACTGCAAAACTGGTAAAGGGCAGCCGGGCTCTACTGTTTCAAGGACTTGACTACTTATGTAGTTAAACTGTACATGATGCAAAGAAAAAATATAGAAACCATTTAAGGTTGGTCAAGGGAAGATGTTCCAGAACTAGTTAACAGACATCAAAATTTAAAAAACAACAACAACAAAAAAAAAAATCAACCGATACTCAAACTGGCATCATAGAACTGATGAATGCTGCTACTCAGTAGTTAGTAACAACCACACAAAGTCTTAACTACGTAACTGGGGTTTGGTCTGACCATTAACCACAAATGTATGACTCAGCATGAGCTTTCAAACAGAGAGAGAGACAGAAACAAAAAGTTCTGCACCCAAAGGCAGGCACTACACTGGATTTTCAAATAGAAGTATTTCTACAGGAAGATGACCAACTACATCTGTACCCAAAGATGGATGACAGACCAGATCGTTCACCTAATTGTGACAAATGGTTAAAACTGCCTTGAAGCAACAAGTGACTAGAATGTTGATGCTGCAAATACCCATAGGACTTACATAAGTCACCGTTCCAAGCTCCGTGGGGGTCACTGTCTTGTTATTTTGAATGCTTGAAAAAAAAATGCACCTCCCATGGCTGAACGTACAGGTGTGGAAGCCTTTGCCTAATTTGAGAAATTTTACAAGTGTTATTTAAAATAAATATCAGAGTTGTTATTATCAATTAATAAGACCAGTAAAGATATAATTATATGTAAAAAAATGAAATAATATTTGTACTTAAAAATATGCTTACTGGAATTTATGGTTGTTGAAACAGAAATACGAATACAAACCCCATCTAGGTAACTGTGTTTTAATCAGAGTAATACAAAGATACAAAGTTACTGATATGAAGTGATGACGTAGTGCTGCTCATGGCTATGCACCCCCTTCCCCAGTCAGGAAGTAAATGGGAAGCATGTATCAGTTCATTTCGTAACTAACACTGTGCACAGCTAATCTTTGAATGTCAAGATTCTTTGGGTGAATCAGCTGCACAAGTGAAGTAGTAAGTAAAAACACATTGTACTAAGATACCTGTGATTAATGTTTGGATAGGTATTTCCCCCATTTGTGGCTCCCTGAGTTTATGTTCTCTACCCATATTAACTATATTGGGACTGCAAGACTGCAGTTCATGTGGCTACCATGGTGACCATTTCAGGATCATTCTCCTCTCACCATAGGAGTGGTAGGCCCCACGTTTGGGTCCACGAGGGATAGTCCCTCCAGAAAAACACATTTTTTCTTGTTTTTTGGTAGCTGCATTTTTAATTTTTTTTTTTATTGCATTTATTTATTTGTTAAATAAAAGCTAAAAATATAACTAGCCATTGCTGCATCTTTGACCATTCATGACTGAAAATGTAACCATTCATCTTACTAGGGGCTGATCAATTATATGTGAAAAGTGGTGTGCAGCTCTGTATTTCGTGTTTGCCATGATGTACAAATTACATATATCAAAGAAAAATCACAACGATATCCGGAATGACAATGCAGCACACCAGTTCCCAAAGGGAAAACGAAAGAGAAAAAACAACAGACCACGTGTAAGCCGATTCCTTTTTACTCCAGTGTCATCCCGCAGTTGAGTATAACAAAATGAGCCATGCAGTATTTTCAGTGACAAATCCAATTTCTAATTCAGTACTGTTTCATACACATGGATGAATATTACAGCTTTTTGGCTCTCTGAAAATATGTAGCAAAACACAGTAATTAAAAGTATGTATGTAAAGAATTGGAGAAGTAAACAAAATACTCACAGCAGCACTTTAGCAATATGTAAGGCAATGGATACTATAGCAAAACGAGACGTTCAATAAAATAATGAACACACGAGAAAGGCAGTGGTGATAGAAACAAAGTAGAACATTTGGATACACAAAGATTTTATATATGATTCAGCATTTTTGCGCATAGGTTAAAATGGAAACATTTTGCAACTTTTCTAGCTTCGTTTTACTCTTTCATTGTTTCCTCCCAGTGAATATCTTTCTCACTTAGGTTTATACATACTTACATGGCTATTGATCTGTGAAGATCTTAAGAAGCCTAGCATTACATTCCCATGGTAGTTTTTAGTCCTTATATTTTTTTGTATGAACAACCCAGAGGTGGGCAGTGCAATGATATGTCGGGATATTTACTTGTTGCCCCTTTCCATGAAGAACACGGGTGCTAAACCAGGGGTGAATTTATAGTTTCCCATCTAGTCTTCCAAATTACATCTGAAAACAGTAAGGGAAGTACTTTGCTTTATGTGGTGCGAAAGATGGTTCCATAGAAGTGGTATTCTTTCTGATACATAACTCTTTATGTAACATGTCCTGTTTATGTTGCAAATAATATTGAGATCCCATGATCAGGTGTTTATCGAATGTGTAATAGGTCTGACAGCATAGGGTCTGCTGAGGCTCTATATGCAAGGCAGACGTCACCTCTTGGTAGGCTGTACCAAGAAGTTTTAAGATGGTTTACATAATTATTATGATTTAGACTCTTGATTTTTTTAATGGGAAATAATTGTGATTATTCCTGATCTGACAAGTATTTGGACAGGTAAATGCCGAAAGGGGCATTATATTCAATAACCTGTCTAATGAGAGCAAATTACAGTGGAATGATTACATCCCTGGACATGGACATCGTACCTTTAGATATAAGCTGTGCAATATAAAATGACTTCTCTACAATAGTGGAAATATGGTGACCAAAGGACAGTTTGTTATCAACACATGTTCCCAGATCCCTGACTATCTGATCAACTTTCAGAGGTGTGTTGTCATTGTGAAAGTTATAAGGGAAGTCCTGCTTGTTGAAAGATACCATTGCACTTTTCTTGGTATTTAGTTTTTGTGCCCTGTGAGGAGTTTATGAAGGTGTCAGTTTGCTATCTAATGAGTTACAGAGGGATTTACATTTAACATGGAGTTTATATAAGATGTTTGAATCTGGGATGGTACTGAATGCCTTCGCAAGGTCTATATATGTAGTGCACCGACTTGCTGTTATGCATTGCTTCAGTAACACTCTTGAAGAAGTTGTGCAGGTCAGGTAGGTACAGTGAAGAGTTTGTAGGCTGTCTATGTCCTTATTTTTCTAGTTCCATATTGATTCTTTCCACATTTTTTCTTTTTTGGGTGGGGGGCTTTTCTCATGGATCATTAAAAGCAGCATTGTTTATACATACTCTCACTGGTGTCATAAATGGTTTGATTACTGTTCTCCAGATTTAGTCTATATGGGCCAGACTGCGGGTGTCACTGCACCTCTACCATAAATCAATTACCCTGAACAACTGTGCAATGTTCTGTTAACCTTTTTTATATGCAGCTGTATTTCAAGGTCAAATGACAGCATGGTACACACTCCTAATATGCATGCTAGTCATCTGCAATGGCATGCAAACCCTGCAACTTGTAATTAATAAATAAAATAATTATATATCATAATTCTATTCTAACTCTGCACTAGTTAGTTCTTCGGCCATTCTGCAGGTCAAGATAAAATTACAATGTCCTTATTGCATTTGCTGTCCACAAATGCACATTAGGCAGACTTTCAGCATCACAGCCTAATTTTTCAAGCCTATATGGACATTCACTTACCCAAATATAGCATCATCTTAGAATCAGGTGAAAGAAAAAAAAACATCCAATCAGCTTGATAGGTTTGGACAAGTGAATCGGTCTGAAGCATGCACAAATTTCCTCATGACTGAACATCGCTAACTGATTTTCTCCTTGATCTCATCCAAATGTTTTTGTTCTCAATATTGGTTGACTCACGGTTTATAATTTATTTATTTTTTTCTGTACTGGTTTGTCACAGAGCTTTTTGGCTTGAAAGTACAAGGCCCACTGGGAGCAGTATTGTATTTGACAGCTGCCTGCTACATAGGGAAAGAGTCACATGCCTGAGTAAAAGCAAATGCATATAATAACAGCTGGACTGGGATGAAGTTTTCCAGCTACATAAATGTGATGGTTGTTTTGGTTTTCTTCACTTTTTTGAATAGTGATATTGGAAAACTCAGCCTTTCTCGTGAACTAGTGATGCATTATATTAACTCAATAACACACCTGTATACAATCACTAGGTAAGAAATTAGCATGTCATAAAAGTAGTATATGCCAGGTGCAATGATCACTTACACAAACACCACTGATAACAAACGTGCCCTCTTTTTTAATTGAAATGGAATTTAAAAAAGTGTAAGTCCCACAGGTGACACGGAGCCATCCATTGCTTTATATGTCCGAAGAATGCAACACTGCCACTAGCCTTTCAATGTAACAGTTTTGAGAAAAAGCAGTACCTCACAAACAATGGACCTGAAATGTGCTAATATTTTTACACAGCAGCATCAAGACAACAATGTTGGGGAAAACATACTGAATAAGTGTATTAATTTCAATTATCACTGGCAAATGGGTTCCCATACCAAACATCTACTTCATCATGAAAAAAAAAACAAATTCACTGTAATTATATCACTTATTTTTATTTTTTTGTAATATTTTTATTTATTGTATGTAGACAAGTTGCATCTTTTCGGGGAGACTCAAGGTGGTATTTATACTACTATGGGATATTTGGCCAGGGTATTAGGGAACTTTTCCTATTCTTTTTGATAGGTGCTGTGGAATATTTTACACCCACCTGAGCTACCACCAGTTCAAGCAGATGAGATATTGTTTTAATGTCTCAACCATAGAGCAACACACTCAGGGGTCAATAGGTATCATGAGATCTTTTACACCCACCCAGGCAACCACCATCTCAAGCAGATGGAATGTTAGTTTAATGCCTCCGCCTCATACAGCAGTGCAACATCAGCAATCTGATCACTTTTAACTCCTCATCTGAAGGATAAGTGCAGCACTGCCTCATACAGCAGTGCAACATCAGCAATCTGATCACTTTTAACTCCTCATCTGAAGGATAAGTGCAGCACTGCCTCATACAGCAGTGCAACATCAGCAATCTGATCACTTTTAACTCCTCATCTGAAGGATAAGTGCAGCACTGCCTCATACAGCAGTGCAACATCAGCAATCTGATCACTTTTAACTCCTCATCTGAAGGATAAGTGCAGCACTGCCTCATACAGCAGTGCAACATCAGCAATCTGATCACTTTTAACTCCTCATCTGAAGGATAAGTGCAGCACTGCCTCATACAGCAGTGCAACATCAGCAATCTGATCACTTTTAACTCCTCATCTGAAGGATAAGTGCAGCACTGCCTCATACAGCAGTGCAACATCAGCAATCTGATCACTTTTAACTCCTCATCTGAAGGATAAGTGCAGCACTGCCTCATACAGCAGTGCAACATCAGCAATCTGATCACTTTTAACTCCTCATCTGAAGGATAAGTGCAGCACTGCCTCATACAGCAGTGCAACATCAGCAATCTGATCACTTTTAACTCCTCATCTGAAGGATAAGTGCAGCACTGCCTCATACAGCAGTGCAACATCAGCAATCTGATCACTTTTAACTCCTCATCTGAAGGATAAGTGCAGCACTGCCTCATACAGCAGTGCAACATCAGCAATCTGATCACTTTTAACTCCTCATCTGAAGGATAAGTGCAGCACTGCCTCATACAGCAGTGCAACATCAGCAATCTGATCACTTTTAACACCTCATCTGAAGGATAAGTGCAGCACCAACTCATATAGCAGCACAACGTCAGCGATCCGATCAATTTTAACTCATCTGTAGGATAAGTACAGCACTGCCTCATAGAGCAGCACAATGTCAGCGATCCGATCACTTGCAGTGTGAATAGAAACTACAGCCATCTGGACTTTCAGCATCAATGGGCAGTGTGCTACCTGTTGCACCATTGACAATGCTAATTACTGCCCACGTTGTAAGGTATGGGAAAAATGTAACAGTTTTACAGTTCAGTAGAGAAACAAAGTTTGTTGTATGAGGACTGGTCATAAACAGCTTCATTAAAGTTAAAGTCATCAGTCCCTCTCATTTGAGAAACATTGTTTCCAAGGTAAAAAAAATGTTCTTCAGACAAGATCATTACAGTCATAAAAACAAACTATTCTTTAAGAGTTATGAAGTTCTTATTCTTTGTGTTACATATGAAAAGGTGTAGATAGCTCAGTGAAATACATGAGGGAGTGCGGGGTACTGTAACCCCAAATGTACCCATCCCCAAAATCAGAAAATAAGGGTAATTCTCTTTTTTTTTTTCTTTTTCAAATACTTCCAAGACTCACACATAGTTGCTAAGTTCTAATTACACCTCTGCCTTTAGCAGCATAAATTTGCCGAGTTCAGATAACCACCGTGCTCTTCCCCTCTAGCATCACAGTATTTCACACAGAAGTGAATCTCACTGCCTCTGTTTGATTATTATTTACTATAACATAAATACAGATAAAGATTAGATGTTTACACTATTTGTCACTTACACATCATACTGACTAACATATACATAATGGTTTTGTACTTACTTATTGAGGATACAGCACCAAACACAACAGAAATGCAAACTAAGTATGTACCAGTGTTTCAGTCACTGCCACTGAACGTGATCTGTTTATGCGCTCTTGGATTACTGCCTTCACTGTAATTTACATGTCTTTTTTATGGTAAATTGAAAAGTATACATTTCTTGTTACTTATGTGTGTAACTTAGATCTGATGAAGTTCTGACAAGAGTAAAAGCACTCATCTTTTGTTTTTACTTAATAAACATTGGGTTAAACAAGCAATACCAGCTTGAATCCAGTTTTCTAGTTAAAAACTCTACTGCCAACCATGAGCGGACAGGTGATCCGCTGTGGCGACCCCTAAAAGCTGAAAGAAGAAGAAGAAGAATGCAAGGTGATCCTTAACGTGGGTCTTACTTTAGTTTTTATGGCAACAGTTAATTTTAACTTGTCATATGCTGTTTTTGTTCCTATACAACTGGTTTTCCATATCTTTTTTTCTTCCTTAAGGAAAGTGTTCACTATCCTTAAGGCTGCAAAAGTACGTTTCCTCAGTACTAGGTTTTGTCTATATATCTATATATCTATGTATATATATATATATATATATATATATATATATATATATATATATATATATATATACACACACACACACACACACACACACACACAACACACACATATAATATATATATATATATATATATATATATATATATATATATATATGTTCAGGGAAAGGTAGTTTCATTGGATTAGCTGACAAATAAGACTTTCATAAAAAGATCTTCAGTTGACTGTTGCATATCCATTTTCTGAGCATCAAACAAGTCAGCAAACACAACAATGACTGAATTAAAATTATGTGATAAATTGCCAGAACTGTAATTAAACATCATACATTTATAATCCAATATGATCAGCTGTGGTATCACGTCTAAGGATGTCTACAAAGTTGTAAACCAACAATATTTCCCAACATATGCAGTTTTGTTTTTAACTTCCAATACCAAATGATTTGAGCTAGTCTGTATTTGTATATAAAGACCTATTATTAGATAATCTGTATTTATATATAAGGACCAGCTAGAGACCTACTGCAGCCACCACTGTAACATCAAAATGATGTTATAAAACATCAAAAACAGAGAGGAGGGTTTTATGTTTACGTATTGTATTTCACGACTAATTCCTCATAGACTACAAAACCTTCTACTTGAGTACAACTGTGTCATATTCCTTGTTGTTATGCTATTGCCTTCATGATCAAATCTAGAAATGGGTGTTTATAGTTATCAGTGGTCATACCCATTACCAAAAGCAAATGACTAAGGACAATGTAAATGCTAATTATAAAACTAAGGGGCAAGCAGTAAGAAGACTAATGGTTGGCAGGCAATGGGGAAAATTGTTAAAAATATTATTTAGCCACTGTAAGCCCCTCATGTGCGGACAGGCAAATGGTCTGCCTACATGAACTCATGCACAATTTTTATATTAAACTTGAACTGGTAATGCACTTCCAGAGTACGATTTTCACTTTCTGCTTTAGTCTTCCACCAAAAATTAAACAGGCAGCTAAATACTAGTTTCAAGGGCAGTTTGGAAATCTATTTTAGGATAGAATGTGTACTAGTCCTAAGGGATACCTAGTTCTTTTTAATGAGCGAATAAGGTTCCCTGTGGATAAGGCCCTGCAGGTCAGAGTTTCTACATGCAAAGGGTAATGGCCTCCAAGAAAATTGTCATTCAAGAAATGGCCTTTAAACCCACTAACTAATTGGTTCAAATGATGGACAGGCAGACATATCAAATGTGACATTAAAGTCCTACAGATTTTCCAAAATCCACTGGAGTGTGTAACATTGTGTAAGCAGTTAATGTTAACCACTAGTTTACCTTCTACAATGCTTCCCCTATGAATGATCAAGACAATACAATTTTTAAACCCGTTCATAGATCACAGCTAACAGAATACAGCTTAGCCAACAGCCACTCACTGACAAAAGCATTAGCGCAAGCTGGTATATATTCTAACTCCAGAGTCACACAGCTGTGAGAAAAGAAGAAACTCACCAATACAACATGCAGCAGTCTCTGATAAAAAATAATCCTGCAGTGACTACATTACAAAGATTTAACCTACAAGCAAGTGAAACCCGAACAGAAATGATGGGACAGTTGGAATCCAATCAGATTACCAATGAAAACTAGTAAGGAAACCTTCAACACTTGATAAGCAGACATCAGATGAACATGTATCTTGACTTTTTTGATATTATTGAGAGCTAAGTCAAACAGATGTGTGAGATACCTCAGGACCACCTACAAATTAATACAGTTCAGGAGATATGGAATACCTGTCAATCAGATGAAGAACGTCTCCCACTTACCACACTGTCTAATAAGAGGAGGCTTTCATACAAGCCTAAGTAAATGCTGAAACCTTTGTCAGGCAACGTGATGGAAACAGGGGGCTTAACAAGGACAACCAAGTTATAAGTTGCAAACTGCTGTCTTGCAGAATGATGGAGATTTCCTTAACTTATGTTAGGATAGGTTTCACTACTGCCAAATAGCTGACATTCTGAAACCTCACGTCTCCTGGCCACTACAGAACAACCCAGATAAACGGTGGTCTTTCTTACCTGAATTCAAAACATTATAGAATCACAGGGAAAGGTGTGGAAATGATCAGGAATCTTCCCTGCCATGGGAAGGAGAATGTGGTGAGGAACTCACTCTCTGACATACCCGATACCTGGACAGCACCGACCAGACAGGCCTCTCTTATCTTCAGCTGCAGAAAAGGATAAGAGGTACAGCTAATACAGTTTGACAGGGCGCTCACCTTCCTTGACTGTGAATCGCTGTAACAGAAATGCTGCGATCTTTCATCTTCAGCATCACCTTCATCACCTCGTTCCATTGGTGGTGTGATTGTGTGCTCACAGTTTTAACAGGCTCATAGGTTAATACTGCCCTGAAGGGACACTTTAAACCTAGCCAATAAACTAAGGTCAGACCCAAGCCCTGCATCTTATACCTATGAGGTGAGGACCTTAACCATTATGCTATTCCCACCCCCAAATATATTTTTATTCACATACTACACAAAGCCTTTGTGGCTTAATTGAAACAGGAAAGCCTCCATTTTCCTTACACAGGACAGAATCCCCAATTGACCTTAACAGCAAAGAATCTGTTCCTAGATACTGTTAAGAGTAGGGCTACAGGAAGGGAAAGCCCACTTTGGAATTAGTGGGAGATGTCCTCTGCTCTACAAACCAGTGTTGGGATTGAGACATGTAAAGCAGGTCTGTGATGGGTAATGACCTTTGTTGTAACCTCAGTATGAACTGTGCTATCAGCAGGCAGGTGTGAAAACAGAAGTATGAATACAGTGGTCACTGTGAGAATAGGGAGGCACAGGAGTGTCCACAGCTGTACCTTTTGCTATCATCTCACCCAGGTTTCAAGGCTGCACCTTACTGTCAACGCTTAGTCAGCAGGAAAGACAAACAATAAAGAACCCCAAACTCTTCTCCACTGAGAACAATTTTCTGCTAGAACTAGAGAGGACCCCTCCATGTTTATATTGACTCTGGGGACCTGCTACCATTCAAGAACCCCAGGAACAACAGGTTCAATGGAGTTTGTTGATAGGGCCATTTGAAGCTGTTCATACAGGTAAGAGAGTTCACAAAGTCTAATTCTCATACAAGGTATCTGCCACTATAGACAACACATTGGTGAAGACAGTGGGTGTAGCAAAGAGACCAAATAGTAATATTTTGTACTAGAAGTGAAGTCCATCCTGTGGGAAACAAAAGAGCCTTACGTCTTGCCCCTAAACAAAGGGTGTCATAAGGGGCATTAATTCTGTCCAGTGGCATCTACCAGAGACTTGACTGTAACAGAGGCATGATATGACCTTAAGACCTTTCCCCTCCTCTCCAAGAGATTCAAAATCTGGACCTTTATGCACACAATGTGCTCATGGAAGTTGTTGAGGTCCAAGTAGAAGAGAGGCTGCCTGACAAGGAAAAAGTATGAACACATCCCACTGTCTCTTTCAAAGCCAGAACAAATCCATGACTCCTTTGAGACATAAAATCTGGGCCTGTTCTAGCAGGCATATGAAGACAGGCAGGCTTCTTAACAGTGTACTCTGTGGTCAGTCCTTACAGGCTGCCATTTACAAACAAGTCTACACCCAACTATTTCATGGTAATAGCTCTCTAATATGAGGGAACTTCAAATGGCTGGCCTCTTAAGAGTAATCTGCTGGGCAGTAAGGACTGTACTGGCAACACCAGTGAAGTCACCCTCATGATAGACTTAGTCTGCCTATCCAAGCAGGTGGCCGAACATAAGATAAATAACCTGGGGGCATCACAAAGACTTCTCGTGATGGTCAGTGTCTGTTTCCTCTTCTGAAATGATTTCATAGGCCTTTGGAATTTTATAGAAACTCACCTTGGAAGTGAGGATACAGAATAGCCTGTCTCAGTCCATCCTTAAAGAAACAAAAACAGAAAGTGAGCCCCTTCATCAGGTGAGGGCACATACCTTAGGCTTCTACCCTGGCCATATCATCACAGCAGTTGAAGTTACAGCAAGCTATCCCTAACCCCACTAATGAGGTTATCATAACAACCATCCTCTTTGAATCCAGAAACAGTAAACTCTGCCAGTTTTTCCAGAACATGGACCACAAGGGGCAACTGGAGCTGAGACACACGGAGACTGGAAGTTAAGGAACCTAAAGCCCAAAGAGGTATCTAAGAACACCCTGTCACTAATCTTATCCTCGGCTTTGTACTTGCAAGGTACAAGGGTTCTTTGGTTTCTGGGATCTGTGCTGAACCACAAAAAAACACAAAGGAATTTGCAGGGGTTCATAGTCATTAATTTAATCCTGACCGTACAAAACTCATTATATCAAAATTGTTTCAATAAATTCTCAAGATCAGTAATTAACCTGTACATATTTCAGTGATTCACTAAAACTGTTTTTTTTTATTAATCATGACTCAGAGAGATGTGTATAAACTTTGTAATGCTATCACTCCACTCTTTTGGGGGATGATTCAAGGCTCCTCATCTTTCTAATGCAGACATTGGTTCAACCATTACTTACATAAAGGCAGATAGGATCAGACTTCAGAAGCCTGAGACCCTCCTCAAAGGACACATTCTGAGAAACTAAGCTAAAGCAAAGACAGAGTGCATTATTTTTGTCTGCCTCTGTTACAAGGAACTCTGGATACTGAGCATCCCAAACCATGCATTTACTAACTGAGAAGAAATGTCAAGGGGCTGAAGTCACATGGTGATGAGCAAGCAAAGGAGAAACTGGGAGTTAGGTTTACGGCTTCAGTGTATAGAGGGATGTATGCTAGAGGCAATGTCTGGTCATGACAGGCCTTCATGGGGCTCTGCACAAGCACTTATTTGTTCTTTCTCAAAGCGAATTTCCATACCTACTTGGACCGATTCCAATAACCAGTGAACAAGGTACACAAGTTCAGTGTTTTCAGTAATCCTGTGAGTCCAACTAATATGGAAGTAACACTGACCATGTCCTACACTGTTGTTTTCTTTTGGCTTTTCCCGGTTAAGGGTTGCCACAGCAGAAATCCAGTCTGCTAATGATTGGCAGTTGATTTTTTATGGTGCCGAGGTGTCAGCCCAATGCCCAACCTTCAATGAAGGCACGCCCATTCATGCATGTCTTTTGAATGCCACTTGACTGCGGGGAGGACATGCAGACTCCACACAGAAGGTGCTCTAGTAGAGAATCGAATGGGAGAATCTCTTGCTGTGAGGTGACAATGCTTCCACTGCACCACCATGTCCTACACTGATAGTACAAAAAGCCTTTGCCATCCTAAGGGAAGGCCAGAAGAGCACACCCTTCAATCCTGAGTTTTACCAAGGATTCTGCACTGAGAGATTTAAAGGGGTGTTGCACAAGAGCTGTCTGGGCATGTTCAGACTTTGAATGTTTCACTAGTACGGGCTGAGTTTTATGAGACATAAACATCAATTAGTGGTTGACTGACACTAGGGAGTGCAGAAGTTTGCAGATCTCTCAACCTCTTAAAGAACTCTGGACAGAGCCTAAAATAATGAGGGGACAAATGCCCAAAAATAGGGACAGATATTAAATATTGCTGTTATAAACTTAGAAAGTTGCTAAAAATAACAGGATTTGTGTTACCATGCATTTTGTTAAAGATATGAAGTCTGAAACTCAAATGTATGCCATTACTTAGTTACTTCAGTCTTTAGTGATTTGCCAGAAAACCATAAATTTTATGAGGAATAGATGAAAAATGTGAGGCAAAAATCTAGACATTCTGCAGAAATCTGGACAGTTGAGAGGTATGCAAGCTTGTCTTTTTTTGATAGTGAAACACCAGCTGGCAGCAGTTTGCCATCTCTAGGGTGGACCTTATATAAAGTTACTTTAGCATGGCCTGCTCATCTCTTACCTTATCCCATCTGTTGAAAACGAATTCAAAACCATGTAAAATGCCTTCCTGTCTGCACTGTCCACATTCAGAAAAATGATGAAAGCCTCAGGCATCTTTCTTTTATTTCTCTCTTTCTTCTTGTGAGTGGCTGGGTTGAAATGTTGGCACCAAACTGTTTTAGCATCGTGTTACTCTCCCCGGTAGTATATCCAGCAGAAGTCTGATGTGATCAGACAATAACTTAAGAGAGTGATCTATTCTATGCATCAAATTTAGTAACTTTCCAATAACGTGCATTAGGATAAAAACCTCAACTCTATGAAGAACAGAAAAGAGCGCAGATGGAGAGGATTTAAATCCCCTGTTTTGCATGTGTTGTCACACTAAGCACTGCCAGAAATCAAGCAAATAGTGACACGAGAGGAATAATTATAGTGGGACTTCCAAGTTATCTACTGCAGGGAGTCTCCAAACTCTGATTTGGCTATTACACTACCATTCCAGAAATACAAACTGCCCAAGCACGTTATGCAAATTTCCAGAAACAATAATTCTCTCACTAACTAGAGGAAATATTGGGACCACAGTTTATTAGACTGAGGCCAGCATGACCTTATTAATGATAAGTCATGTTTACCAAACCTCATGGCCTTCTATGAGTAAGTTTCATTCATGGTGAACCTCATTGTGTACCTGAGTCTAGCTTTGATTCCATCCCATGTGTTGGTAATACACAGAGTCTTCTGAAACTAAACAGTAAAGGAATCATTTGCATACACTGCTGCTGTGTTATCGAAAGAATTTTAGATGTTATACTGAGCAGTAATGCTAGTTAGTAGGGCATCAGAGCTACTGTTATGCCTTTACTTGTTTCTTGTAAGAGAAAATCTTGAAAACAAAGTGTAAAGGTAACCCATGGAAACAACGACACACACATACCTCTCAAGTGTACCTCATTATGAGGAACATACCTCACATGGGGTCTTAAAACGTTCATGTTCCTCGAAGTTCCTCAAAGTTCCACATTGAATCAGTCTGTCACACATTCAGTGTTAGGAAATTTTTTAAGTGAAATCCATGGTAAATAGAAATTAATCATATTAATTCATTAAAGGATCTTCTTTATAAGTAAATTTTAACCATCCTATGACCTTTCTAGTTGAAGTTGCTAGTAAGCCATTAGTATGTGTTCCACATTTTGCCCATTTGTTCCACATTATGAAGGCAAGTGTTCCTCATTTTGGAGATGGAAGGTTGAGAGCTATGGGCACACTAGCTTAGCTATTTTAAGTGAAGAAATGTAAATCACATAAGACTTACTAATATAATGGGCCTACTCACTAAAAAGGCATGTTGTTATACCCATTTCATTCTATGTCTGGTGAAGGTGTTGATGCAGTATATCATGTCAGTCAGTGGGTATAAGGCAGAGAACCAATTCTTAACAGAATGTCAGACCATTGCAGGACAGACAGAAAAATGCACAACATGTGTGCATATATTAGAAGCCAAAGTAATTTTCTGTAGGCCTGTCTTTGGGATGTGCATGGAAGCTGAAGACACTGGGAAATAATATTAAAAATGCTGACACAGGCAGGACTAGAACACTGACACAGGAGGAACATGCAGACTCCACACAGGATGCATTCCCAGCTGTGAAACAAACACAATGATCTAGTAAAATAGTGCATCTTGTATGAAACGTCTTTAAGATACAGAAATCAATTATGTTATTCAGGTTAAGCAAAATGCTAAATGTTAACTTTAGGTATTCATAAGACAGCATGCAACATTCAGATATGAGAGATTTTTTTTAATGTGTATACTGACAAAATTACCTGCATAAGTGAATAGACCATATGTGTACATGTTGTTGTAGATTGCAAGATCTAGCCTGTTAAATTTGAGTGTGGTAAAGCTCACAAAACTCCTACTGTTTTGATTTAAATGAACAGTGCAACACTGTAAGAACTTTTCATCTCTTTATAAGTTTTTGCACATGACATTCACCATTATTCCTGCCGGACAACAAGCTCTTACCCCATTATCAGTCATGAGGTCTGTAGTTCTCCTGTATTGGATATCTCTAACAGACAGGTTGGAGCTGACTGGAAATACTGTCATCTAAGTAGCCATGGAGGTGGTCTGTGCTCTCACTGATATTGCTGCACCAATGGCCTTTTTACAGAGGTCCCAACCCTGTCTTTGGTGGCTGTCCTGATCACCAGCACCAGTGTGGAATACCCTCTGGCCTTATGCATGAATGATCTTTTACGGTCATGTTAATAAGGGCCACAATAACTGGCTTGGGATTTCCAAGCACATGTCCATCCCCATTCCTGACCATTTGGTGTAATGCAAATCTTTGCATGCTTGGTGGTGACTGGCTAGCTAAAAGCAATGCCCCCCCCCCCCAAAAAAAAAAAAAAAAAATTGGACAAGCCAGCATTCCCACTTACCCCTGCCTAGTTATTCTAATTGCTGTGCCACTATATGTACTTGGGTCATCTAGGGTATTGTCCATACTTTGCCCTTCTACACCACAGAGGACCAGGCAGAGCAAGCAAATCCAATGGTGCTTAAATTTGTAGTATTAAGTGATAGCTCATTAGGGATAATCATTTGCCAGACAAGAATTAGCTAGGTCATTCTTAAATTTTCAGTAAATTCAAAAACTAGCATGATTCATGTAAGTGTTGTGAATGTATCATTATTTTATTTTATGCAGGGTTTTATTGTTTGTCTTGCATCCTGCCTTGTCGCTTGAGTGGTATTATTTGTCTGTAGTGCTTGTAATGGCAGTAGTAGCCTTGTCGCTTGAGTGGTATTATTTGTCTGTAGTGCTTGTAAGGGCAGTAGTAGCCTTGTCGCTTGAGTGGTATTATTTGTCTGTAGTGCTTGTAATGGCAGTAGTAGCCTTGTCGCTTGAGTGGTATTATTTGTCTGTAGTGCTTGTAAGGGCAGTAGTAGCCTTGTCGCTTGAGTGGTATTATTTGTCTGTAGTGCTTGTAAGGGCAGTAGTAGCCTTGTCGCTTGAGTGGTATTATTTGTCTGTAGTGCTTGTAATGGCAGTAGTAGCCTTGTCGCATGAGTGGTATTATTTGTCTGTAGTGCTTGTAATGGCAGTAGTAGCCTTGTCGCTTGAGTGGTATTATTTGTCTGTAGTGCTTGTAATGGCAGTAGTAGCCTTGTCGCTGAGTGGTATTATTTGTCTGTAGTGCTTGTAATGGCAGTAGTAGCCTTGTCGCTTGAGTGGTATTATTTGTCTGTAGTGCTTGTAATGGCAGTAGTAGCCTTGTCGCTTGAGTGGTATTATTTGTCTGTAGTGCTTGTAATGGCAGTAGTAGCCTTGTCGCTTGAGTGGTATTATTTGTCTGTAGTGCTTGTAATGGCAGTAGTAGTCTTGTCTGAGTGGGTATTATTTGTCTGTAGTGCTTGTAATGGCAGTAGTAGCCTTGTCGCTTGAGTGGTATTATTTGTCTGTAGTGCTTGTAATGGCAGTAGTAGCCTTGTCGCTTGAGTGGTATTATTTGTCTGTAGTGCTTGTAATGGCAGTAGTAGCCTTGTCGCTGAGTGGTGGTATTATTTGTTTGTAGTGCTTGTAATGGCAGTAGTAGCCTTGTCGCTTGAGTGGTATTATTTGTCTGTAGTGCTTGTAATGGCAGTAGTAGCCTTGTCGCTGAGTGGTATTATTTGTCTGTAGTGCTTGTAATGGCAGTAGTAGCCTTGTCGCTGAGTGGTATTATTTGTCTGTAGTGCTTGTAATGGCAGTAGTAGCCTTGTCGCTTGAGTGGTATTATTTGTCTGTAGTGCTTGTAATGGCAGTAGTAGCCTTGTCGCTTGAGTGGTATTATTTGTCTGTAGTGCTTGTAATGGCAGTAGTAGCCTTGTCGCTTGAGTGGTATTATTTGTCTGTAGTGCTTGTAATGGCAGTAGTAGCCTTGTCGCTGAGTGGTATTATTTGTCTGTAGTGCTTGTAATGGCAGTAGTAGCCTTGTCGGTTGAGTGGTATTATTTGTCTGTAGTGCTTGTAATGGCAGTAGTAGCCTTGTCGCTTGAGTGGTATTATTTGTCTGTAGTGCTTGTAATGGCAGTAGTAGCCTTGTCGCTTGAGTGGTATTATTTGTCTGTAGTGCTTGTAATGGCAGTAGTAGCCTTGTCGCTGAGTGGTATTATTTGTCTGTAGTGCTTGTAATGGCAGTAGTAGCCTTGTCGCTTGAGTGGTATTATTTGTCTGTAGTGCTTGTAATGGCAGTAGTAGCCTTGTCGCTTGAGTGGTATTATTTGTCTGTAGTGCTTGTAATGGCAGTAGTAGCCTTGTCGCTTGAGTGGTATTATTTGTCTGTAGTGCTTGTAATGGCAGTAGTAGCCTTGTCGCTTGAGTGGTATTATTTGTCTGTAGTGCTTGTAATGGCAGTAGTAGCCTTGTCGCTGAGTGGTATTATTTGTCTGTAGTGCTTGTAATGGCAGTAGTAGCCTTGTCGCTGAGTGGTATTATTTGTCTGTAGTGCTTGTAATGGCAGTAGTAGCCTTGTCGCTTGAGTGGTATTATTTGTCTGTAGTGCTTGTAATGGCAGTAGTAGCCTTGTCGCTTGAGTGGTATTATTTGTCTGTAGTGCTTGTAATGGCAGTAGTAGTCTTGTCGCTGAGTGGTATTATTTGTCTGTAGTGCTTGTAATGGCAGTAGTAGCCTTGTCGCTTGAGTGGTATTATTTGTCTGTAGTGCTTGTAATGGCAGTAGTAGCCTTGTCGCTTGAGTGGTATTATTTGTCTGTAGTGCTTGTAATGGCAGTAGTAGCCTTGTCGCTTGAGTGGTATTATTTGTCTGTAGTGCTTGTAATGGCAGTAGTAGCCTTGTCGCTGAGTGGTATTATTTGTCTGTAGTGCTTGTAATGGCAGTAGTAGCCTTGTCGCTGAGTGGTATTATTTGTCTGTAGTGCTTGTAATGGCAGTAGTAGCCTTGTCGCTTGAGTGGTATTATTTGTCTGTAGTGCTTGTAAGGGCAGTAGTAGTCTTGTCGCTGAGTGGTATTATTTGTCTGTAGTGCTTGTAATGGCAGTAGTAGCCTTGTCGCTGAGTGGTATTATTTGTCTGTAGTGCTTGTAATGGCAGTAGTAGCCTTGTCGCTGAGTGGTATTATTTGTCTGTAGTGCTTGTAATGGCAGTAGTAGCCTTGTCGCTTGAGTGGTATTATTTGTCTGTAGTGCTTGTAATGGCAGTAGTAGCCTTGTCGCTGAGTGGTATTATTTGTCTGTAGTGCTTGTAATGGCAGTAGTAGCCTTGTCGCTTGAGTGGTATTATTTGTCTGTAGTGCTTGTAATGGCAGTAGTAGCCTTGTCGCTTGAGTGGTATTATTTGTCTGTAGTGCTTGTAATGGCAGTAGTAGTCTTGTCGCTTGAGTGGTATTATTTGTCTGTAGTGCTTGTAATGGCAGTAGTAGTCTTGTCGCTTGAGTGGTATTATTTGTCTGTAGTGCTTGTAATGGCAGTAGTAGCCTTGTCGCTTGAGTGGTATTATTTGTCTGTAGTGCTTGTAATGGCAGTAGTAGCCTTGTCGCTTGAGTGGTATTATTTGTCTGTAGTGCTTGTAATGGCAGTAGTAGCCTTGTCGCTGAGTGGTATTATTTGTCTGTAGTGCTTGTAATGGCAGTAGTAGCCTTGTCGCTGAGTGGTATTATTTGTCTGTAGTGCTTGTAATGGCAGTAGTAGCCTTGTCGCTTGAGTGGTATTATTTGTCTGTAGTGCTTGTAATGGCAGTAGTAGCCTTGTCGCTTGAGTGGTATTATTTGTCTGTAGTGCTTGTAATGGCAGTAGTAGCCTTGTCGCTTGAGTGGTATTATTTGTCTGTAGTGCTTGTAATGGCAGAAGTAGCCTTGTCGCTGAGTGGTATTATTTGTCTGTAGTGCTTGTAATGGCAGTAGTAGCCTTGTCGCTTGAGTGGTATTATTTGTCTGTAGTGCTTGTAATGGCAGTAGTAGCCTTGTCGCTGAGTGGTATTATTTGTCTGTAGTGCTTGTAATGGCAGTAGTAGCCTTGTCGCTTGAGTGGTATTATTTGTCTGTAGTGCTTGTAATGGCAGTAGTAGCCTTGTCGCTTGAGTGGTATTATTTGTCTGTAGTGCTTGTAATGGCAGTAGTAGCCTTGTCGCTGAGTGGTATTATTTGTCTGTAGTGCTTGTAATGGCAGTAGTAGCCTTGTCGCTGAGTGGTATTATTTGTCTGTAGTGCTTGTAATGGCAGTAGTAGCCTTGTCGCTTGAGTGGTATTATTTGTCTGTAGTGCTTGTAATGGCAGTAGTAGCCTTGTCGCTTGAGTGGTATTATTTGTCTGTAGTGCTTGTAATGGCAGTAGTAGCCTTGTCGCTGAGTGGTATTATTTGTCTGTAGTGCTTGTAATGGCAGTAGTAGCCTTGTCGCTGAGTGGTATTATTTGTCTGTAGTGCTTGTAATGGCAGTAGTAGCCTTGTCGCTGAGTGGTATTATTTGTCTGTAGTGCTTGTAATGGCAGTAGTAGCCTTGTCGCTTGAGTGGTATTATTTGTCTGTAGTGCTTGTAAAGGCAGTAGTAGCCTTGTCGCTGAGTGGTATTATTTGTCTGTAGTGCTTGTAATGGCAGTAGTAGCCTTGTCGCTGAGTGGTATTATTTGTCTGTAGTGCTTGTAATGGCAGTAGTAGCCTTGTCGCTGAGTGGTATTATTTGTCTGTAGTGCTTGTAATGGCAGTAGTAGCCTTGTCGCTTGAGTGGTATTATTTGTCTGTAGTGCTTGTAATGGCAGTAGTAGCCTTGTCGCTTGAGTGGTATTATTTGTCTGTAGTGCTTGTAATGGCAGTAGTAGCCTTGTCGCTTGAGTGGTATTATTTGTCTGTAGTGCTTGTAATGGCAGTAGTAGCCTTGTCGCTTGAGTGGTATTATTTGTCTGTAGTGCTTGTAATGGCAGTAGTAGCCTTGTCGCTTGAGTGGTATTATTTGTCTGTAGTGCTTGTAATGGCAGTAGTAGCCTTGTCGCTGAGTGGTATTATTTGTCTGTAGTGCTTGTAATGGCAGTAGTAGCCTTGTCGCTTGAGTGGTATTATTTGTCTGTAGTGCTTGTAATGGCAGTAGTAGCCTTGTCGCTGAGTGGTATTATTTGTCTGTAGTGCTTGTAATGGCAGTAGTAGCCTTGTCGCTTGAGTGGTATTATTTGTCTGTAGTGCTTGTAATGGCAGTAGTAGCCTTGTCGCTTGAGTGGTATTATTTGTCTGTAGTGCTTGTAATGGCAGTAGTAGCCTTGTCGCTTGAGTGGTATTATTTGTCTGTAGTGCTTGTAATGGCAGTAGTAGCCTTGTCGCTTGAGTGGTATTATTTGTCTGTAGTGCTTGTAATGGCAGTAGTAGCCTTGTCGCTGAGTGGTATTATTTGTCTGTAGTGCTTGTAATGGCAGTAGTAGCCTTGTCGCTGAGTGGTATTATTTGTCTGTAGTGCTTGTAATGGCAGTAGTAGCCTTGTCGCTTGAGTGGTATTATTTGTCTGTAGTGCTTGTAATGGCAGTAGTAGCCTTGTCGCTTGAGTGGTATTATTTGTCTGTAGTGCTTGTAATGGCAGTAGTAGCCTTGTCGCTGAGTGGTATTATTTGTCTGTAGTGCTTGTAATGGCAGTAGTAGCCTTGTCGCTTGAGTGGTATTATTTGTCTGTAGTGCTTGTAATGGCAGTAGTAGCCTTGTCGCTTGAGTGGTATTATTTGTCTGTAGTGCTTGTAATGGCAGTAGTAGCCTTGTCGCTGAGTGGTATTATTTGTCTGTAGTGCTTGTGGGCGTAGTAGCCTTGAGTGGTATTATTTGTCTGTAGTGCTTGTAATGGCAGTAGTAGCCTTGTCGCTGAGTGGTATTATTTGTCTGTAGTGCTTGTAATGGCAGTAGTAGCCTTGTCGCTGAGTGGTATTATTTGTCTGTAGTGCTTGTAATGGCAGTAGTAGCCTTGTCGCTGAGTGGTATTATTTGTCTGTAGTGCTTGTAATGGCAGTAGTAGCCTTGTCGCTTGAGTGGTATTATTTGTCTGTAGTGCTTGTAATGGCAGTAGTAGCCTTGTCGCTGAGTGGTATTATTTGTCTGTAGTGCTTGTAATGGCAGTAGTAGCCTTGTCGCTGAGTGGTATTATTTGTCTGTAGTGCTTGTAATGGCAGTAGTAGCCTTGTCGCTGAGTGGTATTATTTGTCTGTAGTGCTTGTAATGGCAGTAGTAGCCTTGTCGCTTGA
Organism: Protopterus annectens; assembly: GCF_019279795.1. Classification (NCBI taxonomy): domain Eukaryota; kingdom Metazoa; phylum Chordata; order Ceratodontiformes; family Protopteridae; genus Protopterus; species Protopterus annectens. Next base: position 1,696,261,274 of record NC_056743.1, read on the forward strand.
GAGGTATTATTTGTCTGTAGTGCTTGTAATGGCAGTAGTAGCCTTGTCGCTGAGTGGTATTATTTGTCTGTAGTGCTTGTAATGGCAGTAGTAGCCTTGTCGCTGAGTGGTATTATTTGTCTGTAGTGCTTGTAATGGCAGTAGTAGCCTTGTCGCTTGAGTGGTATTATTTGTCTGTAGTGCTTGTAATGGCAGTAGTAGCCTTGTCGCTGAGTGGTATTATTTGTCTGTAGTGCTTGTAATGGCAGTAGTAGCCTTGTCGCTGAGTGGTATTATTTGTCTGTAGTGCTTGTAATGGCAGTAGTAGCCTTGTCGCTTGAGTGGTATTATTTGTCTGTAGTGCTTGTAATGGCAGTAGTAGCCTTGTCGCTTGAGTGGTATTATTTGTCTGTAGTGCTTGTAATGGCAGTAGTAGCCTCGTCGCTGAGTGGTATTATTTGTCTGTAGTGCTTGTAATGGCAGTAGTAGCCTTGTCGCTTGAGTGGTATTATTTGTCTGTAGTGCTTGTAATGGCAGTAGTAGCCTTGTCGCTTGAGTGGTATTATTTGTCTGTAGTGCTTGTAATGGCAGTAGTAGCCTTGTCGCTTGAGTGGTATTATTTGTCTGTAGTGCTTGTAATGGCAGTAGTAGCCTTGTCGCTGAGTGGTATTATTTGTCTGTAGTGCTTGTAATGGCAGTAGTAGCCTTGTCGCTGAGTGGTATTATTTGTCTGTAGTGCTTGTAATGGCAGTAGTAGCCTTGTCGCTGAGTGGTATTATTTGTCTGTAGTGCTTGTAATGGCAGTAGTAGCCTTGTCGCTGAGTGGTATTATTTGTCTGTAGTGCTTGTAATGGCAGTAGTAGCCTTGTCGCTTGAGTGGTATTATTTGTCTGTAGTGCTTGTAATGGCAGTAGTAGCCTTGTCGCTGAGTGGTATTATTTGTCTGTAGTGCTTGTAATGGCAGTAGTAGCCTTGTCGCTTGAGTGGTATTATTTGTCTGTAGTGCTTGTAATGGCAGTAGTAGCCTTGTCGCTTGAGTGGTATTATTTGTCTGTAGTGCTTGTAATGGCAGTAGTAGCCTTGTCGCTTGAGTGGTATTATTTGTCTGTAGTGCTTGTAATGGCAGTAGTAGCCTTGTCGCTTGAGTGGTATTATTTGTCTGTAGTGCTTGTAATGGCAGTAGTAGCCTTGTCGCTGAGTGGTATTATTTGTCTGTAGTGCTTGTAATGGCAGTAGTAGCCTTGTCGCTGAGTGGTATTATTTGTCTGTAGTGCTTGTAATGGCAGTAGTAGCCTTGTCGCTGAGTGGTATTATTTGTCTGTAGTGGTATTATTTGTCTGTAGTGCTTGTAATGGCAGTAGTAGCCTTGTCGCTTGAGTGGTATTATTTGTCTGTAGTGCTTGTAAGGGCAGTAGTAGCCTTGTCGCTTGAGTGGTATTATTTGTCTGTAGTGCTTGTAATGGCAGTAGTAGCCTTGTCGCTGAGTGGTATTATTTGTCTGTAGTGCTTGTAATGGCAGTAGTAGCCTTGTCGCTTGAGTGGTATTATTTGTCTGTAGTGCTTGTAATGGCAGTAGTAGCCTTGTCGCTTGAGTGGTATTATTTGTCTGTAGTGCTTGTAATGGCAGTAGTAGCCTTGTCGCTGAGTGGTATTATTTGTCTGTAGTGCTTGTAATGGCAGTAGTAGCCTTGTCGCTGAGTGGTATTATTTGTCTGTAGTGCTTGTAATGGCAGTAGTAGCCTTGTCGCTGAGTGGTATTATTTGTCTGTAGTGCTTGTAATGGCAGTAGTAGCCTTGTCGCTTGAGTGGTATTATTTGTCTGTAGTGCTTGTAATGGCAGTAGTAGCCTTGTCGCTGAGTGGTATTATTTGTCTGTAGTGCTTGTAATGGCAGTAGTAGCCTTGTCGCTTGAGTGGTATTATTTGTCTGTAGTGCTTGTAATGGCAGTAGTAGCCTTGTCGCTGAGTGGTATTATTTGTCTGTAGTGCTTGTAATGGCAGTAGTAGCCTTGTCGCTGAGTGGTATTATTTCTCTGTAGTGCTTGTAATGGCAGTAGTAGCCTTGTCGCTTGAGTGGTATTATTTGTCTGTAGTGCTTGTAATGGCAGTAGTAGCCTTGTCGCTGAGTGGTATTATTTGTCTGTAGTGCTTGTAATGGCAGTAGTAGCCTTGTCGCTGAGTGGTATTATTTGTCTGTAGTGCTTGTAATGGCAGTAGTAGCCTTGTCGCTGAGTGGTATTATTTGTCTGTAGTGCTTGTAATGGCAGTAGTAGCCTTGTCGCTTGAGTGGTATTATTTGTCTGTAGTGCTTGTAATGGCAGTAGTAGCCTTGTCGCTTGAGTGGTATTATTTGTCTGTAGTGCTTGTAATGGCAGTAGTAGCCTTGTCGCTTGAGTGGTATTATTTGTCTGTAGTGCTTGTAATGGCAGTAGTAGCCTTGTCGCTGAGTGGTATTATTTGTCTGTAGTGCTTGTAATGGCAGTAGTAGCCTTGTCGCTGAGTGGTATTATTTGTCTGTAGTGCTTGTAATGTCAGTAGTAGCCTTGTCACTTGAGTGGTATTATTTGTCTGTAGTGCTTGTAATGGCAGTAGTAGCCTTGTCGCTGAGTGGTATTATTTGTCTGTAGTGCTTGTAGTAGTGTAGTCTTTAATGCTGAGTGGTATTATTTGTCTGTAGTGCTTGAGGGCAGTAGTAGCCTTGTCGCTTGAGTGGTATTATTTGTCTGTAGTGCTTGTAATGGCAGTAGTAGCCTTGTCGCTGAGTGGTATTATTTGTCTGTAGTGCTTGTAATGGCAGTAGTAGCCTTGTCGCTGAGTGGTATTATTTGTCTGTAGTGCTTGTAATGGCAGTAGTAGTCTTGAGTGGTATTATTTGTCTGTAGTGCTTGTAATGGCAGTAGTAGCCTTGTCGCTTGAGTGGTATTATTTGTCTGTAGTGCTTGTAATGGCAGTAGTAGCCTTGTCGCTTGAGTGGTATTATTTGTCTGTAGTGCTTGTAATGGCAGTAGCAGTAGTAGCCTTGTCGCTGAGTGGTATTATTTGTCTGTAGTGCTTGTAATGGCAGTAGTAGCCTTGTCGCTGAGTGGTATTATTTGTCTGTAGTGCTTGTAATGGCAGTAGTAGCCTTGTCGCTTGAGTGGTATTATTTGTCTGTAGTGCTTGTAGTATGGTCTTGTCGCTTGAGTGGTATTATTTGTCTGTAGTGCTTGTAATGGCAGTAGTAGCCTTGTCGCTTGAGTGGTATTATTTGTCTGTAGTGCTTGTAATGGCAGTAGTAGCCTTGTCGCTTGAGTGGTATTATTTGTCTGTAGTGCTTGTAATGGCAGTAGTAGCCTTGTCGCTGAGTGGTATTATTTGTCTGTAGTGCTTGTAAGGGCAGTAGTAGCCTTGTCGCAGAGTGGTATTATTTGTCTGTAGTGCTTGTAATGGCAGTAGTAGCCTTGTCGCTTGAGTGGTATTATTTGTCTGTAGTGCTTGTAATGGCAGTAGTAGCCTTGTCGCTTGAGTGGTATTATTTGTCTGTAGTGCTTGTAATGGCAGTAGTAGCCTTGTCGCTTGAGTGGTATTATTTGTCTGTAGTGCTTGTAATGGCAGTAGTAGCCTTGTCGCTTGAGTGGTATTATTTGTCTGTAGTGCTTGTAATGGCAGTAGTAGCCTGCTTGAGTGGTATTATTTGTCTGTAGTGCTTGTAATGGCAGTAGTAGCCTTGTCGCTGAGTGGTATTATTTGTCTGTAGTGCTTGTAATGGCAGTAGTAGCCTTGTCGCTTGAGTGGTATTATTTGTCTGTAGTGCTTGTAATGGCAGTAGTAGCCTTGTCGCTTGAGTGGTATTATTTGTCTGTAGTGCTTGTAATGGCAGTAGTAGCCTTGTCGCTGAGTGGTATTATTTGTCTGTAGTGCTTGTAATGGCAGTAGTAGCCTTGTCGCTGAGTGGTATTATTTGTCTGTAGTGCTTGTAATGGCAGTAGTAGCCTTGTCGCTGAGTGGTATTATTTGTCTGTAGTGCTTGTAATGGGCAGTAGTAGCCTTGTCGCTTGAGTGGTATTATTTGTCTGTAGTGCTTGTAATGGCAGTAGTAGCCTTGTCGCTGGTATTATTTGTCTGTAGTGCTTGTACAGTAGTAGCCTTCGCTTGAGTGGTATTATTTGTCTGTAGTGCTTGTAATGGCAGTAGTAGCCTTGTCGCTTGAGTGGTATTATTTGTCTGTAGTGCTTGTAATGGCAGTAGTAGCCTTGTCGCTTGAGTGGTATTATTTGTCTGTAGTGCTTGTAATGGCAGTAGTAGCCTTGTCGCTTGAGTGGTATTATTTGTCTGTAGTGCTTGTAATGGCAGTAGTAGCCTTGTCGCTTGAGTGGTATTATTTGTCTGTAGTGCTTGTAAGGGCAGTAGTAGCCTTGTCGCTGAGTGGTATTATTTGTCTGTAGTGCTTGTAATGGCAGTAGTAGCCTTGTCGCTGAGTGGTATTATTTGTCTGTAGTGCTTGTAATGGCAGTAGTAGCCTTGTCGCTTGAGTGGTATTATTTGTCTGTAGTGCTTGTAATGGCAGTAGTAGCCTTGTCGCTTGAGTGGTATTATTTGTCTGTAGTGCTTGTAATGGCAGTAGTAGCCTTGTCGCTTGAGTGGTATTATTTGTCTGTAGTGCTTGTAAGGGCAGTAGTAGCCTTGTCGCTTGAGTGGTATTATTTGTCTGTAGTGCTTGTAATGGCAGTAGTAGCCTTGTCGCTTGAGTGGTATTATTTGTCTGTAGTGCTTGTAATGGCAGTAGTAGCCTTGTCGCAGAGTGGTATTATTTGTCTGTAGTGCTTGTAATGGCAGTAGTAGCCTTGTCGCTGAGTGGTATTATTTGTCTGTAGTGCTTGTAATGGCAGTAGTAGCCTTGTCGCTTGAGTGGTATTATTTGTCTGTAGTGCTTGTAATGGCAGTAGTAGCCTTGTCGCTGAGTGGTATTATTTGTCTGTAGTGCTTGTAATGGCAGTAGTAGCCTTGTCGCTTGAGTGGTATTATTTGTCTGTAGTGCTTGTAATGGCAGTAGTAGCCTTGTCGCTTGAGTGGTATTATTTGTCTGTAGTGCTTGTAATGGCAGTAGTAGCCTTGTCGCTTGAGTGGTATTATTTGTCTGTAGTGCTTGTAATGGCAGTAGTAGCCTTGTCGCTGAGTGGTATTATTTGTCTGTAGTGCTTGTAATGGCAGTAGTAGCCTTGTCGCTTGAGTGGTATTATTTGTCTGTAGTGCTTGTAATGGCAGTAGTAGCCTTGTCGCTTGAGTGGTATTATTTGTCTGTAGTGCTTGTAATGGCAGTAGTAGCCTTGTCGCTGAGTGGTATTATTTGTCTGTAGTGCTTGTAATGGCAGTAGTAGCCTTGTCGCTTGAGTGGTATTATTTGTCTGTAGTGCTTGTAATGGCAGTAGTAGCCTTGTCGCTGAGTGGTATTATTTGTCTGTAGTGCTTGTAATGGCAGTAGTAGCCTTGTCGCTGAGTGGTATTATTTGTCTGTAGTGCTTGTAATGGCAGTAGTAGCCTTGTCGCTGAGTGGTATTATTTGTCTGTAGTGCTTGTAATGGCAGTAGTAGCCTTGTCGCTTGAGTGGTATTATTTGTCTGTAGTGCTTGTAATGGCAGTAGTAGCCTTGTCGCTGAGTGGTATTATTTGTCTGTAGTGCTTGTAATGGCAGTAGTAGCCTTGTCGCTTGAGTGGTATTATTTGTCTGTAGTGCTTGTAATGGCAGTAGTAGCCTTGTCGCTGAGTGGTATTATTTGTCTGTAGTGCTTGTAATGGCAGTAGTAGCCTTGTCGCTTGAGTGGTATTATTTGTCTGTAGTGCTTGTAATGGCAGTAGTAGCCTTGTCGCTTGAGTGGTATTATTTGTCTGTAGTGCTTGTAATGGCAGTAGTAGCCTTGTCGCTTGAGTGGTATTATTTGTCTGTAGTGCTTGTAATGGCAGTAGTAGCCTTGTCGCTTGAGTGGTATTATTTGTCTGTAGTGCTTGTAATGGCAGTAGTAGCCTTGTCGCTTGAGTGGTATTATTTGTCTGTAGTGCTTGTAATGGCAGTAGTAGCCTTGTCGCTGAGTGGTATTATTTGTCTGTAGTGCTTGTAATGGCAGTAGTAGCCTTGTCGCTTGAGTGGTATTATTTGTCTGTAGTGCTTGTAATGGCAGTAGTAGCCTTGTCGCTGAGTGGTATTATTTGTCTGTAGTGCTTGTAATGGCAGTAGTAGCCTTGTCGCTGAGTGGTATTATTTGTCTGTAGTGCTTGAAATGGCAGTAGTAGCCTTGTCGCTTGAGTGGTATTATTTGTCTGTAGTGCTTGTAATGGCAGTAGTAGCCTTGTCGCTTGAGTGGTATTATTTGTCTGTAGTGCTTGTAATGGCAGTAGCCTTGTCGCTTGAGTGGTATTATTTGTCTGTAGTGCTTGTAATGGCAGTAGTAGCCTTGTCGCTGAGTGGTATTATTTGTCTGTAGTGCTTGTAATGGCAGTAGTAGCCTTGTCGCTTGAGTGGTATTATTTGTCTGTAGTGCTTGTAATGGCAGTAGTAGCCTTGTCGCTGAGTGGTATTATTTGTCTGTAGTGCTTGTAATGGCAGTAGTAGCCTTGTCGCTTGAGTGGTATTATTTGTCTGTAGTGCTTGTAATGGCAGTAGTAGCCTTGTCGCTGAGTGGTATTATTTGTCTGTAGTGCTTGTAATGGCAGTAGTAGCCTTGTCGCTGAGTGGTATTATTTGTCTGTAGTGCTTGTAATGGCAGTAGTAGCCTTGTCGCTTGAGTGGTATTATTTGTCTGTAGTGCTTGTAATGGCAGTAGTAGCCTTGTCGCTTGAGTGGTATTATTTGTCTGTAGTGCTTGTAATGGCAGTAGTAGCCTCGTCGCTTGAGTGGTATTATTTGTCTGTAGTGCTTGTAATGGCCTTGTCGCTTGAGTGGTATTATTTGTCTGTAGTGCTTGTAATGGCTTGAGTGGTATTATTTGTCTGTAGTGCTTGTAATGGCAGTAGTAGCCTTGTCGCTGAGTGGTATTATTTGTCTGTAGTGCTTGTAATGGCAGTAAGTCTTGTCGCTGAGTGGTATTATTTGTCTGTAGTGCTTGTGGGCAGTAGTAGCCTTGTCGCTGAGTGGTATTATTTGTCTGTAGTGCTTGTAATGGCAGTAGTAGCCTTGTCGCTGAGTGGTATTATTTGTCTGTAGTGCTTGTAATGGCAGTAGTAGCCTTGTCGCTTGAGTGGTATTATTTGTCTGTAGTGCTTGTAATGGCAGTAGTAGCCTTGTCGCTGAGTGGTATTATTTGTCTGTAGTGCTTGTAATGGCAGTAGTAGCCTTGTCGCTTGAGTGGTATTATTTGTCTGTAGTGCTTGTAATGGCAGTAGTAGCCTTGTCGCTGAGTGGTATTATTTGTCTGTAGTGCTTGTAATGGCAGTAGTAGCCTTGTCGCTGAGTGGTATTATTTGTCTGTAGTGCTTGTAATGGCAGTAGTAGCCTTGTCGCTTGAGTGGTATTATTTGTCTGTAGTGCTTGTAATGGCAGTAGTAGCCTTGTCGCTTGAGTGGTATTATTTGTCAGTAGTGCTTGTAAAGGCAGTAGTAGCCTTGTCGCTTGAGTGGTATTATTTGTCTGTAGTGCTTGTAATGGCAGTAGTAGCCTTGTCGCTGAGTGGTATTATTTGTCTGTAGTGCTTGTAATGGCAGTAGTAGCCTTGTCGCTGAGTGGTATTATTTGTCTGTAGTGCTTGTAATGGCAGTAGTAGCCTTGTCGCTTGAGTGGTATTATTTGTCTGTAGTGCTTGTAATGGCAGTAGTAGCCTTGTCGCTTGAGTGGTATTATTTGTCTGTAGTGCTTGTAATGGCAGTAGTAGCCTTGTCGCTTGAGTGGTATTATTTGTCTGTAGTGCTTGTAATGGCAGTAGTAGCCTTGTCGCTTGAGTGGTATTATTTGTCTGTAGTGCTTGTAATGGCAGTAGTAGCCTTGTCGCTTGAGTGGTATTATTTGTCTGTAGTGCTTGTAATGGCAGTAGTAGCCTTGTCGCTGAGTGGTATTATTTGTCTGTAGTGCTTGTAATGGCAGTAGTAGCCTTGTCGCTTGAGTGGTATTATTTGTCTGTAGTGCTTGTAATGGCAGTAGTAGCCTTGTTTTGAGTGGTATTATTTGTCTGTAGTGCTTGTAATGGCAGTAGTAGCCTTGTCGCTGAGTGGTATTATTTGTCTGTAGTGCTTGTAATGGCAGTAGTAGCCTTGTCGCTTGAGTGGTATTATTTGTCTGTAGTGCTTGTAATGGCAGTAGTAGCCTTGTCGCTTGAGTGGTATTATTTGTCTGTAGTGCTTGTGGGGCAGTAGTAGCCTTGTCGCTGAGTGGTATTATTTGTCTGTAGTGCTTGTAATGGCAGTAGTAGCCTTGTCGCTGAGTGGCATTATTTGTCTGTAGTGCTTGTAATGGCAGTAGTAGCCTTGTCGCTTGAGTGGTATTATTTGTCTGTAGTGCTTGTAATGGCAGTAGTAGCCTTGTCGCTTGAGTGGTATTATTTGTCTGTAGTGCTTGTAATGGCAGTAGTAGCCTTGTCGCTTGAGTTGTATTATTTGTCTGTAGTGCTTGTAATGGCAGTAGTAGTCTTGTCGCTTGAGTGGTATTATTTGTCTGTAGTGCTTGTAATGGCAGTAGTAGCCTTGTCGCTTGAGTGGTATTATTTGTCTGTAGTGCTTGTAATGGCAGTAGTAGCCTCGTCGCTTGAGTGGTATTATTTGTCTGTAGTGCTTGTAATGGCAGTAGTAGCCTTGTCGCTGAGTGGTATTATTTGTCTGTAGTGCTTGTAATGGCAGTAGTAGCCTTGTCGCTGAGTGGTATTATTTGTCTGTAGTGCTTGTAATGGCAGTAGTAGCCTTGTCGCTGAGTGGTATTATTTGTCTGTAGTGCTTGTAATGGCAGTAGTAGCCTTGTCGCTGAGTGGTATTATTTGTCTGTAGTGCTTGTAATGGCAGTAGTAGCCTTGTCGCTGAGTGGTATTATTTGTCAGTAGTGCTTGTAAAGGCAGTAGTAGCCTTGTCGCTTGAGTGGTATTATTTGTCTGTAGTGCTTGTAATGGCAGTAGTAGCCTTGTCGCTTGAGTGGTATTATTTGTCTGTAGTGCTTGTAATGGCAGTAGTAGCCTTGTCGCTTGAGTGGTATTATTTGTCTGTAGTCCTTGTAATGGCAGTAGTAGCCTTGTCGCTGAGTGGTATTATTTGTCTGTAGTGCTTGTAATGGCAGTAGTAGCCTTGTCGCTTGAGTGGTATTATTTGTCTGTAGTGCTTGTAATGGCAGTAGTAGCCTTGTCGCTGAGTGGTATTATTTGTCTGTAGTGCTTGTAATGGCAGTAGTAGCCTTGTCGCTGAGTGGTATTATTTGTCTGTAGTGCTTGTAATGGCAGTAGTAGCCTTGTCGCTGAGTGGTATTATTTGTCTGTAGTGCTTGTAATGGCAGTAGTAGCCTTGTCGCTGAGTGGTATTATTTGTCTGTAGTGCTTGTAATGGCAGTAGTAGCCTTGTCGCTTGAGTGGTATTATTTGTCTGTAGTGCTTCTAATGGCAGTAGTAGCCTTGTCGGTGAGTGGTATTATTTGTCTGTAGTGCTTGTAATGGCAGTAGTAGCCTTGTCGCTTGAGTGGTATTATTTGTCTGTAGTGCTTGTAATGGCAGTAGTAGCCTTGTCGCTTGAGTGGTATTATTTGTCTGTAGTGCTTGTAATGGCAGTAGTAGCCTTGTCGCTTGAGAGGTACTATTTCTCTGTAGTGCTTGGAATGGCGGTAGTGGCCTTGTCGCTGAGTGGTATTATTTGTCTGTAGTGCTTGTAATGGCAGTAGTAGCCTTGTCGCTTGAGTGGTATTATTTGTCTGTAGTGCTTGTAATGGCAGTAGCCTTGTCGCTTGAGTGGTATTATTTGTCTGTAGTGCTTGTAATGGCAGTAGTAGCCTTGTCGCTTGAGTGGTATTATTTGTCTGTAGTGCTTGTAATGGCAGTAGTAGCCTTGTCGCTGAGTGGTATTATTTGTCTGTAGTGCTTGTAATGGCAGTAGTAGCCTTGTCGCTGAGTGGTATTATTTGTCTGTAGTGCTTGTAATGGCAGTAGTAGCCTTGTCGCTTGAGTGGTATTATTTGTCTGTAGTGCTTGTAAGGGCAGTAGTAGCCTTGTCGCTTGAGTGGTATTATTTGTCTGTAGTGCTTGTAATGGCAGTAGTAGCCTTGTCGCTTGAGTGGTATTATTTGTCTGTAGTGCTTGTAAGGGCAGTAGTAGCCTTGTCGCTTGAGTGGTATTATTTGTCTGTAGTGCTTGTAATGGCAGTAGTAGCCTTGTCGCTTGAGTGGTATTATTTGTCTGTAGTGCTTGTAATGGCAGTAGTAGCCTTGTCGCTTGAGTGGTATTATTTGTCTGTAGTGCTTGTAATGGCAGTAGTAGCCTTGTCGCTGAGTGGTATTATTTGTCTGTAGTGCTTGTAATGGCAGTAGTAGCCTTGTCGCTGAGTGGTATTATTTGTCTGTAGTGCTTGTAATGGCAGTAGTAGCCTTGTTGCTTGAGTGGTATTATTTGTCTGTAGTGCTTGTAATGGCAGTAGTAGCCTTGTCGCTGAGTGGTATTATTTGTCTGTAGTGCTTGTAATGGCAGTAGTAGCCTTGTCGCTTGAGTGGTATTATTTGTCTGTAGTGCTTGTAATGGCAGTAGTAGCCTTGTCGCTGAGTGGTATTATTTGTCTGTAGTGCTTGTAATGGCAGTAGTAGCCTTGTCGCTTGAGTGGTATTATTTGTCTGTAGTGCTTGTAATGGCAGTAGTAGCCTTGTCGCTTGAGTGGTATTATTTGTCTGTAGTGCTTGTAATGGCAGTAGTAGCCTTGTCGCTGAGTGGTATTATTTGTCTGTAGTGCTTGTAATGGCAGTAGTAGCCTTGTCGCTTGAGTGGTATTATTTGTCTGTAGTGCTTGTAATGGCAGTAGTAGCCTTGTCGCTTGAGTGGTATTATTTGTCTGTAGTGCTTGTAATGGCAGTAGTAGCCTTGTCGCTTGAGTGGTATTATTTGTCTGTAGTGCTTGTAATGGCAGTAGTAGCCTTGTCGCTGAGTGGTATTATTTGTCTGTAGTGCTTGTAATGGCAGTAGTAGCCTTGTCGCTGAGTGGTATTATTTGTCTGTAGTGCTTGTAATGGCAGTAGTAGCCTTGTCGCTTGAGTGGTATTATTTGTCTGTAGTGCTTGTAATGGCAGTAGTAGCCTTGTCGCTTGAGTGGTATTATTTGTCTGTAGTGCTTGTAATGGCAGTAGTAGCCTTGTCGCTTGAGTGGTATTATTTGTCTGTAGTGCTTGTAATGGCAGTAGTAGCCTTGTCGCTTGAGTGGTATTATTTGTCTGTAGTGCTTGTAATGGCAGTAGTAGCCTTGTCGCTTGAGTGGTATTATTTGTCTGTAGTGCTTGTAATGGCAGTAGTAGCCTTGTCGCTTGAGTGGTATTATTTGTCTGTAGTGCTTGTAATGGCAGTAGTAGCCTTGTCACTGAGTGGTATTATTTGTCTGTAGTGCTTGTAATGGCAGTAGTAGCCTTGTCGCTGAGTGGTATTATTTGTCTGTAGTGCTTGTAATGGCAGTAGTAGCCTTGTTGCTTGAGTGGTATTATTTGTCTGTAGTGCTTGTAATGGCAGTAGTAGCCTTGTCGCTGAGTGGTATTATTTGTCTGTAGTGCTTGTAATGGCAGTAGTAGCCTTGTCGCTGAGTGGTATTATTTGTCTGTAGTGCTTGTAATGGCAGTAGTAGCCTTGTCGCTGAGTGGTATTATTTGTCTGTAGTGCTTGTAATGGCAGTAGTAGCCTTGTCGCTTGAGTGGTATTATTTGTCTGTAGTGCATGTAATGGCAGTAGTAGCCTTGTCGCTGAGTGGTATTATTTGTCTGTAGTGCTTGTAATGGCAGTAGTAGCCTTGTGCTTGAGTGGTATTATTTGTCTGTAGTGCTTGTAATGGCAGTAGTAGCCTTGTCGCTGAGTGGTATTATTTGTCTGTAGTGCTTGTAATGGCAGTAGTAGCCTTGTCGCTTGAGTGGTATTATTTGTCTGTAGTGCTTGTAATGGCAGTAGTAGCCTTGTCGCTTGAGTGGTATTATTTGTCTGTAGTGCTTGTAATGGCAGTAGTAGTCTTGTCGCTTGAGTGGTATTATTTGTCTGTAGTGCTTGTAATGGCAGTAGGAGCCTTGTCGCTTGAGTGGTATTATTTGTCTGTAGTGCTTGTAATGGCAGTAGTAGCCTTGTCGCTTGAGTGGTATTATTTGTCTGTAGTGCTTGTAAGGGCAGTAGTAGTCTTGTCGCTTGAGTGGTATTATTTGTCTGTAGTGCTTGTAATGGCAGTAGTAGCCTTGTCGCTTGAGTGGTATTATTTGTCTGTAGTGCTTGTAATGGCAGTAGGAGCCTTGTCGCTTGAGTGGTATTATTTGTCTGTAGTGCTTGTAATGGCAGTAGTAGCCTTGTCGCCTGAGTGGTATTATTTGTCTGTAGTGCTTGTAATGGCAGTAGTAGCCTTGTCGCTTGAGTGGTATTATTTGTCTGTAGTGCTTGTAATGGCAGTAGTAGCCTTGTCGCTTGAGTGGTATTATTTGTCTGTAGTGCTTGTAAGGGCAGTAGTAGCCTTGTCGCTGAGTGGTATTATTTGTCTGTAGTGCTTGTAATGGCAGTAGTAGCCTTGTCGCTTGAGTGGTATTATTTGTCTGTAGTGCTTGTAAGGGCAGTAGTAGCCTTGTCGCTTGAGTGGTATTATTTGTCTGTAGTGCTTGTAAGGGCAGTAGTAGTCTTGTCGCTTGAGTGGTATTATTTGTCTGTAGTGCTTGTAAGGGCAGTAGTAGCCTTGTCACTTGAGTGGTATTATTTGTCTGTAGTGCTTGTAATGGCAGTAGTAGCCTTGTCGCTTGAGTGGTATTATTTGTCTGTAGTGCTTGTAAGGGCAGTAGTAGTCTTGTCGCTTGAGTGGTATTATTTGTCTGTAGTGCTTGTAATGGCAGTAGGAGCTTTGTCGCTTGAGTGGTATTATTTGTCTGTAGTGCTTGTAAGGGCAGTAGTAGCCTTGTCGCTTGAGTGGTATTATTTGTCTGTAGTGCTTGTAATGGCAGTAGTAGCCTTGTCGCTTGAGTGGTATTATTTGTCTGTAGTGCTTGTAATGGCAGTAGTAGCCTTGTCGCTTGAGTGGTATTATTTGTCTGTAGTGCTTGTAAGGGCAGTAGTAGTCTTGTCGCTTGAGTGGTATTATTTGTCTGTAGTGCTTGTAAGGGCAGTAGTAGCCTTGTCGCTTGAGTGGTATTATTTGTCTGTAGTGCTTGTAAGGGCAGTAGTAGTCTTGTCGCTTGAGTGGTATTATTTGTCTGTAGTGCTTGCAAGGGCAGTAGTAGCCTTGTCGCATGAGTGGTATTATTTGTCTGTAGTGCTCGTAATGGCAGTAGTAGCCTTGTCGCTTGAGTGGTATTATTTGTCTGTAGTGCTTGTAAGGGCAGTAGTAGTCTTGTCGCTTGAGTGGTATTATTTGTCTGTAGTGCTTGTAAGGGCAGTAGTAGTCTTGTCGCTTGAGTGGTATTTTTTGTCTGTAGTGCTTGTAAGGGCAGTAGTAGCCTTGTCGCTTGAGTGGTATTATTTGTCTGTAGTGCTTGTAATGGCCGTAGTAGCCTTGCCGCTTGAGTGGTATTATTTGTCTGTAGTGCTTGTAATGGCAGTAGTAGCCTTGTCTCTTGAGTGGTATTATTTGTCTGTAGTGCTTGTAATGGCAGTAGGAGCCTTGTCGCTTGAGTGGTATTATTTGTCTGTAGTGGTTGTAAGGGCAGTAGTAGCCTTGTCGCTTGAGTGGTATTATTTGTCTGTAGTGCTTGTAAGGGCAGTAGTAGTCTTGTCGCTTGAGTGGTATTATTTGTCTGTAGTGCTTGTAAGGGGAGTAGTAGCCTTGTCGCTTGAGTGGTATTATTTGTCTGTAGTGCTTGTAAGGGCAGTAGTAGCCTTGTCGCTTGAGTGGTATTATTTGTCTGTAGTGCTTGTAATGGCAGTAGGAGCCTTGTCGCTTGAGTGGTATTATTTGTCTGTAGTGCTTGTAAGGGCAGCAGTAACCCTGTTTTTATTTTCTTCAAATCACTGAGTGTTTTAAGCTTGACACATGCCATGACATAATTATTGGTACACAATCACCTACATTTGTTTTATAACTGGCTGCTACAAAGATATACAATTGAAATTAAAATACCAAAGATCTCCTTTACAACTTTATGCTGCTGTTTCCATCATGCATTAACTTCAAAGTTGTTCAAATTCACCATTGTTCACAATCCCCCTTCATCAATGCGGACTCCTATCAAGATATGGCTCTAGTTTTCCAACGGATGTGTCATCCAGTGATGTGAAGAATAGTTTTTAAGGCTTAGTTTTCTTTGTTTAAATACAGGTTATATCAACAGTGATGCAATCCCATGCTTTAATAGATGAAAAAAGTAAAACGTAGTGCCATGGCAACATTCATCTTTCACACTAGCTCTTGGCCAGTGATTACAACAAAGCATACAATCAGCTGTAGCTGTTAGCAAGGAAAAACTGCTACACCATTCCAGGATAAAAGATACATACAGCAATCCATCAGTCAGCTTTCAAAGATCTACAAACTTCAGTCAGGCTGAAATCTTGCAACAGGGGCAAGAAGAGAAAATGTACTCACTTTCTTGGAAGTCCATAAGTCAAAATGAAGTACATGATCTAAGAATTGGTGCCAAAATTCTAATTCTGTTTTAAAATATTGTCAGTGTGGAAGTCCACATGGATGGGAAGCCTGTTCCAGAGAAGGGGTAGTCTCTGGGATACATACCTGTCTCTTCAGCAGGTCCTATTTATATCACAGGCAAGATTTAGGTCTTTAGAAGATGTAATTCTGGTGTTATTTGTTTTGCAGATATGTAGGAGTTCTTTCAGAGTAGGGTCCAAAGATGCTTTACATATCAGATATACATCTCCTGTTAACAGCCTGTAGGAAACAGAATACAGTGATAAGAGCTCTCAGGTGCTTAGCATAGGACATGTTATTTACTGCTTGTATTCTTTCATTGAAGATCCTCTATGGATGTTTCAGTTGTTGGATGTGCCGAGTTAAATACCAAAGGGTCATTGTCCTCAATGATAGGTCTGAGGAGTGCCAAACACTGTGGAACAATGACCTTCTTGGACATAGGTGCCATATCTTTGTTTTTAAATTGAGCAACATAGAATAATTTTCTCACTACCATAGATACATGATGGATACATGATGGTGAAATGCTAAATTACTGTCTATGTATGTCCCCAAGTCCCTAACTGCTGGGTTGACACTTATGTCTGTGTTGTCAATACAGCAGTTTATTTTTATTTTTTATTTTTTTTATTTATCATTTTGTTGACTGGGAAAGTCCGACTAGGACACAGCCTATTTTCAGCGGAGGCCCGGGGTGAAATGCTCCAGATGCATGTCTTTGGATTTACCCCCAGTTACCAGGGGTGGCAAACTTTCCAAAGGATGCTATTACATATTTCTTGGCATTTAGCTTTAGTCCATGGCTCTGACACAAGTTATTTGTGTCACCCCTTCTTGGAGAACATTAATGTTGGTAGGAGGATCAATGACTGCTTGTAATTTGCAATTGTCTGAAAATGTGGTTATCCAGAGGCCCTGGGCATTGTCTTAACTTCAGAGAAGTAGACACCTAAAAGGAGCTGTCCCAGGACCAATCCCTGAGGGACTTTGTTGGCAGCTGGCCTCTTTGCGGAGATAGACGTCCCACCTACTTGGAGTGGTCCAGTGAATAAATAGTTTACCCATTTTGTCTTGTGAACTCATTTAAACAGGTTTTGACATATTAGTTGTTGACAAGCTATATGCATTTCAGCCATGCAGTTACCTCACCCAGATTTACATGGCAGATGTTATACAACCTTATACAGATCTATCGTCCAGTAATAAAATACAAAGACACCTAATAGGATTTGATATTTCATTTTTGTATCTGGACAGAATGAGCGAACATCAGAATGCTGTCATCCAGTGTCAATTAAATAACTATGCAGGAATCACAGCTTCAAATGGTGACAAGCTAAGGGAACTCTGAGGTAACTGACTCAGCAGCAAAAGCATAACTTCAACATACAATGGCAGGGGATAAAGAGAGTCAAGTGGCAAATGCAAGGCTGCTTGAACTGTTAATAGTAGAGCAGCTTAAATGCAAGAAATTCAAAGTACTTAATAAGGAAATGAAGCTGCAGGGAAACGCACAGATTTGTGACAGCAACACAATAAAGAACAGGAAGGAAGTTTGGCAAATAAGATGGAAATGTAAGCAAGTAGTGTGGTAAGGCTATTAGGTGGTTTGTGGCAACATGGAGAAACAGAACACACAGTACGAAAAAGGAACAGACGTAAACAGGAAGAAGTAGTAAACAGGAAGTTGACATCCCTGTGTACAAGCAGATGTTTGAAATCTCAGTTGGAGTGATGTAGTCAGGTTTGGACACCTTATGTCTGTAAACAGGCAGGTGCAACAGAAGGTGAGGACAGTAACAAATGTTTAGGGTTTGTACCATAATTGCAGAAACACACTAATGATTTAATAATATTCATATGCATTTAAATACCAAAGGTGAAGCACCAAATTCAAAGAAATCATTACTGTACTTTCAGAGAATGAGAAAAGTGAAAACAAGAGGAATGAATATGGCTCAGGGAAACACTAAGATTTTTTTTCACAGAGAGCATGGTTAATGTAAAGCATAACCACAATGACAAAGTGATGTGGAGACAAAAAAATGATAAAAAAATTTGAACTGTATAAGGCAATCACTGAGGGTAGAATATTTTAAGTAGAACCTAGAGTTTATTCAAATGGCAAAGAATTGTACAGAACTGCAAACAACTGTTGAGATAAGTGGCACATCTGATGTTAATGTTTATGGTATATACTAAATATTCAGTTAGTTGTTCTGGTAACAGAATTGTGGTATTAGTGTTCCTTGCACTAGTATCCTGCTTCTGAATGAGCAAAAGACAACAAATATTTGTCTATTCACTTTGTTGACCAGCTTTGGTTGGGCAGATTCAGTTACATTGGATCGTTCATTCTCTACAAGTCACATTGAATGCCTAGACTGACCCCATGGACAGCTATTGCTACCCAATGGGTTTTCAAGGGAAAAGGGGGAATTTAAGTTGGTTGCCAGATCTTTCTTTTGTATCACATATTCCCACTGTCACACCTATTGGCATTTAGGGTCCCTCATCCGTTTTATGGGATATCTTTGGAATGTGGGAGGAAACTGGAGCAAGCAGAGAAAACCCAAATGCACAAATAGACCTGGGGAGAATGTATTCAGAGAATTAAAACATCTTCCATAAAATCAGAGACAGTTTGTAACAACAAACAACTTAGAGGTAATTCCAAACACATTTGTTGATTGGCTGCTGTAGACTGTTCATATGTCTTGCATTTAGAACTTCCCTTGTGGACTGTGTCATGGCTGAAAATGGTCAAAGATGGACCAGTTCAATTATCTGCTTTACAGATGACTAAACTAACTAAAATATATAAATAAATAAAATGGACCAGAAAGGTCATAGCATGATAAATAGACAGTAATGATAAAAAAAGCTGCCATGTACCTCCATCTGTACGACAGAACAGCACTATCTGTATTGAACTTTATTTAAAATAACTCATTTATTTCTAGAGACAACAACACTGTGCAACATAGAATGCTACCTAACATCATAGCTGAGCTGTATATTTATTACAAACACTCTGGGCAGACAGACTGAAAAAATTCTATAAAGCACTGAGGAATCAACAGATATTGCAGAGAGACATATTCCAATGTCCCACAGGGCATACATGTATTTTTTCATCTCCAAGTGGGGGAATACAATTAAACTTATGAAACTTAAAAGCAAAGAAAACAGAACATAGGCTCATAGGAGGTTACTAGGCTAACAGCCCCAGGGCCCTTACAAGTCTAGCCAAGTTCAACCCATATTCCCAAGGGTGTCTGGTTCAAGCAGACATTAAAATCAGCACCTATTGCTCCTTTCCAATATGGACAAAGCTGGAACTCCTGGGTTGAATTTCGAGTTACTCATCAAATCATCCAAATTACACTTAAATAGGGACAATAGAGGGCTTTGTTTAACATGAATAGGAAGCTTGTTCCAAAAGTGGGGCAACCTCTGTAAGACAAATCTGTCTCTCCAGCAAGTTCTGTTGACATCGCATACCAGGTTAAGGTCCTTTGAACCAGTAACCCATGTTCCATTTGACTTGGAATGTTCAGCATGGTTCCATTAAAGCTGGGTCAGATATTGCTCTGTATGCAAGGCACAGGTCACCTCTGAGCAGTCTTTATGACACAGACTAAAGTGAGCCAGTTTGCAACCCACCCAACAATAAATGGGTCGATACCCAGCTGGGTGAGTTTATCAATGATGCCTGAGTGGGGGTTTGTGTCAAAGGCCTTGGCTAAGTCTAGGTAGGCCGTATGCACAAATTTGTCCTCGTTTAGGGCTTTGGTGACTCTCTCAAAGAAGTCCACCATGTTTAGCATGCATGATCTTCCCTTGACAAAGCCAAACTGGGTGGTGTCGTGAATTTGGAGATTTCCTATATCTTTGTTAATATGGACCATGATGATTCGTAGCATGGCCGTGCATATAAAGCTGATCAGGCTAATGGGTCTATAGTTCTCAGGGTCCATGGACACACCCCTTTGTGCAACAGGATGACAGTAGCTGTTTTCCATTCTGCTATGACAAAGCCAGTGCTTAGGCTGCAATTGAAAAGCATGCCGAAAGCTACAGACAATGACATGTGGGATAAGACACTTTAGGGTGTGCATTACACTGTAAAAATGCTTGGTTAGAGGGGATTAAAAGGCATGTGCCCAAAAGCTTAGGTGCATTCAACTCTTTTAAGTATGTATGATAGCTGTCTAGCATATACCTCTGAATGGCATATTCTACTTATTAAATAGGTAATGGTTGCTGAAAAAAAGAGGTCTACCTTTCACTTAAACAGTTACCCATACAGCAGTCAAGCTGTCAAAATAATAACACATTTACTTATTTCTTAGAGCTTTTATAACAAACACTGTTAATAGTGGCCACGCAACCACATTAAGACAGTAAATCTCAGGCACAAACAAAACTTGCAAGTAGGCCTTCCAGCAATGTTTGAATGCGCTGACATATCTAAAAATTCCAGCCTATTCACTTTAAGGAAATATGTAGATTCAGTTAGTGTGCAGATGATACACGTACAAATTAACTGCTTATGAGGATTCCTAATTCATTTTTTAAATATAATATGAGTCCTTCTTAACTCCCAGCCATGCAGAATTCCAGTCATGTCTCTTCATTTTGACTGGCCAATATATTACTGAAGGGCTTATGTGCTAAACTTTCTAGCACTATTTGCAGTTGAGGCTATCTGCCAATTCATATATCCATTATCCACCCACTCCCACCACCCCCAACACCTGACAGTGCTTCGGTGGATAATAAATCTTCTTTTCATAATTTAACCCAGACTGCCACTTAACATGCCATGGAAGTAAAGCCTCAGCAAGCTGAAATACATCACTGTTTTGTAAGCAGCAAACCAGCCTCCTTGCAGAGGCCATATGTTCCAGAGGTGTCTAAAGTAAATCTAAAACATTCTCATTTTAAGTTAAGAGTTTCAGATACAGTTTTGAATCCAACATTACGTGAATTCATATTTGTTTATAGTCAGTCTGCAAGGAAAGTGCACTAAACTGAGGCTCACTGTGGATGCAAAGGTGAGAGAGAATAAAATGATGGTATTAATGACAAAACTATCATGTATACAAACATGGAGAAAACTGCAAAAAAAGCTTGAATGCAAAAAGATCTTAGAATTGCTGATGAACTAATGACAGAATGACATTCATTGTAAGAGCTGAACTCTGACAGCATGGTAGCAGGAAAATGTAGACAGGAAAAACAAATTGACTTAAATCTAAGTAATAGGAAACAAGAGTGACTGATAAAACCAGTCCTGGAAAAAGGGTCATTGTACAACCATGTCCATGTCAGTGTGGAAAACAAGGGGAGCTGGGTTAATTTTCTAGGTAAGATTTAACACTTTTGAGAGTCTGGACAAAACAAATACATGAAATATTCTGTAAGCAGCAGAATGTTGATAATTTTATGACTATTTAAGATATTTTTTAAAGCTTAATTGTAGTAAATTAAAACAGCATTCAGCAGATTCTATCTCGACTGACTCTTCCTTTTGTCTGTTGTTAAAACAAAGCCCGGTCTCTTCTGTCCTCTCTGACTACTGTTTATTTAAAGGCTCACTACAGCTTAAAGAAAATCCCCTACTGTTTTAAAGCATGACCATTTTTTGAGACAATCCACAAATGCTTTTTAAACCTGTATGTATTACCCTTACTTTTGCATGCAACGTTCACCCTTTCCCTTCGTATTAACATTGTTTTATCATAACTTTGACTGTAAACCTGTCATTGTAAATATGTATATCTTTTAAATCTAAACTAAATAAATAAGTATTTGTTTCCCTCATTATGTCAGAAGATTTTTCAGGACAACTTTCAAAACAAAATATTTTAATGTACACAGTCACTCAGAATAAGATTAAATCAAACTGCCTCCAAATGACAAGTGAAATTATGACCTAATACCAATGCTTAGTATGTGGTCATGTTTCCGTACACTTAGATTACTGTATCATTACAGTGCTAACCCTTCAAAAAACAGCCTGTAACTAGGCACTGAAATGGATTTTACTTTAGGGAGAAAGGAGAAAAACAGAGATCAGCAAATTATTACACTGTAACGGGCCGAAGAAAAATATATTAAACTACAAATGACAGGATGAAATCTGCTGAACAAAACTCTAATAGACATCAGAGAGGCATTTTATTCCCAAAGCCAGAAGCTGACGAAGCTTAGTGAACAAGAAGGGCTTCAATAAAAGCTGACTGCTACAACAAAATGGATTCCGTGATAACCTATAAGGCGTAATAGGATAAGCAGGGCTATTAAAGCCCAACTGTTTATGAGAGTTACACTGGTGCAGAAGACTTAATTCACTTGTCTGTGAGTCATACTGGAAACAGGATTTCAAATGCATTTATAAGAAGGAAATTACAGAAGCTGTACTCTACAGAACCAAGGTGCAAATGTGTGAGTTGTAACCGAAACAACGTAGGGAGAGCAAAGAGAGAGAGCAGGTAGAGATTTATGGAGAATGATTAAAAACTGAACTACTTCAGTATGGGTAGTAACACAGGGAAATGCGCTTTTGGAGGAAAATGGTTAAAATATGCCCTGGTACAACTGGAAAATGGGAAGGGGGTTAGCTGTCAAGGGGATAGCGGCAGCATTCAAGGAAACTCAGCATACAACAGGCCTTTTTTATTCAGCATCTTTCATATTAAAAATAAAGATGTGATTTGGAGACTAACAGGAAATATTTCAGAATATGTGAAGGCTGTTGAGTAACATATCAAAGACAAGATATATAAATAATATTTGATAACTGTATTTTGAAAAAAAATGTTTCTGAAATTTTGATAATGTCTTAAGAACTGATGATACATAAAGAGTTTTTTAGTTTTGAAATATTGTTGTAACAATATTCTGGAGTAAATTATTTAAAGCTGTTTATATTGAGATTTCTTTTATCTGTTTAACCTTTGCAGAATTGGAAGAGATGGCAAGGGAAGACTGTGTTGTTACAACTTTCCAGCTGGGAAGGTTGTGGGATGATATATTACAAGGCATGGAGCTTTAGATAAACAGGGCACTGGCCAGTCAGCACTCTTATGCCCCTAGACTGCTGCACTGATTTTGTCAGTTCTTCTGAAGTTTCTCTGTCTGCTCGGGACAGTGCAAATAAAGACACACATGTTTGAATTCCTCTACACCTCGCAGACAGACAGTGACAGAACTGTTACTGAAAGTTGCTATGCATTGTCAGGTCAGTCAGGTTGTCACAGTGCAAAAGTGCTGAAAAAACAACATAAATGCATTAAAATAAATGCTGAGCTATGACTAAGTGTCAAAGTACAGCTTTGTTAGACTTTCATTTCCAGTCACCATGCATGAAAAATCATTCTCTCCTGTACCCACTCTCTATAAGTTACAATTCCCTGAATAATCATTACACAGTATTTGTGATTGAAGCACTACGTGTTAATATAAAAGGATATATTTTCCTATCTTTTGACTGCTCAGTTTTTGAAGAGACCCACTACAGAGTTATTTTTTTCAACATTTGTTAACTGGGTAAACATGGTGTTCTAAGGACCCTTTTCAGGCATCATGGGAGCCCATGGATCATAATTACATTTTAAGGAAAGAAAGAAATGAAAATAAAATAAAAACAAATACAATATTTACAGTGAATAAAATGAAGAAGAAAAGGACTGAACTATTACACTGCATTAGATTACAGAAAATTCCAAGAGAATAATTGGCTGAGACTATTACACCACACTATGCTGCAGTTATTTTCAGTTAATAAATTGGGTGTTCATTTTATAAAGTTATTACAGGAAAAGTACCAGTAGGTTAGAAATGGGAATGTTTTATTTATTTATTTTTATTTAACCATTGTTATTCCCGCTAGGCTAGTAGCCTCTTTTCAGGGGAGACCCAAGATGGCATTTATACTACTAGGGGATATTTGGCCAGGGCATCGAGGACCTTCTCCTCCTCACTAGAGAATGGTATTTGTGGAAGTACTAACCCCAAATATGTGTGCACATCCCATTCCTAACACAGTGGTGGCTGGGAGGACAATGTACAGCATGGAGAAAGAGACTGAAGGAGCAGAGACAAATGATAGCTCACAGGAAGATGTCTGCAGAGATTCTGAGTTTTATTTTGAAGAAAACCTGTTTGCAGAATCTGAGGAGATGGCAAGGGAAGAATGTGTTGATAACATTCTCCAGTTGGAAAGGTTGTTGGATGATATATTACAAGATATGCTGAACCACAGTGACACAGAAAATGGAGAGAGACTTCCTGGGGAGAGATAATTGAGAAAAATCCAAGAGGAAGACCTAGCATTAAACCAAAAAGGGGGTGCTTAACAAAAAAAAAAAAAACATCCTGACACCGCTGGAAGCAGTGCTGCGGAAAAAGAAAAAAAAAGATGACAGCATGAAAAAGAAGTTTGTGGTAACAATACAAAGTAAGAATAATTAATTAAACAAATATGAGGTATGTATACTTTTACATGAATTGAACAGACATGAAGTATGGGAACTATAATTTTACCTTTGGGTGTGAAAGTCCAAGAGGTAAGATATTTCATCTTAATAAATATACATTTTGTGACATTATTTTGAGGCTGTTCATGGAATGGAAAAATGTTTATGGGAGTATGAAAAGAGACACAGTGATAATTCTTGGAATAGTGTCATAAAAGTTTTTTTTTTTGAGAAACAAACAAAAAATAAATAAATATACATTTTCAAACAGAAGTAAAAATAGAGACTTTGAAAAAGATTTAAAAAGTATTTGCATATTCCAAGTGTTATAAATGTTGATGGTAATTGGGGTGTTGTAAAACATTGGGGACAACCAAAAAGCATGCTTTTTGTGGGAAAGAAGGACATCTTATGAACATTTGTGATAATACGAAATGCTATATATCTGGAAAACATGATATGATGCAAGGAAATGTGAACAAGAATGTTATAAATGTAAACAAGTTGGCCATTTATGGATGGACTGTAAATGATAGTGAAAAAAGGGACAGATATACAACAAAATGAAAAACAACTGGAAATTGAAATAAAAAAATAATTTAGAAAACAAAAAGGATAAAAATGATGAACAAGAAGACGGAAAGGAGATAGAGAAAGATTCAGAAATCAGTGATGAAGAAGATATAAACTGGAAGGTGGTGAAAGGAAGAAAATAATTCTACTGGATGAATAGAGAAAGATAGGAAAAGGAAGTTTAAAGAATACATTTAAAAGAAAACAAGAAAGGAAATGGGTAATAGGTAACGTAAATTAGGAAGGATTAATGATTTCCTTTAAATTAATGAAAAGGGAAAGTAATAATTTAAAAATTTTTTCAGTAAATGTAAACAGTATAAAACATTGTAAGAAGGATAGGAATGGTGAAACAAATGTGATGTGGACAAAACTGTATTAGAAGGAGTAAGATGCTTAATAAATGAAGAAAGACTGCAAAAAAAAATATGGGATGGAAATATAACTTGGAATTTAGGAAAAGAATATTGTTTAGAAATAGCAGTATTATGTAGAAAAGCAGTAAAGATATTAGATGTAACCCTAGTAAGGATTGGAAGATTAACTATTATTGATGAGATGGCAACCAAAAACATATAGAATTATTGCTTTGTATGCTTATCTTATGTGTACAGAAAGAAGTTATTTCAACAATTGTTGGATTATGTAGTAGTGAATATGAATATTATAATAACAGGCAATTCTAATTATGATTGAAGAAGCAAAAAAGAAGAAAGAATAAGATATAAGAAAAATGGTAGAAGTTATGAAATCTGGTACATTGGTAATATGGAATAGAAAACTCTGGATGTTAAAAGAGACATTCTTAAATCAGAAATAGATTATTTTACAATATCTGTGGGAGCAAGTAGGGGAGGCAATTGTAATAGGATTTACAGATCATTTAGCAATATGGATGGAGAGATACATGAAAATACAGAATACATAAAATAGGAAAGGAGATAAAAAGAATAAATGAAAAATAATGGAATGAAAAATGAAAAGAAGAAATCATACACTATACAGAGACCATATTACTATGCAGACATTCTATTTTAATTGGTCAAATGGTGGTTTATATTTAAAAATAAATATAAAAAATTAACAGCAGAAAAAACAAGACAGAAAAAGAAAGATATACAGAGTTATATAAAATGCTCTTAAAAATCTAGACAATAATAAGAGTGTTGTGATAAAAAAGAATTATAGAAATGATGAAAAGATCAAAACTTTGTTATATAAACAAAGATACTTATTACAAGGGAAAAAGGGATGAAATGTCAGCATATTTGAATTAGATTGTGAAGGAAGATAGTGTAATGAGAGAAATGAAAAATATGAGGGGAGAATTAGAAAGAAAATAAATAGATTATGGAACTGCAGTTCATTATGAGGAAGAAATGTTTAAAGGAAGAAAGAAATTATATAAAAGTATGGAAAGTGAAAAAAATCAGTTCAAGTAAATAACGAAACTTAGAAAGAACTTATTATATATGAATTATATAAAGTGCTTAGACAGGTAAATGTAGATTCAGTAGAAGGTACAGATAGAGTAGGATATGAAACGTAAATGGATGGCAAAAACAATACTTGCTACATGTTTTCAATGCATGGTCAAATTAAGTTTTTTTGTTATAAGGAACTGCACAGTGGAATATTAAAATTCATATGGAAAAAGGGGGAAAAAGAAGACATAAAAGTTGGAGACTGATAGTATTAAATAACGTAGATTATAAGATTTTTTTAGAAGATAATTAAAAAAAAAAAGATTGGGAATATGATGGAAAATATAATGGAAGAAAATGCATATAGTATGAAAAGAAAGGAATGTCAATAATTGCTATGGATAGCAAACAATTGTGGATGATATTTTAAATAGAAAAAATGCTGTAAAACTTATGGTAGATGATAATACTAAACATTTTGAATCAGCAGAACACAAGACATTATGGAAATTAATGGAAGCATAACATTTTTGTGGTAAAATTAAAAAAAAAAAGTTTGTATGACAGCTTACAGTAATAATAAGATAGGAATTCTAATACATTGTTCATTAAGTAAAGACCTGGGATGAGTAATGGAATAAGACAAGGTTATCCTGAGTGGTATATTATTTGCTTTAGTTACAAATATGACAGTAAGTATGGTGAAATGGAAAATGCAAAGTACATAATGCAAAAAAGTGCACACATTCCAGTTTTGATGACATATGCAGATTATATTATTATAATAACTAAACACAGCTTATGGATAAAGGAAGCCACATTTTGTGTAGCAGTTTGTTTAAAATAAATAGGTATGACACTCAGTATGGATAAAAGTAATGGTTTGGGAGACAGAATAAAGAGACGAGGAATACAATTTACAATGAAAGAGATGCCAATATTGGGAATAACATTTGGTAATAAAATAGTAAGTAGAACACAATGGGAAAACCTACTGAAGGAAGTGTTAGACATTTCCTGTTTACTGAGGACATAAAGATTATCTTACAAGAAAAAAGTTAATTTGATAAATGCAGTATTGATGGGAAAGATAGCATATTTATCAAGTGCGTTTATGAGTCCAAGAATTTATGAAAAACCAACTATTAGAAGTATTTTTTACATTTATATGAGGATCTAGATTAAACCCAGTAAAGAGAGGAGTATTATATATCAATAGATATGAAGGGGGGACTAAAGACTATTAAATACAGTGGTATTTGCAGCTTTATTAAATTTATATAAAGTACTGAGATGGATAAATGAACCCAGCCACTGGGGATGCACAAGCCAGTGCATTTCTTTGTGCCGGTCCCAAGCCCGGATAAATGGGGAGGCTTGCGTCAGGAAGGGCATCTGGCATAAAACCTCTGCCAAATGACTTATGTGGAAAACATTTCATATTTCCATACCAGATCGGTCGAGGCCTGGGTTAACAATGACCGCCACGAGTACTGTTAGCCAACAGGGTGCTGGTGGAAATTGGGCTACTGTTGGCCGAAGGAGAAGAGGAGGGGGATGGCATGCCCGAAGGCAAGAAGAGAGAAGGAAGGTTAGGAGTGTAGTAGTGAGGGTAGGAACTTTGAATGTTGGCAGTATGACTGGTATAGGGAGAGAGCTAGCTGATATGATGGAAAAAAGGAAGGTTGATATATTGTGCGTGCAAGAGACCAGATGGAAAGGAAGTAAGGCTAGGTGTATAGGATGTGGGTTCAAACTGTTTTATTATGGTGTGGATGGCAGGAGAAATGGGGTAGGGGTTATCGTAAAGGAACAGTATGCCAAGAATGTTTTGGAGGTGAAGAGAGTGTCTGATAGAGTGATGTTTATGAAGCTTGAAATTGATGGTGTAATGATGAATGTTATTAGTGCATATGCTCCACAAGTTGGGAGTGAGTTGGATGAAGTGGTGGTGAGTGTACCCAAGGGTGAGAGACTAGTGATTGAAGCAGACTTCAATGGGCATGTTGGTGAAGTGAACAGAGGGGAATGAGGAAGTGATGGGAGGTATGGTGTTAAGGAGAGGAATGCAGAAGGTCAGATGACTGTGGATTTTGTGAAAAAGATGGACATGGCTTTGGTGAATATGTATTTTAAGAAGAGGGAGGAGCATAGGGTGACATACAAGAGTGGAGGAAGATGCACACAGGTGGATTATTTCCTATGTAGGAGGGCCAGTCTAAAGGAGATTGGAGACTATAAAGTGGTGACAGGGGAAAGTGTAGTTAAGCAGCATAGAATGGTGGTCTGTAGGATGACGCTGGTGATCAAGAAGAGGAGGAGGAGTGTAAAAGCAGTGCCAATGATTAAATGGTGGAAGTTAAAAAAGGGTGATTGTGAAGTGGAGTTTAGGGAAGAGTTAAGACAGGCACTGGGAGGCAGTGAAGAGTTACCGAATAGCTGGGTAACTACAGCAGAGCTAGTAAGGGAGACTGCTAGAAAGGTGCTTGGTGTGACATCTGGACAGAGGAAGGAGGGCAAGGAGACCTGGTGGTGGAATGAGGAAGTACAGGAGAGTATACAGAGGATGAGGCTGGTGAAGAAGAAGTGGGATTGTCAAAGAGATGAAGAAAGTAGACATGAGTATAAGGAGATGAGGCACATGGCAAAGAGAGAGGTGGTGAAGGCTAAGGATAAGGCGTATGGAGAGTTGTATGAAAGGTTGGACACTAAAGAGGGAGAAAAGGACCTGTACCAATTGGCTAGACAGAGGAACCAGGCTAGGAAAGATGTGCGGCAGGTAAGGGTGATAAAGGATAGTGAGGGAAACATACTCACATGTGTTGAGTAGATGGGAAGAGTACTTTGAGGGGCTGATGAATGAAGAGAATGAGAGAGAGAGAAGGTTGGATGATGTGGGGATAGTGAATCAGGAAGTGAAACAGATTAGCAAGGCGGAAGTAAGGACAGCTATGAAGAGGATGAAGAATAAAAAGGCCGTTGGCCCAGATGACATACCAGTGGAAGCATGGAGGTGCTTAGGAGAAATGGCAGTGGAATTTTTAACCAGATTGTTTAATGAAATTTTGGAAAGTCAGGGGATGCCTGAGGAGTGGAGAAAAAGTGTTTTGGTACCTATCTTTAAGAATAAGGGTGATGTGCAGAGCTGCAGTAACTACAGAGGGCTAAAATTGATCAGTCACAGCTTGAAGTTATGAGAAAGAGTAGTGGAAGCTAGGTTAGGAAGGGAGGTGATGATTAGTGATCAGCAGTATGGTTTCATGCCAGGAAAGAGCACTACAGATGCAATGTTTGCTCTGAGAGTGTTGTTGGAGAAATACAGAGAAGGTCAGAAGGAGTTGCATTGTGTCATTGTGGACTTAGAGAAAGCATATGACAGGGTGCCTAGAGAGGAGTTGTGGTACTGTATGAGGAAGTCAGGAGTGGCAGAGAAGTACGTAAGAGTGGTACAGGATACGTACGAGGGTAGTGTGACATTGGTGAGGACTGCACTGGGAGTGACAGATACATTTAAGGTTGAGGTGGGATTACATCAAGGATCAGCTCTGAGCCCTTTCTTATTTGCAGTGGTGATGGACAGGTTGAAAGATGAGATCAGACAGGAGGCCCCGTGGACTATGATGTTTGCAGATGACATTGTGATATGTAGTGAGAGTAGGGACTAGGTGGAGGGGACCCTGGAGAGGTGGAGATATGCTTTAGAGAGGAGAGGAATGAAGGTCAGCAGGGCTAAAACAGAATATGTGTGTGTAAATGAGAGGGAGGATAGAGGAATGGTGAGGATGCAGGGAGTAGAGTTGGTAAAGGTGGATGAGTTTAAGTACTTGGGATCAACAGTTCAGAGTAATGGTGAGTGTGGAAGAGAGGTGAAGAAGAGAGTACAGGCAGGATGGAGTGGGTGGAGAAGAGTGTCAGGAGTGATTTGTGACAGACGAGTATCTGTAAAAGTGAAAGGGAAGGTCTACAAGAGGGTAGTGAGACCGGCTATGTTATATGGGTTGGAGACAGTGGCATTGACGAAAAGGCAGGAGTCAGAGCTGGATGTGGCAGAGTTAAAGATATTAAAATTTGCACTGGGTGTGATGAGGATGGACAGGATTAGGAATAAGTATATAAAGGGTCAGCCCAGGTTGGAAGGTTTGGAGACAAAGCCAGAGATGCACGATTATGTTGGTTTGGACATATGCTGAGGAGGGATGCTGAGTATATTGGGAAAAAGATGCTAAGGATGAAGCTACCAGGTAACAGGAAAAGAGGAAGGCCTAAGATAAGGTTTATGGATGTGATGAGAGAGGACATGCAGCTGGTTGGTGTGACAGAGCAAGATGCAGAGGACAGGAAGAAATGGAAACAGGTGATCTGCTGTGGCGACCCCTAACGGGGTCCAGCTGAAAGAAGATGATGATGATGATGACTGAGATGGATAAATGAGTAAAAATGAGAAATTAGCAGCGAGACTGTTTAAGTTCAAGCATGAGATAATAAAAATAAGTGAGAAAAGGAATGTATTAATGAAGAAATAGAACAAATAGAAATGTAACCAGAAAAAAATAAAAACGCAGAAGATAATGACTGATGAGATAGAAGAAGATCAGAAAATATGGTATAAGAATACAATGGTGCAATATTATTGCATTAACCTGTGGGAAAATTTACCAGAAGAAAACATTAAAACTATAAAAGTAGGCAGTGTAGCAATAAAGTTGAATGTCAAGATTTTCTAAGCAGACTGGGAATAAAGAAATTACCAGTGAAAGCAAATATGCCTAATATAAAGAAAAGTATGAGAATATGCTTGTAGTGTGGTGAAAAAATGCTTTTGAAATGCAAAAGAGTGAAAAAATTATGGGGAAAATTAATTTCTTTCGAGAATTGTAAAACAGTAGTACAGTAAACTCTCAATTAATTGGAACTCAAGCAACCGACAAAAAAAAAAAATTTTGAAGAAATACAGTGCAGTAAAAACAATTCAATTTTCATTTGAACCTTACTAAACCAGCTGTAGTTATTATGGGTGTTTAACCAGAACAAACATGTTTCACACTAGAAATAGTGACTATGGGTAAAGCTTATAACCGCTGCATTCTATAACCATTTTTGAATTAAAAGTTAAGTTTCTCAAGAAGTAAAGCTTATTATCTCACATTTGAATTTCTTGTTTCTTCCTTTTATACTACCAAAAATGTATTCTTTATAGAAACAAGTAAAGTAATGAATCTGTCCATGTTTTAAACCATGTCTAATAAGCCGATTTCCATCAGTGGGGGAGCGGTGCAGTTGTACCATTTGGCCTCCTCTTAGGCCCTGGTGTGTTTGGCCAACAATGCCCAGAAAGATATGCAAACATCACAATGTACTATCTGGTGATACCTTGCTAACCCTAATACAGATTACGAGATAACATTATGTACACTGGAAATTCTAGAAGCATTTGTTTTCTGTAGGTAAATGAACCAATATTTTCATGTATACAGACTAGAACAGTTAATTCATTTAATGCCCCTGCATCAAACACGAAGGCACAGAATGAAGCGGCTTAATACTACATGCTGTCTGGTTGAAATATGAAAGATGGCTTATGATGCCATAACAGGGTACCAGGCACATCTCAGTCATAAATGTACTTGTTTTAACTGCTGGAGATCTATTTTCAGAAATTTCAAACACAACAGTTATTCAAGATTGTAGATATCTTTAATGAGAGCCTGAAGTCAAATGGAATGAAGCAATCTAGGACTTCATTTCACATTTTTTGAGATTAACAGAGTATCAACTACATGCATCTGGAACTGCCAAAATAATTTCTGTTTGCTTCACATTTTCTTACATCTATTCAGTGCTTACCTGCAACCCATTATAATTAAAACTCAACTGTCCCTAGGAAACAGGAAATCCACAAAAGGAATTTAAAAATAGGTAATGTATTTAAGTACAATAACCAAGAATAACGGCAGACGACAGGATAGTAAGATGTGAAAGAGGTCATATTGCAGCTCTGGTTTGATTTCTGCAGCCACCTCTACCATACCTTATGGTTCACAGCTAAATCACTTATCCTGTGAAACAGGAACTATTGCTCAATGCATCCTGATTGCATAACTCCATCTCAGTACACTCAGTGAGTTAAAAAGACCTTACTTACAATAATGAAGAATTCATGTGAAATATTCGTTTAAAATAAATAAAAACACATACATACAGGTGTGCACATGTACACATACATGCACACACAAGCACATTCACAAGAACAGAAACACACACATACAGACATGCAGTCAACCATATCACACACACACACACACACACACACACACACACACACACACACACACACACACACACACACACACACACACACACACACATATACACACACATCCACACACACATACACATATACACACACACACACCAGACATATATACACACACACCAGACATATACACATACACACACACCAGACATATATACACACACATACACATATGCACACACACACACACACACACACACACACACACATACACATACACACACACACACACACACACACACACACACACACACACACACACACACCACACATATACACACACACACCACACATATACACACACACACCACACATATACACACACACACACACACAGACACCCACACACACACACACACAAACACACATGCCATGCATGTATGCAAACTCTACCTGTTAGAGTGTTCTCTGATACTATAAGATGAAAGTAACTTCCGACAACATCTCAGTAATCTTTTCTACAGTGTACAGCATGGACAAATCATGCTAATCACAATATTATATCATTTTTTTGAAACAGAGATTAGTGCCAAAACAGGCATGTCACTACATCTACTCTGAAAAATGGCACATAGTGTAATTTGCTTACTGTACCACTATCTGAAAACAGCACAGGAATGGTATAAGTGGGATAATGCTATACAATAAGTGCTATGCTTCCAGGAATGTCTGTCATAACTTTCACTTGGTTTACTATCAAAATGGTGAAGCATACCTTACCATTTGTCAGAAGGTCGAAGATAAGGGTGCAAAAATGTAACTGCAAATCCTGTCAACTTTGAAACATCAACAGGTAGTTTGCGGTCGTAGTTTTGAGCATCAGTGTTTTTAACTGGATTGCACTACAGCGCGGATCTGGAAACTTACCCTTTTCCTGACTGTAGTGCAATCATGGAGTTAGAATATATAATTAGCAGGGGTTGTGGGGAGGCTCCAGTGCCAATAATCACCACTAAGGCAAATCATACACTGCAATGTGAAAAAAGTATTGGTGAAGGCCAACATGACAGGCAAGCAAGCAGTGCAAAAACACTAAGGCTATCACTCCAGTCTCCATGGCGTGGATAAGGCCACATCTGAGATAATGCATATAGTTCTGGAGGCCATAAGGGCAAATGAAAATTAAAATGGTAGAAAGCACAAAACTGAGAGTTACCAAAATGGTGAACAGCATGAAGAGGTACATATTAGGAGAACCTTAGAAACTTGAGGGCACACATATCTTAAAAAAGACATGGAGGGATAAACTTTAGATGCACCTCACTGTTTGGTGTTAATTGTGAGGAGTAGAACTGAATAGGAAAAGGCAGTGAGGAGGATGACATTGGTGGAATTAGTGAGGGATGTAGTTAATGTTAAATGTGAAGAAAGGGTGCGTTTTGAAATCCCAAGGGTCATTAATTGAGATCCTGAGAATGTAAGAACAGCAGAACCACCAAACATGAATACAGGAAAATATATACCAAGTCTAAGATTGTATTATCTCTCCTCCAAGGTATGGTAATCCTCGAGTTTACATAATATATAAGTACATGTGTGTGTGTGTGTGTGTGTGTGTGTGTGTATATATATATATATATATATGAGATGTATGTGTGTGCGTGTAGTGGGGTATATAGCAGGTGCAGACTTCCATATTAAAAGATGCAATGTCCCTATAAAAGTATACTATAATGGCTTAACAGTAAGATTCACACTTCACATTTTTTATTTTTGGTTTGCATCACAATTTAAATCGGTAAAAGGGAGCTGTGAAGAATCACTTTTTCACTTAAGAGGGTGGTATGACCTTTCAATGAACTGCTTGATGCTATAGCAAAGAAAGCATGGGACTGTGTAAGGGATGAGGCAGCTACATGGGGCCCAGTTACAATGTCCAGAAGGATGTGCTAGACAATGGGCCTTGCTCATGTGGCACCACTGTATTTGTTGACAGTACTGTAATAAATCAGTATAATGTTGCACCAAATTATTTCAAAACCTAGTAAAATACATTTGTATAGTTTTATTCTTGGCCTTGTCAAAGAGAACAGCCTGACAATAAAACAGTAGATTTTCTCACCCTGAAATCATGCAGGTAGATATATGCAACATGGTTAAAAATCAAATGTAGTTTCATCTTTTATGAAATTCTTAAGAGTAATGTTCATTTCTCTCACTGGTTTTACACAAAGTCACTCCTACGCTAAGCTCTGGAAATGAACAGAATCCAGCTGTAATCATTGGGATTCTGGATACATCACTGAAATACTCTAATCCCTTTTCAATCCCAGTGCTGTCTGCCTGCAACTTTTCACTCATCATTCTGAGTGGTATGTGGAACTGACATCTGCATTTTAAGAGTTTCTATTATTTGGACAAGCGCTGCTAACACCTAAAGCTATCTCAGTAAAAGAGACAGAAAATCTTTGAATTTTAAAAGCAGAAATGAAGCAACCCACTAAAGAAATCTGTTAAACTGTGAAGCTCAATGACCAGAAGAAATGAATCTTTTTTCTCTTTCAAAAGAATAAAACTCTTTGCTTGGTAGGTGTACAGCATAAACAGCATTTTCTAACTTTGTTATCAAACCCTTTTTATCAATCAGACTACCACTAATAATTAAAAAAAACACATTTTTAACAGTTCCACCACTCTGTTCTTTTGATTTCAGATGTATTTTTTTCTCTTTATCAGTTAAATTGTAATACACAGTTCTACTATAGAGCCAGAATCTGGAAGCCAGGAACTTGAGTGTCTTGTAGCTTGAGTAGGCTGCAGCTCGCACTTGAAGTTGAATATGACTTTGGTCATGCAGCTGTCACTCCTTACCTGAACACGTTATTCGAGTTCAGGTGAGGTAAATGCTGCAACTTTGGAGGGAGAGAGCAGGAGGGGGAGAGAGTGGGCAGGGGATTATAGGGTTGGGGATTAGGAGGGAGATTTAGGGTTAGATGGTGATCAAGAAATTTAGGTTTACGGGTCTGAGTTTTGGGTTTTAAGTTGCATTCAGTGATTTTAGGGTTAGGGAGAGCGTTTGGAGTTTTAGGGTAAGGGAACGTGGACTCTGACTGGGATCTGAGTAGCAGTTTTAGGGTTAAAGGAATGGTTCTGGTAGAGTTATATAGATTTATAGGGTTTACGTTTGGGAGAGCTACATAGAAATGGGAGATCAGGCTAGTGGAAGCTTGTGTATTTGCTTTATTGAGCAAGTAGTGGCAAGTAACTGCATCACATGCTAC
Organism: Protopterus annectens; assembly: GCF_019279795.1. NCBI lineage: Eukaryota > Metazoa > Chordata > Ceratodontiformes > Protopteridae > Protopterus > Protopterus annectens. The sequence continues at coordinate 1,696,295,999 of NC_056743.1, forward strand.
TAGGGCACAGTCAGTTCTAGAAGGCCTGAAATGCACTGGTTAATGTAAATGTAATAAGTGTATCCAGCAAATGCAGATTTCAGTCTTGCAGCTTCCATTTAAGCAAGTGAGTATGGGTAGATCAACAAATGTTCTCAAACCCTCTGGGTCAGATGTGAAATAGAGCAGTGAAGTCCACTTGGAATAATCAGTTTAATAAAGCCAACATAAATAAAATCAGTTCACAGAACTCAGATTTTTTTTATTTTTCTTGTCAACCAGAAAATAAGTTGACAAACATACTTAATTCACTCTCGTTTTACTTTGTGAATATGGGGACATGGATAGACGCAGGTCAGTATAAACTTGGTAGTTATATCTTTTAAGTTTGAAATGTTTATTGAACACACTGGAAGATTAATGTTTATTGTGCGTCTGCCTGACAGTAGGTTACTGATAAGGATCACCGATCATATTTAGCAGCGATTCTCAGTTAGAGCGTCTTCTGTGTGGAGACATGCGTGAATGGGCATACCTTCATTGAAGGTTGTGCGTCAGGGCCGGCAACTCGGCACGTAAAAATCTACTGCCAATCATTAGCGGACTGGCATTCCACTGTGGCGACCCCTAACCGGGAAAAGCCGAAAGACACAACAACAACAACTTCAAAGTAAGAGGGCACAGTCACAGTACCACATGGGTGTAAATGGCAGAACATGGGAAAAATATGTGTAGGGCAATACAGGATTAACTTTACAAATGTGCTGTAAATGAAATAGGATAGTATAAAGAGACTGTTGGAGAAATATGTAGTAGCACGGACCATATATATTGTAGGCTGTATCTCTGTGAATCTAATTCAGTCAACAAAGGCTGAACAAATAAATAAATGTGAAGGTGCATGTTAAGGAGTTGCCATTTTGAGATTTACAAAAGGCTGTGTTGGGGCATTAAGCAAAAAGGAGTGTTCTGTTCGGTAGCTAATTGATGCATATGAGGGAGCACTTAGTATAATTAAAAGAGAATATGAGTAGCAAAATTTAATGGTTAAACTCTGGGGGCCAATTAAAAACAACCTCCCAAAATAGTCCGAATGATGATAACCAGATCTGCATATTAAGCATTCACCCTGCTATCGAGAGCATTAATTTAACAGCTAGAGATCTCAAGTCAGCTTTTATTACAGAGCTTTACTTTACAAATCAGATGAAATTCAAACAAACAAATGTTAAACAAAAGTTAGGAAACTTTTCTGAAGAACATCCATCCATCTACAACATTCTTTTCCCATTTTTGCACATGGGGTCAGGGTGTCACTTCAACAACGACAATAATCTAGAGTCAAGGCTCACATTACATAAAATAAATGTAAACACATGGATACAATAAATAGTATTAAGATAGTTATTTAAATAATGTAAAAGTATCAAGAAAGTAAGAAAATATAAATTCACATCAAATTTAAAACAAACAAAAAAAATGCAATATCTCAAAATCACAACAAAACAATATTTATTCATTCAGTTACTGAGTTGCTCTTAATCCAGTTTAGTGTTACTGAGGTACCAGAGCCTATCCTAGCATTCAGTGGGTGCAGCTAATTCAGATCAGGGTACAAACAAAAATGCAATATCTCAAAATCACAACAAAACTATATTTATTCACTCAGTTACTGAGTTGCTCTTAATCCAGTTTAGTGTTACTGGGGTACCAGAGCCTATCCTAGCATTCAGTGGGTGCATCTAATTCAGATCAGGGTGCAAGCCCATCACAGGGCAGATACTCTCACTTGTTCTGTTTCTCAGAGGATGCACACCAGTGAATGGTTTGGAAGAATACCAGCTGAAGGATGGCATATAACTGAGATGTGGGAGGAAGCTAATAACCTTTCAAAAATTCATATGGTCAAAGGGAAGATGTGTGGCCTCCAAGCAGAAGGCACTGTAGCTGAGGACCAAAGTGAAGCAATAGTTCAACATAGCAAATAAACTTTGTTTAAGAACTGTAGCATATTAAATAGTACATCATTTGCTTTCAATCTCTGTCTCTAAATAAAGAAACATAATCCAATAAGAAGTGATACCAACGTAAAGAGTAAAGAATGTTTAGAAGCAACCAGATGATCTCCTAACTGCATTAACAAGTAATTTTTTCTGATTACTATTACTGCTGTAACAAGATGTGATCTGTTTTACCATGGAGCAATGTCATACAGTATGATGAAATCAAATCATTGTAAGATGGTCATCTAGTGATTTCATTCAAACAATGCAACAAAAGGAACGTACTATGTTTCTTTTATTATAGTGGGATACTGTTTATTTATTACTAGAAATTTGACTGCACTATGTACTGACTAACTCAAACAGTAATGATTAAAATGTGCTCAACATCGGCAATAAAACCACCTTTACCTGAGAAACACAAATCAAATGAAATGGTGTTAGCACCAGTGTGGGAGACTTAGTAAAGACATTAGGGTGATTCCAGTCCAAATCTTCTCCAGTTGTGTATCTAGCCCAACACAAAATGGTTTACAAAAGCCAGAAATCAAAGTACATCATACAGATATGCAGGTGTCCCTTTCTCTTAACAACCTTTCTTGGCAAAGGAACACTCAAGTGGTTGTCATTAAGTAGTCTAGACATTACACATGATTGTTGCCTCGCTGACATTGCTTTCAAGGTAGTGAAGGGGGAGGGTGGGAGGGACCTTCCACTTATTTAGCAACAGGAACATGGGCTATAACATCCATTGTTTTGTTTCAGTAAGCTTCCACCAAGCATTCAAAAACAAACTGAAACTCCCTTAGATAGTAACAGTTACTTCAAGTCTCACCGTGAAAGAAAATAAAGATGAACTTTACCTCAAAATAATGTCAAATTTAGTACACAGTAACTATGATGGTTTGATCTCACCTTCAATTTGCAGTCACCAAAATATCTTCTCTATTGACTTCTGGGCCCTCCTTGTAGTAATATCTAAAGGTCAGTATTGTTCAAATGTAACATTTTCATACTTGCTTTGGCCTCCGGACAAATAAGTAAAGGCCCCCTAACATTTTGAGATTTGCTTGGGCTTTGTATGAAACAAGTTGAGGTCTCAGAAGGGAGACAGGCTTCAACATCTACAAAATGCTCCAGTAGGCAGATCCAATTAGGAAGGAGTCAGGCTCAGATCCCAAAGTAATGCTCGGGTTTACTGGTGCTTCAAGACATGTATGTACGTCTGATTCAGTAAAGCCTACAAGATTGTCACATTCATGTGGTTCTCAGCTAAACTGTCATATGGGAAATTAAGCAAAATGTAGGCATGCTTCTGAGTGATACTTCATTAGGGATTAATGTCAAAATAACAAATTGGAGTAATCAGGCAAATCTTTACACCTTCATTTGGACCCTCATAAGCAGTAACATTTTAGAAGATTATATATTATTTTATTTTATTTATTTATTTAACATTTGTTTACCAGGGAAGTCCGACTGGGGCAGACCCAGTTTCAGCACAGGCCCATTTAGAAATACTCCAGGCACATGTCTTTGGAATGTGGGAGGAAACCAGAGCACATGGAGGAAACCCATGCGAACACAGGGAGTACATGCAGACTCTGCACAGAAGGCACCCCAGTTGAGAATCAAACTGGAAAACATTTTGCTGTGAGATGACAACACTAACCCTTAGTGACTGTTTTCAGATTCACAAATTCTATTTGAAGAAAATAAACTGCCATGTTGAATCTTTCCCTAGTATAGCGTACCACAATGCTTGCAATCAGAATTCTTGCTTCAAATTTAAGAACAGAGGACCTCTCATCCAGGTCATTTGAAGAAGGTCAGAAAAGTAAACACAAATCTCACCTCGATCATAGTTATATTCTTAGTTACCACTGGTGCAGTGTTGTCTGATGAGACCAAAAACATGTGATCTGTGTTCGATGGCAACCAGTAGTACATCCAATAATCTGATCTAGCCTGTCTCCAAGTCTAACTTCCATGACCTATTACAGATGTTCACCATCCAACCAATACCCTATATAGACTGGGAAATATACACTGCCTCTAACTCACAAGAACAATGATTCCTTGACTTTATTACACAAACCCACTGGACCATATAGTGCATTCTACAACCAGAGGATCAAACATATTGGACCTAGTACTCACCAACATTGGAGAGTGTAGCAACCCCCCTCCCCCCATGTCATGATCTCATTGGTGAAATTGGACCACAAAGCTGTCTCCATCAAAATAAATATCAACCAGGGAAGCTAAACCTGTAACAATTAGGTTCATAGGTTCATAGGTTCATACTAGGCTATCTGCCCAAGGGCATTTATAAGCCTAGCCCATAGTTATTTGGCTTTCGCCACCCCTTTAGTTTGAATAAAACTATGCCTATTATTTTGCTGTGCCTCTGTCAAGCAGTGACACTGAAGTAATCCCTGGGGTATATCTGCGATCACCCATCCATTGGTCAAGATTCCTCTTGAACAAGGCCAGCGAGGTGCTCTGCCTCACATGTACCGGGATTTTGTTCCACAGCATAGGGAGTCTCTGGGTGATGAATCTGTCCCTCCAGCACGTTCTATTAATAACCGTGTCAAGGTTTAAGTCTCCCGCCCTTGTGGTTCTGAGGGATCTAGATTTTTTGAGGTGAAGCATATTCATCAAATCAGGGTTTGACATGGCCTTATATGTCAGGCACAGGTCACCTCTGAGCAAGCGGTATGAGACTGAATAGAGCTGGAGTTCTTTCAGTCGGGCAGCATAAGACATATTTTTGAGACACTTTATCCTTTTGGTGAGGAACTTTTGGGACCTTTCCAGCTGCTGCAGGTGTCGGGTCAGATACATTCCGAATGGGGCATTGTACTCAATCATAGGTCTAATGAGTGATGAGTACAGGGGGACGATGACCTCCCTTGATCTAGATGTGAATCCCTTCATGATCAGGTGGGCAATGTAGAAGGTTTTCCTAACCACTTTAGCAACATGAGTGTCAAACGAAAGGCTACTGTCAACCTGGGTCCCCAGATCCCTGATGACTTCTTCTGTGCTCAGTGGATTGCCACCTATATGGTAGCTAGGGGTAACCTTGTTTTTCCCGAAGGGTATGACTATGCATTTCTTGGCATTTAACTTTAGGCCATGGCTCTGGCACCAGTTATCCGCTTCTGTGAGGCCCTTCTGAAGGATATCTGTGTCAGATGTGTTTTCGACTATGGCGCCCAGTTTGCAGTCATCTGCAAACTTTGTCAGCCATAACCCTCCTGTGTTTGCTTGTACTTCAGAAAAGTAGATGCCGAACAAGAGTGGACCCAGGACTGAGCCCTGTGGGACACCACTTGTGACAGGCTTTGAGTCTGACATGGCTCCAGCAACTCTGACCCTGTGGGTTCTGTCACTTAGCCAGTTTGCAACCCATCTTGTGATGTATGGGTTTACATTCAAGCTGATGAGTTTTTTGATGATACCTGAGTGGGGTATTGTGTCGAAGGCCTTTGCCATGGCAAGGTAGGCTGTATGGACTGCCTTTCCCTCATCAATGGCCTTGGTGACTGTCTCGAAAAAGTCAACCAAGTTTAAAAGGCATGATCTGCCTTTGACAAAGCCAAACTGGGT
>NC_056743.1:1696969098-1696994098 GCF_019279795.1 Protopterus annectens
CTCTCTGTATGAGCTTACGCAGAGATTTTGCTCAAGGTCCAGTCTCTTCTACCACTTGAGAAGCCAATGACTTTGATATTCAGTCTGTCTGTCTCTTTCTTCAACAGTGACTCTCTGCTCATGGCAGGCAAACTTCTCTTTTGTAACAAGGGGCTTTGGTCTCTTGTGTTACAGATAAGTGTTTGGGATTCTCCTACCACACTGCCCCACATGACATGACTCCCCCTCAGTTCAGACATGTGTAGAGGAGTACCATGGGCAACTTTGATCCCATCTTGGTTGGCCTACAAACTCAATGGCACAGGTTATTTCTTCACCTTATAGGTCTCTGGATAATGAAACAGTTTGGTGATATGTCCAGCCTGATAACAGACATGCCACACGACTCCACACAGTTTTTGAACAATCATAGTTAATTCAGAGTTTGTACTAAATTTCTGTTTTCTTTGCTCAAAAGATCAATACTTTGTACATAACTTTTGATCCTGGTTCTTGTAGGTGCACATTTTTCTCACTTATATAACTTTTTGTTTGTTTGTTTTAAATGGGGTGTTGTCTTTATTGACTGGAAATCTCTTTGACGGTATTATCCTTCCTACCCAGTTGACTCTGGACTGGTATTGGCTGACATCTCTGTTGAAACAGAAGACATTTACAGAGGTTGTATGTTTGGTTGTGTGTTCCATACTTCTTATACTTTATTTCCCAATATCTGTCTTCATTTACAGAGAGTCTTTCCTTTCCTTGTATAGGTTAGCATCATACATGTCATCCACTTCAAAACATCTTCTAAACTTTCATTCTTGTTACATTTATGCTCCATCTTCTGGATGTACTGATTAAGTTTGTGTGTGTGTGTGTATATATATATATATATATATATATATATATATATATATATATATATATATATATATACATATATATATATATCACTATTATTTAACCTCTGTATTTCTTTGAAATCCTCATTGATAAATATTGACTGTTTAGTTTCATTTATGTTTTTACATCTCTTCTGAAGTATGCTCTAGACTACTTCACCACTGTGAGCGTGACTCTGTGTACAATGTACTCTAGTTTGAAGTTCTCAGTTTGCATGTTCTGATATTTTTACTTTTAGGTCAAGCCAGGGAACTATTAATCTTTGTAAGTCCTGCTACAGTTTTTCACTTTGTAAACACAGTACGTCAGTTTGGGCCTGAGCCTGATTTCTGCTTTTCAAGTTCTAACATCAGATCACTTTATTCTTTCTACTTTTTGATTTCATAAATGTCTTGACTTTGCTGTTTTACATTCCCTTTTGAATTTTACAGATCCCACTTATACAAAATGTTTATAGTATCTTTTGGATAAGTCTTCATTATCTTTGTTTCATTTTCCCACTACTTTTCCTGTTCAAGGTCTGTCAACAACCTTGTAAAAGTCTTTATTATTTTCTTTTTATTTGCTACATGTTCCACCATAGTTGTGGGTTATTACTGCTTGAAGACACTGTCCTCATCTTAATATGTCTACATTCTCACATAATTTTCTAACTTCATCATGTAAACAACAGTGGTTCTATGAGAAGTAAACACATTTATAATAAGGGAGTTTGGCGACTGCCACTTCTTCTCCCGTATGATCTTAACACAAAACCGCACATACTCTAGAAGTGGTCATAAAGGGTCTCTATATATAGCTAGACAGATGGATACCTACATATATAGAAAGATACAGCTATAGGTAAAGCTATAACTATAGATATAGATAAATGTATTAATAGATGGATACCTTAGTTTAGTTAATCAACTGACATGTTTCCTGCAAACAAACTTAAGTTCCTATAGGAAAGCCATGTAGACATAGAGCATCAAAAAGTCCACATGATGATAAGAGATTGGAAAGAACAATAGCCACAGTGGCTGTGAGGCAAACAGCTTCACCCTAATCCACTCTGTTTCACTTTTTTGTCTGTTTGGTACTTTATTTGTATAAGTTAGAACGAGACAATGAATGTGCCATAACAATTTTATAAACATAGGTGATAGAGACACTTCTGGAATGGAACAGCATGTTTCGATTTTATATACAGCACAGTATACTCATGATAAAGTATAGAACTTTGGTTTAAAAGACCTTGATAAATGGCCAAGCTAAACATCTGATTGCTTAAAAAATGATGATACTAAACACCTGATTGTTTAAAACCCAGAAAACAATGGGCTGATAAGACAACACGTCTGCTGCATTTAAAGACCGTAAATAACACAGCTTACTGGCAAGTGCCATGCAGCAATTGAGGGTGTGCAAAGTCTATGTAAGAGTTTACTTAAGGGACTTCTCCTCTAGTACCTCCTTAAAAGATGGCTGCACATCAGAAAACTCTCTATATGTACTGACTCTGAGCTTGCTGTACCTTAGAGTACAAGAAATAATGTGAAATATTTGAAATACTTTAACCTCGGGCTTAGAATATAATCTGATTTTCTTGTCACAGCCTCATAATTCCAGTGACTGTGATTATGGTGCTCAGACTCATAGCAGACACCTAGAGAGAGAAACAGGGACAACACTGGGTCTATTATAAACTACGAGAACTACAACTGTGCAGTTAAATTGAGGGCAGCTCGTGGCATTGGACTGCCGGACTGCAGCCCCCTCAGCAAAAAAAAGAAAAAGTACCTTTTCGTGTTTTGTGTAGTAGAGACAGTGAGTATTCTTTTTTTGTTTACTTTACTTTGTCTCCGAGTCCGCGACTCGGCAAGTACGCGCATGCGCACTTTAACCACCTCGGGTTGCGGCGGTTTAAAATAAAGACTTTTTTTTTTTTTTGCTGCAGCCCGGTGAGGACATTAAGGCATCAGTGAGATGCCCAGCAGTCTATGCGGTTCCAAACCTCATAGAATTGGAAGGGGTTCGGACTGCAACATCCGCAGGCACGTACATGACGTGCTTGGGCTAAATGCTGCTGATTGGTTGTCGCTCTCTTCCCGGGCTTTATGTGCTGGGAAAAGAGCGAGAATCAAACAGTTTCAGTTGTGGATGTGGACTGAATGTTTCGTGATGATCGTGAAAGGATTTACCTATTTTTATATTTTTTTTTTGGGCGGCCTAACTATATTAATGTTTGTCAGCTGTGCTGAAGAAGAAAAGTGAAGAAAGAAGTAGAACAATAAGAAGAACAAGAAGAAGAAGAACAGAGTAGAGTACAGTACAGAGAGTTTTCTTCTTGGTGGTATGTATAATATACATTTTATTTTTTATTGTCCCAGCCAACTGCATCTTTGGGCATATGGCATGCTGAGCTAGACAAGAACAGTTTGCAGATATTAGAGAAGATGCTGTGAATCAAAGGTTAACGGGACGACTTTTGACCGCTTACACAAAACTAAATGTAATGTTGTTTGGTAGCAAAATTTAATTAACTTAAATCACTGAGGTACAGAGGTTGACAGATTCTTGGAATGAGCAGGCAAAACAAATTTTCTAATAGGTTTTCTGATGAAATTATCATCAGCCAAGATAGCAATTAACACTGGCAAGTTAGAAGACAGGAATATTTAAGAGGAAGATTTCAGGAAAGGAAATTCTTGGAGTAAGGAAAGTGCGGTTACAATTAAGTTGGGTTGACTGTGGTGCAGGGCAAATCTGTTAGAGATGTTAACTTTTATTCATTGCAAAGTGTGGGTGCATGATACTGCTCCTGCCTGGAAAAAGTAATTGGTGAAGGAAAAAGAGAGAGATGAAATTGGAGCATGTATGTCTGTGTCATGTTTATACATGAGACTCTGTGTGTGTGTGTGTGTGTGTGTGTGTGTGTGTGTGTGTGTGTGTGTGTGTGTGTGTGTGTGTGTGAAAATGCCCCAGGTGCAATATACTGGTGGTTAGAATCATGGTGGTGTGGTAGGGAATACCTCAGGCTTGAACCCTGTACCTTGTATGCAGGTGTTAAAGACTTGAATTCCCTACCCTCCACCATTTGTAAACAAATTGCAGATTTTTGCCTCATATTTGATCTGATCTGTTCCTCATAATATCTGTGGTTTGTAAATGTTACAATGCTTGATATTTGATGGTCTGTAGGTTGACAGGCATTTGAATTTCTCTAAGTTTATAAGATGAATATTTGAAATTTGTCCTTGACAGCTATGGTACAAAGCAGCTGATGTGGTAGTGGTATGTTGCTCTGACTGTTTTGCACAGGGACTTTGGCAGTAAAATGTATGGTGGTAACAGTATTGAACAGAAGTTTAGTGTTGCTTAAGTGAAGTTGGTTTGCCTTGTTAATAGCGATGCTGCCATTTTGAGAATGTTTCTGTTATCAGTTTGCCATCCCTTAGATTGTGCATATTTACTGATAATGGACTGTAGAATTGTGCATATTTACTGATAATGGACTGTTATTTACTGATAATGGTGGACTGCAGAATTGTGCGACTTTTATGATGGAAATGTTCTGAACTGGACAGTTTTGTCATTTGTTCAAAACAAATTCCCTCTAACAACTGTACTGTATAATTTAGTACAATGAGGAAGGTGTATCAAGAGCACATGTATGTTTCATAATTTGAAAACACAAAATTAATCTTTATCTGCCACTGGCAAAATGTATTTTCTTTGAATGTGGTTTCAATGCTGTTTCAATGAATGTGAGTTTCAAGAAGTTTTAATGCTAAGTCTGTTTTTCATTGTGAGACTGCATTGCTTTGATTAGCAGATATCTTAGTGTTTGTGCTTTAAAATACAAAATAAAACTTTCAAATGAAGTCCAACTCATCGTAGAAGTAAAGCAGTATGCACATTAAAATAGGGAATGGCTGCAGATGCTCCATTCAACCATGATTTTGTCAGGGGGGAAGGGCAGCAAACTGAGACAGGCCCAGCTGAACTATACCTCCCCAGCTGTCCAGATGTTTTAAGAATGAATACATTTTTGCTTCTTATTTTTGGTTTGTTCTTCATAAAATTTGTAGTTTTCCGGCAAATCATTTAGGAATTAAGTCACTAAATAATGATACACTGAGTTTCAGACTTCATAACCTTCAGAAAAATGCATGCTAAAGTAAGAACTGTTATTCTATCAACTGTCTCAATTTATACAAGAGCAGTTTTTAGTACTGTTTATATGTTCCCCCAATATATTTGGCCTTGTTCAGATTTACTGCATTAACAGGTTGAGAGGTACATGCAAATTGCTTTATAGAATTAGGCATAGCCAACCTCTCAACTGTCCTCGATTTTGGCTCAAAATGTTGCTCTTCCCCCTAATAATCCCTCTGCAAAATAGCAATTTTGGAAGAAAACATGTAGGGTTTACAATTAAGAAATAATTATAATAATCAAAGTTATAGATTACATGAAATGCATGTAGATTCTTTTATTTTTTTCAGCTGCTCAAATTAGCAGTACTAATATTAAAGTGCCCCTTCTTTGACAGGTTCCCAGCTGTATTGTGTGGCTATTTCATATTTTTGCATCACATTTTTGGTCCATTTTTCATAAAATTGTGTTTTGGCAAATTAGTGACAAATCATTAAAGACTGAAGTTAGAAAATAATGACAGACATTTGAGTTTCATATTTTATACCCTTCAGAAAATTCATACTAATGCAAGACATATTCTATTATCTTTCTAAGTTTATTAGAGCAATATTTAAAATTTGTCCTTATTTTTGGGCCTTTGTCCCACTTCTGTGTATGGCTTTGTCCAGATTTCTTGCTCTGAGGTTGAGAGGTATGACAAATGTGTCAGGGCCATCACAGTCAGCCAGAGACATTTCAAATTGTGACATACTTGTTGCACCCCACTCCCCCATGTAGTGACTCTGGATGTGTCCAAGCAAGGCAAGGAGTAGTTATGCAGTGTAACTGTGCAGTGTGTCCCCCCCATCCAAGGTAGACACAAGTACTACAGTGGCTTTTCATCTGTCCTTGATTTTGGAGAATGGTCTGGTTTCTGTCATATTTTTGTACTGTTGATATATGCTTATTACTCAGATTTATGCTTATTACTCAAAGTGCCTGTTGCTCTGTGTTTAAGTAGCAATGTTTTAATGACCATAAGGTAAGCTTGTCTGAGATCGTAAGATGCAAGTAAGCTTTAATATGCATACTGTTAAAGAATTGCCAACATTGAAAGCCTTTCTGTTGTTGCCATGCAGAGAATACTTAACAAGATAATATAGAAGCCTTTGGTGTTGAAGGACAGGATTACATTCTTTTAAAAAGCTCAGACTTGTTGGTGACTTCCAGTAATCTCTACAGGCTTTACCCGTAAACTAAACAGAATGCCAATCATGTGTGATCCATAACCTGTACAGTAATCCTTTAAGCAATGTATCTTTAGCTTGTTTCTTGTTTGCTTTTCATTTTTTTACTTTGATCATGTTTTCCCTATGAAACAAGTAGATAGTTGTCAGGCCGCAGGTCTTTTTTGGGTAAGAAACATTTTTACAAGTGGGGGCATCACAGAGATTTCTACTTTCAGCATGTTACTTGGTACTTTAATAAAGCTGAATATACATTATAATTAGAACTGCAGTGCAAGGAGAAGTGGTTTGAGTGCTGCTTGTTTTTCTTATACTTGATTTTGACTGTCATTCCAGTAATGTATTTAAAAAGTAATTTATTTTTTCATGCCTCACAACCTTTTGTTTCCATCTAGATATTAAGTAAGCTGTCATGCAGCCAATGCATTGAAATATTTTTATTTTTCTACACTTATTTTGTCTTAATTGGACTCTCATAATGATGGTTTGGCACCCAGGGCAGCGTATTTAATTAAAGTTAGTTTTTGCATAGCTCTTCCCCTTTCTAGTTGGCCACACCCCTTCCCCTTGACCCCACCCATTCAGCTGTCTCCTGCAGCCCAGCCCCCCTTTGATTTGAAGTCACCAGCCGCCACTGAAGATTCTCTCATCGGACGGTTGGGATGTCAACATGAAGCATACCAGAATAAGTGTCACTGTGATAAGTCTTTAAAACTTGTGAACCTCCTAAAATATAACTTCAACACCCTCTTAAAAAGAAAAAAAAAACCAGAAAATTCTCCTATGAACATTAAGCTATTTCATTTTTTTTCTGCTATACCTACATCTGTAGCCAAATGAACAGGCATTTGATAAGAACCTGCCATATTACTTTTCACTATTTAAGGAGACATTGCCTTGTAGATGAACAGTACTGATATTTTTATAAATCACTCCTCATAAGAAGAAACCATATTACTTTTTGCTATAAGGATTCAGAATAATAAACCCTATCTCACAATATACGCTGACAGGAGAGAGGCTATGTCACTGTATTCCATCTCACAATATATGCTGACAGAGAGAGTCTGTATCATTGTATTCCATCTCACAATATACACTGACAGGACAGAGGCTAACTATGTTGCTGTATTCCATCTCATAATATACACTGAGAGGGGGGAGGCTATGTTGCTGTATTCCATCTCACAATATAGAGGTCATGTATCTATTCCATCTCACAATATATGCTGACAGGGGAGAGGCTGTATTCCATCTCACAATATACACTGACAGGAGAGAGGCTAACTATGTCACTGTATTCCATCTCACAATATACACTGAGGGGGGGGAGGCTATGTCGCTCTATTCCGTCACAATATATGCTGACAGAAGAGAGGCTATGTCCCTGTATTCAGCTGAGAGGTTTCTAGAGGCCTGAAAACATGGAAAGATGACATTAAGGCTAAACTGTCTGTGGAGAGGTGGAACTCGAGTGCTACAAATCATGCTGATGAGTGTAGTTGGAATTGCTTGTGTGTGTGTGTGTGTGTGTGTGTGTGTGTGTGTGTGTGTGTGTGTGTAGTAGATTACTGAGATACCAATGTATTTTACATAACACTTTTGGAATCCAGAGAACATATATTTGACATTTCCTTGGATTTAAACTTAATTCAAAGCTGTCCAGTAGCATGGTCAAACATTCAGTTAATTCAGATATAAAAAATATTCTGCTAATTAGTTTTTGCATTTGCATGACTTTGGATTCAGTACAACATAACATATTTGCCAACATGTGGGCTTTTGTGTAGAGCAAAACAGAGATAACTGCAACTATTCTTTTATAATTCAAGTGTTTAATAATGCACATTCTAATAACAGATAGCAAAGATGAGTTTTAATAAATGCAGAAAGAACTAATAAGCCTGTTTTTAAGAGATGTATTTTTCTTATTACAGTACATTTCTGGTATAGTCAGTCTAGCCTGCAGTTTCACATATCATAAGGTGAAACTACTTTGCATAAAAGGCATATTCTTATAGAATATGTTCATAGTGATGTACAAAACTAAGACTCAGACCAGTATGCAGAAAAAGTATCATTGCCAGTGCATTCCAAAAGTGTTACGTAAAATACATTTGGGCAATGCTGTAGAACCCAATAGTGCAATGGCAGTAACCTGCTGTTTGGAGACGGAATAAATCCGCTCTGAGCAGCGGCTCATTTTCTTGTTTCTGATTCAAACCCTGCACCGTTAAACCTATTCATGCTAATGCTTGCAGTATCTGCCCATGCAATGCAGTCGCACAGGAGCTGTCAAACACACACACACACACACACACTCACACACACACACACACATCCAAACGGATACAATCATGCCAAAAGACACATGCATACGCACACACACATTGGCTTTCCAGTATTTACCTGATGTAGTGATACCACCCCTGCTCCTGCCATTAAAATTACAGGGTGTACATCATAAGATGACTTTTTGATGCACTGCTCAAATTTCATTTATTTATTTATTTAAATTTGTTGACCGGGAGTGTCCGACTGGACGTAGGTCCATTTTCAGCGGAGGCCCGGGGAGAAAAGCTCCACAGTTGAAATAGACAGTATTTACATTGGATTACATAGTGATTAACAATTTACATAGCAATTACTTACAACATATTTACAGATGAAGAACATAGTACATCAGTAGACATCTAGAATCTTTATCTGTGAAGTGCATACCAGACATTAACAAATGTTACAAGAAGAAGAAGTTCGTGCTGTATAAGTAGTACTGGCTTATGAGCATCTGAGCTTGCTATAATCAAGGTAGTTAGTGGAGTGGAAAGAAAGGTAGTGGTTGAATGGGGTGGATGATATTAGAGTGGGAGTTGCAAGGGCATAGCCAGCATGTTTTTAGTTGCACTTTTAGTAAAGTTTTGAAGTGGGTGCATGATGGTATGGAGGTAATTGTGGGTGGGAGTGAGTTCTATAATTTGGCTATGGCACAAGAGAATAGTGCTTCACCAGCAGAGTTACTGGCTTTAGTGATCTGCAAGTGATTTTTGCTGCTGGATCTTAGTGGTCTGGTGGTGCGATAGGGTTGGAGTAGATTCTGGAGGGATGGGACATTTAGTGGATGGTTTACTAGTTTGTGGGCGAGTGAGAGTTGATACCACTGAAGGAGGTTAGGGAGTTCAAGCCAGCCCAGTTCAGCAAGTAAGAGACAGTGTTGACTACGGTAGGATGCCCCTGTGGCGCATTTGGCGATTTTGTTGTAGCAGGTCTCTAGCTTGTTTAGATCGCATTGCCTTAAGTTAGTATATATTGAAGAGGCATAAAGTAGGGTGGAGATAAGGTGGGAATTTGCTATTGAAATCTTTGCTGCTTTGGTAAGAAATTGCTTATTTCTGTATAACGCTCCTAGTTTTTTGTGGACTTTTTTTATAGTCATGGATATGTGAATGTCAAATTTTACTTTATTGTCTATTTCCACTCCTAGCAATTTGGTTTGTTCAGTTGGGTATATAGTGGTGTTGTCTTTTGCTGTGATGTTAAAGTGAGAGTTGTTTTGAGTATGTTTGGTGGGTTGGAAGATGAGTAGTTTAGTTTTGTTTGGGTTGAGTATTAATCGGGCATCGGATAACCATGTTTCAACAGAGGAAAAGGCTTCCTGTGTGACTTTTTGCAGTTTTGGTAGGGACTGGGCTGAGCAGATGCTGGTCGAGTCATCTGCGTATTGTATGAGTGTGCCATGTTTGGTGGCAGAGGCTAGATTATTGGTGTAAACAGAGAAGAGTAGGGGTCCAAGGATGGATCCTTGGGGAACCCCTATGGAGACAGGAAGTTGGGGAGATATGTCCTTCTGCCATACAACGGATTGTTGGCGGTCAGACAGGTAACTCTGAAACCAGTTGGTGACCGATTGTGAGAAGGATAGGTTACTGAGGACATAGATAAGTTGTTTGTGTGGGACCATGTCAAATGCTTTAGATAGGTATAGGAAAGTAGCAGAGGAGAGATAGCCATTGTTTTTATGCTGAAGAATAGTGTTAGTAAAGGAGATTAAGGCAGTGGTGGTGCTATGGTTTGGTCGGAAACCAAGCTGAGTACTGGAAAGGAGGTTGTTAGTAAGGAGGTAGTCTGAGACCTGAGAGTGTATGCATCTCTCTAGTATTTTGGAGAGTGGAGAGAGAATAGCTATGGGGCGGTAATTGGTTAGTTCTGTGGAGGGTCCGCCTTTGTGGAGGGGAATTATATGTGATACTTTCCACAGTGTGGGAACGTAACTTTCTGACAGAGATCGGTTAATCAAGATGGATACTGGGTAGGCCAGAGCATCAGCTGCGATTTGTAGGTATTCACTTGGGAGGCTGTCTGCTGCTAATTTGGTGGGTTTAAGTTTAGTTAAGAGTTTTTATGTTGGAGGTAGGTACAGGAGAAAAAGAGAAGGCAGTGGGGAGATTACTAGTTGAAGGTGTGGGTTGGAGGGGGGTTGTGTTGTTTAGCTAGTGATAGTATGGTTTGGGTGAAGTGTGTGTTGAATGAGGTAGCAATATTTTCTGAGGAGTGAGGGATGTTAGGAGGAGGGGTACTGATTTTACCTGGGTGGAGGATGGAGTTTATGGAGGACCAGAATTGTTTGGGTCTATGTTGTGATTAGTCTAGGGCAGACTGGTAGTATTGGGATTTGTCCTGTTTTATTAGCTTTTTGACTCTATTGCGTAGTTCTAGGAATTTCTGTCTAGCTGAGGGGGTCTTGGTTTTGCGCCAGTGCTCCCAGGCTTTATCCCTGTTTTTCATTTCTGACTTAGTGGTTTTCTGTAGCCATGGGGAGGGGTTGTGCTTTTGTTCTGGAGAATCTTATGGGGGCATGGTTATTAAGGATGTTCAGGAAGGTAGTATTAAAAAATTCAACTGCATCATCTAGACTGAGGTACTTTAGAGGATGCCAGTTACATTCTTTGAGGGATAAGATGAATGGTACAGTTATTTTCTTAATCATTCTACAATACTATTCTAATGCTTGCAATATGTCCAAGGAGAGAGAGCACATGGTTAATTTGCATTAGCTGTGCATGTAGACTGCCACATTTGCGTGCAGTCTTGACAATTGGGGCTACCACACTGCTACAGGCTGGTGCCTTTGTACTGCTGTAGTGGAACAGCAGACTGAATCACTCAGGCATACAATGAACCATGCAAACCTGTGCAAGACTGGTTAGCACTATGTGTTATGCCTTTATGGATCACTGGGTCTGTCTTAAAACTGGCTGAGAACTACAAAAAGAAAAGGTGTAAAAAAAAATATTCTTGGAAGAAAATACGCTTCTAGAAACTGAGGGCACTTTGAGTTCAAATAATATGTCACTTACTGATTATGGTTACAAGAATCCCTGTTGAAAATAGGATTCCCATCAGACTAACATCCAAATGATACTGATGTTAGAATATTTTAAGACGTCACATTGCATAGATCAATTGTGCAGTAATATAATACACCAAATACTGTGCTTACCTTGTGACTGCTAGTGTCACAGGATAACTATTTGCTGTTTTTCTTTCACATACTGTATGTCTTGCATCAGTACAGAGAACCACATGGCATATAAAGTGAATAAAACTAGGTGTTGGTGAAATAAACTAATGGCTTATTAGGTCAGGAGCAGTAAATGTTTAGAAATTGCTTTCTAGCTTGAGTTTCTGTTTGTAGTTCAGCTGATCATATTGTACGATTTTAAAGATTTTTAAAACAGTTTAATTATATATCATTGGCTAGCAAATAAGATTTTTACACAGAACACTAAGATGCCATTTAAATCAGTAGAGATGATGCAATGTACTGTAGCTCACTATACATGTGGATTATGATAAACATGTCTAAATTCAAGATAGCATGTTCTTCTTAACAATATATTTACCTAAAGTGTTGTAAACCTAGTCTTTTGTAAAATTCTCATCAACGATCATATGTAACACTGGAAGCTTAACTTGAATTGTATATGTTGCATGCAGTTAATGCTTAAAATATGTCAAGTACCTTTGTGATCTTACAAGCCTATACATACATATGCATAGTGTCTGCAAGTAAATAATTATAAAGTGTAAATGTTAATACAGACACACATTATCAGCAACGGTTGAACGCTGCTGGAAGATTAGAATTATATCTCAAAGTACTAAGCAGTTACAAATAAGCACCATTCTGCTAAATACTCTGTCTTTCGCCCACTGGCTGCGAGTGCAGGTGAGCTGGAGAAGGAGAAAAAAAGAAACTGTAATTCAAAAGGAAAATGTTCTTTGGGAGGTGAATATCATGCCGTCAGGGGGTCTGGATGACTCTGATTTACAAAAAATGATGAAAGAAGAAGAATCTGAAGAATCTGAGGTCATGCAGTATGGTGTGCTAATGGAAAACGTGTTTGGCAGTCAGAAGATAACAGAAAGACTGAAGGATGCTGTAACTGATAGGGTGGCTACAGAGAGGTCATATCTGGCCAGTGAGTAACTGAATTTATGGGCATGGTCTGTGTTGGGCACCAGGAAGATGGAATAGTGAGTAGTAAGCAGAGAGAAACTGACAGCAGTGCTTCCAGATTAAGGACTTGTGCACTAGCAATATCAAGTGGTAGTAAAAAACTACAGAAAGAAAAGGATATGCAGATACTCAGGAGACAAAATGGAGCTGTTAAGAGCTGAAGGAAAATGTGTGTTGTGGGTGAAAACAAAGTATGAACAACAAGTGCACAGGTATTGTGTTTTAGACAATGTTGTTATGCACTTAGGATTCAGTTTGTCTGATATTAGGGCATTAATAGATGCAGGAGCTAAACCCTTCTGTGAAATAATTTTTGAGACATTTGCATCAGCAGAAAAATGTGAAAGGAGAGGTAACATATTTCCTTGGAAAGACTATATTTATGAAAATTTAAATGTAATGTTAAAAAAAGAAAAATGTTGTTGCAACATGGAATGACTGAGTCAGACGAAAATGTATTAAAATGTTTTTTTCTAAGCTTATGTCAAGATTGGCATGATATTAAAAAAACTTGTGGATGACATAAAAGTATTGAATGGAGGATGGGATGTTTATGTAACTTTAAAAACAGAAAATAAGTTACAGTATGTGCCTAATGTGATAGCAATAATTGGGAAAAAGAGAGTGTTAAGCATTGTGGGCAGCCAAAAGCATGTGTTTTTTTTCTGTGGGTATGAATGCCCTTTAATCCAGGATTGTACAAAAAAAAAGGTACTGGGCAGTGTGGACATTCTAGGAAAAACTGTAAACCATGTTGCAGGAAATGTGAAAGTGAGGAACATTTTTGGTTTGATTGTCCACAGATTAATGAAGGCAAAGTGTGAAAAATGAGGGAGAAGAACATTTTTTACAAAAGAAAGGGTGAAAATGAATGACGAAAGGATGGGCTTGGGGGTTAGGAAGTCCAAAATAAAAATACAGAAAAATGATGCACTAGATGAAGTCCAGAAATAAACAAGTAAAAAAACACACACAAAGATAGAAAATATATTTGGGGTATTAGAAATTGAGGCAGATGAAGTGGAAGAGTCTGAAATAATGACAGAAGGTTCTATTGGGGGAAGGGTGAGAAAGAAAAAAAGGAGGCCAAAAGACGAATTGAAAAAAATGCAAAAAAAAAAGGGAAAAGGTTAATGTAGGCATAGTCTCCGTCAGTATGAATCGCATAGAAAGAGCTGTTGGAAGAATGACGTGTTTAAATGGTATGAAAAACAGATGTAGAGATAATTTGTTTACTTGACACAAGATGTACAGATCGAAGGAAAAGGGTGAAATTTGAGATGATGTTGAAAAATGGCATGGACTAAACAGAGTGATTCATGTTGAGGTATTGCTATATTACTGAAAAATTATCAGATTAAAATATTAGTGGTAGTGACAGCTGCAAGAGTTTTAGTGTGCGGTGTAACAAAGGGGCTTAGCGTAACTGCAGTGTATATGTATACAAATGTAACGGAAAGAAAAAATGAGTAAATTCATAATTATGTCATAGTAAATATGTCAGTTATGGTGGTGGGAGACTAACTGTAATTTAAGAAAGGTGAAAGGAAAAATAGTAGAAGATGTAAAAACGGTGAGAGGGGTTGTAAATATTGGTTGGTTAACAGTAGGTAAATGCAGAGAATACATTTACAAGAAGGGGTTACTTAATACAGAGACTGATTATATTTTCTCTACAGTTGACATGAAAGAAATAAAAGGTAGAATTAAAGAAGCAAAGTTTTTAGATGATAGGGTTTTATGAGCAGTAATGGAAGTGAATGAAATATAATAAAATAAGGAAAAGGGTTGAAAAGGCCAACAGGAAAAATTGCAAGAATGGAATGTCTTATAAAAGAAAAATAGGGTAACAATGGAAGATCATATGATAATGAAGCCATTTTATGGCAGTACGACAACATGGTGGATGGTGGATAAAGAAACGCTTAAAAATATATATTTAAAATTAGTGAGTGAGAAAGAGAGCAACAGAAGGATAATATGATAAATAATAACCAAAAATAAACTTCTGAAAGGAGCAGGGAAAAAATCCTAAAGAAGATAAAATGAAACCATTTGAAATGAAAAAAATAGAATGATATTTACACAAAAGTATTATGTGAAAGGGAGAAAAGAAATTTCTCCATTTTGGGGTATGAAATTGAGATGTAATGAGAGGAAAAAAAATAATGTAATAAAGGATGCAAAGCAGCAGTTAAAATATAAACAAGAGGAATTATGGACATAGTTGAAAGGTTATGTGCAGAATATGCATGAAAAAAAATATGACGGGTGTATGGAAAATAAAGGAGATGAAAAAGGAATTGAGAGTAAATAGATGGTATAAAGCAATGCAGAGAAGAATCCACACCAAGTATAAATTGATTAGGGTATAGTTTTTATAAAGAAATGTCAGATGATGAAAAGAATGTTTTTTTCTGGAAATACTGAATGGGGAAAGGGAAAAAGTAAAAAACTGGAAACCAATTACATTGGGAAATATTAACTATAAAATATTTATGAATATTATTCAGAAAAGAATGCTAGGTGTCATGAAATAAGAATTGAGTGAAGGGGTGCATGGGGTTAAAGGTCAAAGAGTAAATGAAATGCTACTGATGGTTAAAGAAGTGGTTGAGTGTATAGATAAGGGAAGAGAAAGAAAATGAACAGTATGTGATGTGGCCAAGGCAGTTGATAGTACTGATCATGGGGAAATGTTGAACATTTTAAAAGGATATGAAGTAGAAGAAATAATAAGATAGATAGTGAGGACAATTTATGAAAATTCTTGTGTGTTTTGTGATGGTGATTGGATGGGTAGGAAAAAAGATAAGTCAGGGAAAAGGGTAAAGCAAGGTTGTCCACTGAGAATGTGTCTGTTTCTAATGGTAATGAATGCAGTTCTACAAACATGTAGATCAGGGTTAGAGGACGGTAGATGGGAAGTTAAGGCAGGGGATAATGATACCATTTGTGTTAATCTAGGTAGATGATTTGGTCTTAGTAGCCAAGAACAAATATTGGATGAAAGAGATAGTTTACAGAACAATACAAATTTTAAATACACTAGGATTATAGTTAAATAAGACAAAAAGTAAGGGGCTTAGAGATGTTATAAGAATGGCAGGAATTTATTTTACCAAAACTGAAATTATGTTCCAGTTGTTATGTTTTGAAGGGAACAAGTTGTAATAGAACAATGGAGAAAATTTCTAAAAAAAAAATATGAAAGTTGACAGATGGCTATATATGTTAAACATATATTTTAGGAAGGTTAGCATACTTGGGTGGTGAGTACGTGTTTCCAAGCTCTAAGAGAACTGAATTACTGGGTATCTCTTTTGGTTTTCTGTGTGGGGGAAAAGGTTGAATCTAATCAAAGGAGGGATAGTTTATAATGTAAAAGAAAAGTGGTGTTTGAGCTGAATTAACCCAGTTGTTTTATTAGCATCAATAAATTTTGTGGGCATTAAAAATTATCTGAAAAAAAGATAATACCAAAAAAAAAATGTTATTTCAAAAACATAAAGGTACATGGATGGGTTGTGGTAAGAAAAGTAAACAGACAAAAGATTTAGAAGAGAAAGGATATGAAAGTAAAATAAAGATATGGAGAACTGAAATAAATAAATACAAAGTGGAAAGGAAAAAATAGTATAAAAACATAATAAAAGCAAACTTTTATACTGATCCTTGAAAAATGGGGGAGGTGAATATAAAGTGTAAATACAAAGAATGTGTAAGTGAAAGAAAGATGGAAAACTGTTTATTTAATAAAGCAACTGCTACACTTTTTGATAAGTGCTGTAAGAACTTTTACATCCACCAGATGTATCACCAACTAAAGCAGATGGGACCTCAGTTTAACATCTCATTCTAGAGCATTACATTTACAAATCTTCCTGTGGTTGCATATATGAATAATACAAGCTTATATTTTGTCAACATAGCAAACTTAGCAAACTGAATGTAAACCCCTTTGTTGTAAGATGGGTTGCCAACTGGCTCACAAATGGGTCACTCGCTATCAAAGTGGGTAACTCCACATCAACCAGCAGACCTGTCACCAGTGGTGCCCCAAAAGAGTTAATGCTGAGCCCCCTACTGTTTATTATATACTTTTCAGAAATTTAGGCCAAAACTAAGGGGCTGTGACTGATTAAACTGACTTCAAATATTGAATCCCCAAATGATATCAGTATACTTCAGGAGAGTCTTATGCAGACCAACATCTGGTGTCTTAGTCATGGTCTCAAACTGAATGCAAAGAAATGCATCATCATTCCCTTCAGTAAAGTCAGTGTACCTTCATACTATGAAATTAACAACAATACCATATGTACCTATTAAGTGGTAAGAGATCTGGGATCACAAGTAGACTGTGACCTTAACTTTGACCACCATGTGTTTACTGTAGTAAGGAAGGAAGGATTTCTACATAGCACACTTGATTAGCAAAGGAATTGCCTCTAGAGCAATAGAGGTTATAACCCCTCTATACTCGTCACTAATCAGGCCCATATTTGAGTATAATGCCCTTTTGGCATGCACTCTACAAAGCACCTGCAGCAATTGGAGAGACCTCAAGAGGTTTCTAACTAAAAAGATCAAGCGACTACAGCACATGCCTTACACAGACCGACTAAAGTCCCTGTCACTATACTCAGTATCATATAGACTTCTTAATGGAGATTTATGCCTGGCTTACAGAGCAACCCAAACCTAGTGAATTTGCTGCACATCTGTAAATCAAATGAGACTACAGCTACCCATTTCAGGGACCTAAGTATGGCCTGCGACTTGGTTAGGATGTGCTGGAGGGACAGATTTATCTCCCAGTGACTGCCACATCTTTGGAATAGGCTGCCAAATCATGTGAAGCAGTGCACCTCTATGACACTGTTCAAAAGGAACGTGGACAAGCGGATGGGGCACCATAAATTCTTACCAGAGATAGCACTTACAACCCTCCTGGACATGAGCAGTCATTAATAAATACGATCCTGGGTATTGACTAGAGTAGCTATGGTATTACATAGGGATGAAATGGCGAAGCTTGAAATCACCTCCAGGTTGATAGCCTAGTAGCCGCCTATGATCCTATGAAAAGCCATACTGCACCGACTTCCATATCCATTTCTTGCTAAGTTAAAGAATAATGGCTGATGCAAGTAATAGATTTAGAAATCTTTCTGCCTTTATATGCCAATACTAAAAATTTACTTTTATGAAAAGCTTTTCAATAAATAATAAAAAAATGCTTAGTAGCAAAGGGTTTGTGAACTATGGTGTGAAAATACAAAACACAACAAAAAAGATGAATTCCCACTTAATAGTTCAGCTCTTTCATCTCACAATTAACCAGGAGTTTATTAGAACTACCAAGAATACTAACACTCATGTTTAAGTAAGGCAGTTTAAAATCATGTGACTAAAAGCTACCAGTGAACAAAACATCTCATTTGAGGTGCAAATTTAAGATTCAGAAAAACATTTAAAGTTGGTCAATTGTTAGTATACAAAGAAAGTTGGCATACTAATTCATTATATTGCAACACTGTACTACAATTTTCTAACCCTCAAAGCTGGTTCAACAAAATCAATTATAAAATCAAAAATACTTTGTGATTAGTCCTAATAAAATACAGATGTACCAAATAGTTTTATTAAGACCTTTAAATGTCATACCAATGTGAAACAACTTACACTGAGATGGGAGAATCTTCCACTGGTCAGTCTGTAAATATGTCTTCAGGCCTTGAATTGTCTACACATTCCCTTACGTCTGAACCTTGCAGTGTGTTGGTTAATTCAACAACAGTTTTGAGCATACTTAATCTTGTGACGTAGTCTTTGCAGTAAATGATTAAATAAACAGTCTGCAATCATTTTATCAAATGGGACCACTGATAAAGCAATATTTAAAAAAAAAAAATCTGCTCTTGCAGACAGAAGTGAACTGGCAACACCAACTTTCCTGTGTGTAGAACTGAGAACCACCATGTTAGCATGCAGCCAGTGGAGAGCTGCTACAATCAAATACTTCGGTTTTAGCATTACTCACACTGTCACACTGTGTGGTACAGTCTTACAGACTTCATTCCTTCTCTGTGTTCTTTTTGGTATTTTATAGAGATACCAGCATGGTCAGCTGAAAAATTTTGTACAACAAAGTGCCAAAGTTACTGCTATAAAATGATATTTAGTTTGCAGCAATATATGGTATGCAGCGATCTGTTTGGCAGTTCACTTCACCTGTAAGCATAGAACTTTAATGACATGAATTTCATACTTTTGTTTTTTGAAGAAGCAACAAGCACATTAACAAAGTTAGTACATCTAAACAACAGTTCTGAGACCAGAAAGAGGTTCATTGGTTCATAGCTGTTACTAGGCTAATGACCATTGGACCTTTTTAAGCCTGTCCTGATTGACTTCTTCGAATCAGTCTCTAGAGCCATGGATGAGGGTAAGGCAGTCCACACAGCCTATCTGGACCCCGCCAAGGCCTTTGACACCATCCCCCACTCTGGAATCATAGATAAACTTACTAAGCTGGGCATTAATCCCTACGTCACTCGATGGGTTGCCAACTGGCTTACTGACAGAACCCACACTGTAAAAGTAGTTGACTCCAAATCCAGCTCCAGACAAGTGGAGTACCTCAGGGTTCAGTCCTGGGACCTCTCTTGTTTGGCATCTACTTCTCTGAAGTACAGGCCAACACTAATGGACTCTGACTAACAAAGTTAGCAGATGACTACAAACTGGGAGCCATTATTGAATCCCAAATGATGTGGATACTCTACAAAAGGGCCTTACAGAAACAGATGCTTGGTGCCAGAGCCATGGGCTCAAGCTCAATGCCAAGAAATGTATAGTTATCCCCTTTGGGGAAAAAACATGTACCTGTGAATTACCACATAGGTGGCAGCATACTAAACACCGAAAGTGTGATAAGAGACTTAGGGACACAGGTGGACAGTGGTCACATTCAATAACCACATCGCCACAACAGTCAGGAAATCCTTCTATGTGGCACAACTCATCACTAAGGGCTTTTCATCAAGAAAAAAGGAGGTCATTGTCCCACTGTACCCATCCCTCATTAGACCCATTATAGAATACAGCACCCCATTTGGTATGTACCTCTCAAGACATCTGCAACAACTGGAAAGGCCGCAGAAATACCTCACTAAAAGAATCACAGGCCTAAAGCAGATGCCCTATGCTGAACACCTTAAAAAGCTCCAGCTATATTCTGTCACATATCGTCTACTCTGAGGCAATCTCTGCTTAACATACAAGGCCATGTCAAACCAGAGCTGTTGGACATGCTAGACTTAAAGAAATCCCAATCCCTCAGAGCCACACGCTCCAGGGACCTAAACCTTGTCATCACAATAACAAAAACATGCTGGAGGGATAGGTTCCTGACCCAGAGACTCCCCAGACTCTGGAATAGATTGCCCATACATGTCAAGCAGAGCACCTCTTTGGCCCTCTTCAAAAGGAACCTTGATGATTGGATGGGAGAAAGGAAATTCATCCTGGGGATCTCGTCAGTCACCCTGTTAGACAGGGATCCAGAAAAGTAAATAGTGTGGGAAGAAATAGCCAGGGAATTGTTATGGCTAGGCTTGTATAGGTCCTAGGGCTGATAGGCTAGTACCAACCTATGAACCTATTCCTTGGTAAGTGTATGCAGGGGCTTGGGAGATGAACCATTTACAGGCTGATTTTCACCATTAGAGACATACATGCCAAACAAGGGATGAATTTACTGTTGTAAATTCCATTTACAATTTGTCCAAGCTGCACTTGAATTGGGTAAGGTAGGAACTCTGCTTCACATGGATAAGGAGCTTGTTCCAGAGAAGGGCTAGTCTCTGGGATACATACCTGTCTCTCCAGCAAGTCTTATTTACATCACAAGCAAGGTTTAAGAAAGGTTCTTAGAATGGGTGCTTCTGGTGCTGTGTGTTTTGTGGACATGTGGAATATCAGAATTGGGTCAATCCATGTCTTGTATACCAGGCATACATCTCCCCACATCACCCTATAGGAGATAGCGTAAGACATGTTATTTATACCCTGTATTTTTTTTAGTGTGGAATGTTGGTGGAAGTTCCAGTTGTTGGATATGCCTGGTTAGTTACATGCCAAAGGGGATGCTGTATTCAATGACAGGTCTGATGAATGTTGAATACAGTGGGACAATGAGATCCTTGGAACTAAATGTCATACCTTTGTTTATTAGTTGAACAACACAGCATGATTTCCTCACTACTGTAGAAACATGATGGTCAAAGCCTAGATTGCTATCTATGTGTGTTTCGAAGTCCCTGACTACTGGGTCAGCTCTTAAGGGTGTGTTGTCAATATGATAATTAGCAGGTGTGGATGACTTCCCGAAGGATACTATTATACATTTCTTGGCATTAGTTTTAGTCCATGGCTCTGTCACTAGTTATTTGTCTATGTCAGCCCTTCTTGGAGAGCCTTAGTTTTGGTGGGGGCTGAGGTTGTTCCAATATTATCAGTTTGGTAGTATTTAATTTTATACAGAATATCCAAGATGTTTATTAGCATTAGGAGTGGACTTTTCTATATAGATGTCAAGTTAAGTTCAAAAGTTTTACTTACTAGGTATTTTAGAAAGCTTGCTATACTGACTGGATTATTACTTGGTGTGGTTACATGCAGAAAAAACAGGGTTGTAGTTAAATTCTTTGGACAGACAAATAATATACATGATGTTTTTATTATTTTCTCATAATGGGCAGCACTGGAGCAAATTTCTAAAGGTCTATAATCAAAAACATTCTGATACACTAACTCCATGCTACCTGGATGGATCATTGTGTAGTTAAATAAAAACTGGCCAGAAGCAAATGTCTGCATGCAACTGGCATATGACACGGAGTTATGAGATTTATTCCTGTTGTAATGTGTATTACTGCTGGCCAGCAAAAAATCCAGTGAATTATATATTTACTGCTGATGGTTAAGTTTTTTTTTAATGTACTTGCTCTTTTGAACTTGTATTTAATTGTTCCTTGTTAGGTAAAATTTACCTTGACTCAAGATTTCTAGTCCAATCTACTTCTGACTTTATTTAATTGTTTATATTTTTAGTTCTACATTGATGCATTTATGTTTATTAACTGGTTAATAACTGTGATTGCTGTTTATTATACTTAAGAGTAATAATTGTTACTGGAGCTCTTTTGCCCTGGACCCTACTGAAAATGAACACTATCCAGTTGGACTTTACTCCTCATCAGACATAAATATACATATAAATATAAATATAAATAT
Source organism: Protopterus annectens (assembly GCF_019279795.1). NCBI lineage: Eukaryota > Metazoa > Chordata > Ceratodontiformes > Protopteridae > Protopterus > Protopterus annectens. Next base: position 1,696,991,173 of record NC_056743.1, read on the forward strand.
AGCAGGTGCCTCAGAGGTACAGAGTGTATGGCCGTTATTCATAGTCCAGGACTTCACATTTTTATAATGGTAATCTATGAAGAGCAATGATATGTGGATACACAAATCCTGGACTTTCACTCTGAATACAGAAATTCAGAGGACTTTTTATAAACAGTTCCCCCATCACAAAAGTGTAACATGCTTAATACATAAGAGATAGGGAGACAGCTAAGACACTGATAAGGGGCATTAGACATTTGCGTACGACTACAATTCATAGACATGATAAATCCTTGGCTAGGCTTGTTTGTAATGGCCCCAGGGCCATTAGCCTAGTAACCTCCTATGACCCTGTAATGAGGCAATGTGCATACTAAGCATGTAAATATCTCTGAATGTATGCCAAAAGGTTGCAGTATTCCAGGAGAATATGGAGATACGAGGGAAGGTCAAGTTGACATATTCCTCAAAGGTTTACCTGGGAAGATGTTTCACTTTGGTGTTTGTACACACTTGTACATATTACTGAAAGGCTCACTTGAGGAAATGTTTCATTCTGATGCTTATGCATACTTGGACAGATTACTGAAGGGGTCGCTTAGAGAAATGTTCCATTGTGTTGCTTGTGCATACCTGGACATATTACTGAAGGGGCCACTTGGGGATATTTCAACATACTGGGGTACGTTTGCAGACTGCAACTCCAATATGAAAGGCACAGCATTGTTGTTTAACAATGGATGTGTGTACTGGGGGGATGCTGGACTAAGAATTGCAAAACCAGCTCATTAGCATATAACACATTACAACATTTCTCGTTTGCATCTCATTATTTTTAAGATCTTCTGCATTAGGGTAAATGGCCTCTATGAATTGCACCTTTGCTACACTTATCTGCAAGCATCAAGGATACCCCTATTGCATTTGCACAAGTGACTATGAATTCCAGCCTAGGAGCGGTTGCTTACAGTACATGATACCAACAACACAAAAACATATGCATATCAATCCTGACTTTATTTTTCTCTATTTCTTCCATCCTTATTCCTAAGGACCATCTATTCCAAAGCCACAGTTGTGCCTTTTTGTTCCCTATCATCAGACCAAGAGCCAGTTCTAGAATGCCTACTGTATAGGCAACCATGAAAGATTTTCCTTTCTTTTAGCTCTAAACCTACTCCTCTCGGTGCCTGACACATGCAGTTGCTGTAGATGCAGAAGCTTGCTGTGTATTCCCTTGTTATTGTGTATGTTTCCCCACAGGATTAATGAGGCCTCCTGTATAGACACCACTTGGCATTGCCAAGTGCACATCCCTGGCTCATATGCCACATGCCATGTACCGCTATCTACAGTAGGTGCTTGTATTTCAGTAGACTGGACTAGCTCCCTCCCCCTAGGATGCGTAACTTGTTGTCAGCTGCTTACCCCCACTCTGTCATTGGTTCTTACCATGCCCAGGTCTGAAGGCAAGCTGACCTATATTGCTATGGTTTGTCTTCTAGACAGAATTAGATTATAGGTTCATAGGTTCATAGATTAGTACTAAGCTAACTGCCCTTGCGAGCCATTTTAAGCTTAGCCATTTATCCCTTGTGAGACTCAAACCCTGCACCTTTTGCTTGCAAGGCAAACACCTTAACCATTAGGCCACCCTCCCAACCCATATGTTTTACAGAAATGGAAACCAGAAGAGGACAAAATACTTAGTCCAGTATGATATATCTGCTGAGGATAATCTTCAGTGTATGTATGATAGTTTTCTGTTGGGGGGGATGTAAATGGCAAACCAGTAACTAATATACATGTACAGAGGTGGTGCTAAAATTTAAGGAGCCTTTGAAGTACAACACAATAAACTACTGTACTGCATATTTAGGGAAAATCCAAGATCATTGTCACAACCACTTTTCTTTTGTACACTAGGAAAATAACATTAGATTAGGGAGATGGTAATTTATGTAAATGACCAGTGGTGGCTGGTGACTTCAAATTAAAGGGGGGCTGCAAAAGACAGCTGAGTGGGTGGGGCCAATGGGAAGGGGTGGAGCTATGCTCAAAACCACAACTGGAACTTTAAATACACTGCCGTGGGTGCCAAACCATCATTACGAGAGTCCAATCAAGAAAAAAATGAAGTGTAGAAGAAAAAAAATATTTCAATGCATTGGCTACATGACAGCTTACTTCACCAAAAAGGACTGCAACATCCACCCCCTTTACAACACAGTGCAGTATCAGCAATGCATCTACCTACTGTGGGAGTAGAGCCCATAGCCTTCTGCATCAAAAGCAAGCACACCACCTGTTGTGCTATTAACAATGCAAGCAGACTCAGCATAAGCAGCACTAAACTTTTGTTCCCCTGCAGCTCTCAGCTGATTGTAAAATCTACTCGACATTCAGCTGTATCTCTGAACTTTGTAGCACAAGAAATCTGGAAGAAGCCAAAAACCAGGAACACATTTTAAACATTGCTTGTATAATGCTGGAAAGCTGTTAGAATAAAATGCTGTGTTACCACCATACATTTCACTGCCAAGTCTTGAACCCAGGACCCTGTGCAAAACAGTCAGAGCAACAAACCACTATGTCAAATCAGCTGTTTTGTAAAAGAGAGGAAGACTGAAACTTAAATGGTTACCATTTAGTGAATTCAGTTCTCAACATAGCCGTCAACCTCTTAGCACAAAACACCTGAACAAACCAATAATGGGGCAATACAGCCCCCAAACATATTCAGTGAATTAAGGTCTCACCATAGCTCTCAACCTTAGCACAAAAAACCTGGACGAAGCCAATAATGGGGGAATACAGTCCCAAAAATAGGGACACATTTTAAATATCCATCTTATAAACGTAGAAAATTGCTAGAATAAAAGATTTTGTGTTACCATGTACATTCTGAAGAATATGAAGTCTGAAATTCAAATGCCTGTTATTT
>NC_056743.1:1696999098-1697041598 GCF_019279795.1 Protopterus annectens
TATATATATATATATATATATATATATATATACATATATACATATATATATATTTATATATATATATATATATATATATATATATATGTGTGTGTGTGTGTGTGTGCTTCCTTGCGTGGTGATATAATATGTTTTGTGTTGGGCATGCATAGTAGTCTCAGATGGAGAGAATATGCAATGATTGCTTTTTTGATAATCTGACTTGCAATCATTGTCAGATTATATGTAGTAACATATATGTATATATATATATATATATATATATATATATATATATATATATATATATGTATATATATATATATATATATATATATATATATATATATATATATATATATATTAAAATCCCGAAACCTCACTTACGCGAATACGGAAATGTCGACACATATATAGTGAACCCGAGAAAACACCAAACGTCCTGAAGCGCAAAATTCGAAATGTCGAATCGTCATAACTGGCCCTTATCTGGTATTGCTCCCTAACGTAAGTGTGCAATAGTTATGGACCTTAGGGTTAGGTTGCGGGTTAAGGTAAGTGCATACATAGAAATACATGCAACCTTTACTTTAGGGTTAGAAGTAGGGTTATGTTAAGTGTATGTATAGTAAAATAGTTGTGTAGCTGAATGTATATGTAATTTATACTTTTCCTGTAGTTCAGTGTTGTTTGTTTACATTTGTGTGTAGTGAATGCTTGATTAGGATATGGGATATATGGGTAAAGTGTAGATATGGGGAAGTGTGGATTATTTATTTCGTTTGGGTAGGTAGCACACAGCGGGCAGTGGGATTGGCCAACTATAATGATTCAAAATTTTGAATTTTGCACTTCGGGACATTCAGTGTGTTCGCAGTTCGCTATATTCGCTATATATGTGTCCATGCTTCCATATTCGCGTAAGTGAGGTTTCGCGATTTTAATATAGATCATATATATATATATATATATATATATATATATATATATTTCTATGACTGTATAACAACTGATCAAAACGAAAATGAATCATGACAGCTGATCAAAACTACAACGCATTGAAAGGCAAATGATTGAGTTCAAAAAGTTTTCGATGTTGTCAGGAAACCAGACTTCTCTTTATTCATTTATAAGACTGGGTTTATTGAAGTGAAAACCATAAAACACAATAAAAACAAAACATGGTTAACCACGTACGTCCATTCATTCAAAAGGACTTCCTCAGAACACATACTAATATATATACCATTAATCACCAGTTAACTGTAATTAAGAACAATTAACCTCCTTCCCTTTTAAAACTTGCACAAAATATACTTATTTGTTAAAAGACTATTCATAAAAATTATACATAATAGTCAAAGGGCATATTCTGCCCTCTGATTTAAAATCAGTTGCAAAGAAACAGAGTCATTTATGCCTGGGGGTTTAAAAGCCCAAAGTTTTAGTTGCTACTTAAATTCTTTCCCCATATTGATAGGTGGCTTAAATCTATATACAATAATGTTACCCATTTTCTCATCGATTCATGGGATTTTTTAGATAGGTTATAACCTACCCTGTTCTCAACTAATTTCACCTTTTTGACCATAGAAGTTACTGATTTATTTACTTCTATACTAAAGGAAGAGGGTTTAGAATTTCTTCGAAATAGTTTAATTAGATATGGTGCCTTCAGCAATGATAAGATAAATTCAGTTTGTGAAATGATGACATTAGTATTGGACAACAACTTCATATGCTTTGAAGGTGAATTTTTTCAAGCAAACAAGGGGGGGTTGCCATGGGTGCCTCACGTGCACTAGGTTTTGCTAATTTAGTGCTACTTAAATGGGAGCATCAAAATGTCTTTGATAGTACCTATAATCAACACATTAAGTTATACTTGAGGTACCTGGATGATATATTTGTGTTATGGGATGGTCCGCAAAGTGAGATTAGTAATTCTGTTAACCACCAGGACAATTCCTTCACTTTTCTTAAATTCACTTATAACTATAGTGCTGAAGTTATAAATTTATAGATACTAAGATATACAATGCATAGTCTGGCTTTAGGTCTTGTTTATATAGGAAACCCACATTTAGTAATGCTTATTTGGATTTTTCGAGCAGTCATCCTTTAAGTCAAAAAATTAGTATAGTAATAGGACAGTTAATAAGAGCAGCTAGGATGACTTCCCATATCAAAGATGTTGAAAATGAACTTACATTTGTTACAGATATGTTTACTGCCAGGGAGTATTCAGCCCAAGTGGTTGAAAATCTTTCCCATCTGAATTGGCTTAGTGGGAAATCACTTTGGCTGTAATGTCCAGGGTCTTGGGTTTGAGACTTGCAAGAGCTGGTTATTTTTTGTGGGAGGATGGCATAATGGTTAAGGTGTTTACTTTACAGACACAAGGTGCAGGGTTTGATTCTCACATGGGGTAACGGGCTAGGCTTGAAATGGCTCTATTTACTATTAAAAATTATGTTCAGGCTAAGTGGGGTAATACATATAAACGCCTATTGGGACAGAAACTGGTGAACGTTAATAATTGTGAGGAATCAACCAACTCAGAGAGTATTAATGACTGAATATGAGCCAGCAATAAAGGGGTTAAAAAGTAATTGATAGGAACTTGAATATTAAAAGGGGTAATTCTGAAATTCATTCGATTTTAGGTTCCAAGCCAACTTTTGTGTATAAGACAGCACATAATTTGAAATACCACATGGTGGTATGACTAGAGTTGGTAGAAGGGCTACTGTCGAGTGCGAAACATGTAGTCAATGTCCTTTTATTTTGGAACTTGACACCTTGATTATAGGTAATGAGTTGGGTGTTAAGGTAATTTTCCATAAGGGTAATTGTTTATCTAAAGCAGTGGTTTATCTTCCTATGTGTTCTGAATGCCCAGCATTTTACGTGGACAAGACAGACAGGCCCCTTAGAAAAAGGATATATGAACACACAGTGGACATAAAGAAAAGGAATTTAAATAGTGCTTTATATAAACACATAAGTGGTAGTCCAAATTGTACTGGGTTTAAATTTGGAATTCTGCACCAGGGACATATTAACCCTAGAGGGGGGACTTGAAATCCCTCCTTATGGAGAAAGAATTTAAGTGGCAACTAAAACTTTGGGCTTTTAAACTCCAGGCATAAACGATTCTGTGTCTGCAACCAGTTTTAAATCAGAGGGCAGATAATTTTTATGGTCTTTTAACAAATAAGTATATTTTGTGCATGTTTTAAAAGGGAATAAGGTTAACTGTTCTTAATTACAGTTAATCGGTGATTGGTGGTATATATAAGTGAGTGTGTAAACATTAGTATGTGTTCTGAGGAAGCCCTGTTGTACAAATGGATGAAAGTGCTTAACCAGGTTTTGTTTTTATCGTGTTTTATGGTTTACACTTCTATAAATCCAACCTTATAAACGAGTGAAGAGAAGTCCGGTTTATTGACTGCATTGAAATCTTTGTGGATTTTATTTTGTTTTCTTAGTTTCACTACACGTTTTTGGTTTTTAAATGACTGAGTTCAATTTGTTCATCAGAAGGTGATCAAAAAAAAGAAAAGAACAAGTCTCATTTTTTGCAGGGGGGCAAGTATCCCCTGCACTCCCCGTGTGGCGACTGCACCCCACACCCCTTATAATTAATACCAACTCTGAGATGCCACTACAGTAAGGAAAAGTCAAATTCCCCAATAACCATTTTCTACAATCTTGCACAAAACAACTGTTGGCACATACAATCAGCTGATTTTTGATCAACTATGCCAGCAGTTTCTGTGATTGACAAGTTGCATTCAAACATATTAAAGGAGACTAAAGACAGAAAACCCACTCAGATGGGGGAAACATGCAAGCTCCACACATAGCGTAATCAGAGGTTAAACCTTGATTCCTGGAGCCATGAGGGAAAATCCTTAAGTCAAAGTCCCCAATTCCCTTCTGCTGTTTCCCTTATCTTTATCTTATGCATTTTGAACTGCACAAAACATGCTCAGTATGACCAGAATTATTCAATCTAAATGGTTGGCACAGTGGTGCAGTGGTTAATATTGTCTCTTCACAGCAAGAGGTTCTCCTGTTCAATTCTCAGCTAGGGTGCCTCCTGTACACAGTCTGCGTGTCCTCCCTGTGTTTGTGTGGGTTTCAGCCGGGAGTGGGTTTCCTCACACATTCCAAAGACATGGATCTGGAGTATTTCTCCCCAGGTCTTTACTGAAAATAGGCTGTGTCCTAGTTGGACTTTCCTGGTCAACAAATGTTAAATAAATAAAATAAATAAAAAGTGATCATTTATTTTTACATATACTTCTTGACTTGGGTAAGGTACTAATGCTTTTGGAACATTTTCAGGACTATCTGATAGTTACAAGCTAAGTTGTGTAAACACACCAAACATAAAATAAAAATAAATGTAGTTACATCAAAATATTACAGTTTCATATAAGTACTTACAAACAGCAGGTTTTTTCTCATGGTAGACTTTGATATTATAGATTACACTTTGATAATAGTGAAAGAAAGGTGAACTCTTTACATAAAGAAGTATTTATTACTTCTATCCTGCAGCTATATCTCCAGCAACACAGCCTATTACCCATTTCTCTAATAAATTATCATCATTAACACCATATTCAACATCAATCCCCTTTTATTATTTTCTATATGAGGTCAGAGGTCAGGGTTTCACATCAACTGTCACCACCTATTTCAATTCAGTGCTGCTCTGTTGACTGCCACTGGCCTTCTCTCACACAGTCCATCCTCATTGCCTCTTGCCTTATTCTTGTTTCTTCCACCGATCTCAAGCACTTCATTTCCATCATCTCTAGCCCTGTCAGCTGATCTGTCTTTACTGCCCAGGTTTCTGTGCCATACATTAGTACTGGCCAGTCCACTGTTTTACACACTACACTCTTCTGGCTTCTTTGGCATCCTTCTGTCACATACTACCCCTAACACTCAGTGCCATTTGGCTGCAGCCTCTCTGATTCTAGTTTTGACCTCCTCATATAGACTTCTCTTCAAGTTTCAGCTTCTTTTGTTTTCTGCCATTTACTGCCATTATAACTGTTGTATCTGTACTCAGTTTCATTCCATGTGCCATCACTTTTGTATTCTATTCCCCTACCATTTGCTGACATTCATGTTCAGAGTCTGCCTGCAATGCCAGATCATCTGCATGCAGGAGCGTTACTGATCTGCCACCTCTGTTTGCTAATGTAGTCTACTGCCAGTATGAACAGCAGTGGGTTCAGAACTGAACCCTGATATGCACAAACTCCCACTGGGAACCCTTCTGTGAGTCCAAACACTATTTGTGCTTATGTCACTGGGCCATTGTACATAACTTGCAGCAACTCTACCAATGTTTCTGGGACTTAGAACCACCACAGAACTGCCTAACTCACCATTTTAGGGGGCACTTTCATATGTTTCTTACAATTATAGGAATATATTTATTTGATAAATGATACTTATTCTTTAAAAATAATTTACCAGCCGGAAGGCATTTATATATTTTACAGTGACTTCTCTCCATTCATTCTTATTCAGAAGTAGGAGTAAAGCGGTTCTTTCCCTCATTTCGTCCATGTCCTTTATGTCTATATTCTTTCTGAAATATGGTGGTCCAGTATATGAAACCCTAGTCAAAGTGGTTAAATGACTCTGTGTGTGTGTGTGTGTGTGTGTGTGTGTGTGTGTGTGTGTGTGTGTGTGTGTGTGTGTGTGTAAGTGCATATGTGTTGGGGTGCTTGGATGTGTGTGTGTGTGTGTGTGTGTGTGTGTGTGTGTGTGTGTGTGTAAGTGCATATGTGTTGGGGTGCTTGGATGTGTGTGTGTGTGTGTGTGTGTGTGTGTGTGTGTGTGTGTGTGTGTAAGTGCATATGTGTTGGGGTGCTTGGATGTGTGTGTGTGTGTGTGTGTAAGTGCATATGTGTTGGGGTGCTTGGATGTGTGTGTGTGTGTGTGTGTGTGTGTGTGTGTGTGTGTGTGTGTGTGTGTGTGTGTGTGTGTGTGTGTGTGTGTGTGTGTGTGTGTGTGTGTGTGTGTAAGTGCATATGTGTTGGGGTGCTTGGATATGTGTGTGTGTGTGTGTGTGTGTGTGTGTGTGTGTGTGTGTGTGTGTGTGTGTGTGTGTGTGTGTGTGTGTGTGTGTGTGTGTGTGTGTGTGTGTGTGTGTGTGTGTGTGTAAGTGCATATGTGTTGGGGTGCTTGGATGTGTGTGTGTCTGTGTGTGCGTCTGTGTGTGTGTGTGTGTGCCTGTGTGTGTCTGTGTGTGTGTGTGTAAGTGCATATGTGTTGGGGTGCTTGAATATGTGTGTGTGTGTGTGTGTGTGCGTGTGTGTGTGTGTGTGTGTGTGTGTGTGTGTGTGTGTGTGCGAGTAAGTGCATATGTGTTGGGGTGCTTGGATGTGTGTGTGTGTGTGTGTGTGTGTGTGTGTGTGTGTGTGTGTGTGTGTGTGTGTAAGTGCATATGTCTTGGGGTGCTTGGATGTGTGTGTGTGTGTGTGTGTGTGTGTGTGTGTGTGTGTGTGTGTGAGTGCATATGTGCTGGGGTGCTTGCATGTGTGTGTGTGTAAATACATATGTGTTGGGGTGCTTGGATGTGTGTGTGTGTGTGTGTGTGTGTGTGTGTGTGTGTGTGTGTGTGTGTGTGCATATGTGTTGGGGTGCTTGGATGTGTGTGTGTGTGTGTGTGTGTGTGTGTGTGTGTGTGTGTGTGTGTGTGTGTGTGTGTAAATACATATGTGTTGGGGGGGTGTGTGTGTGTAAGTGCATATGTTTTGGGGTGCTTGGATGTGTGTGTGTGTGTGTGTGTGTGTGTGTGTGTGTGTGTGTGTGTGTGTAAGTGCATATGTGTTGGGGTGCTTGGATGTGTGTGTGTGTGTGTGTGTGTGTGTGTGTGTGTGTGTGTGTGTGTGTGTGTAAGTGCATATGTGTTGGGGTGCTTGGATGTGTGTGTGTGTGTGTGTGTGTGTGTGTGTGTGTGTGTGTGTGTGTGTGTGTGTGTGTAAGTGCATATGTGTTGGGGTGCTTGGATGTGTGTGTGTGTGTGTGTGTAAGTGCATATGTGTTGGGGTGCTTGGATGTGTGTGTGTGTGTGTAAGTGCATATGTGTTGGGGTGCTTGGATGTGTGGATGTGTGTGTGTGTGTGTGTGTGTGTGTGTGTGTGTGTGTGTGTAAGTGCATATGTGTTGGGGTGCTTGGATGTGTGTGTGTGTGTAAGTGCATATGTGTTGGGGTGCTTGGATGTGTGTGTGTGTGTGTGTGTGTGTGTGTGTGTGTGTGTAAGTGCATATGTGTTGGGGTGCTTGGATGTGTGTGTGTGTGTGTGTGTGTGTGTGTGTGTGTGTGTGTAAGTGCATATGTGTTGGGGTGCTTGGATGTGTGTGTGTGTGTAAGTGCATATGTGTTGGGGTGCTTGGATGTGTGTGTGTTTGTGTAAGTGCATATGTGTTGGGGTGCTTGGATGTGTGTGTGTGTAAGTGCATATGTTTTGGGGTGCTTGGATACCTTACTTTTAAAAAGCGATGCTACCACATTTCACTAAATGCTAGTGATACTCTGTTTACTGCCTATGGACCAGTCCTTAATTCCTCAGAGGCATAGCTAGGGTAGGGAATAAAGGAAGTAGTTGCCCCTGGTGCAAATTGTTAGTAGGCATGACTGCCAGATGTTTATTCAATACTGTCCTTCAGAAATTAATGGCAGTGTTGAATTTCTGTATTTGTGGTGACATTAGAGGATCTTTTGTTTTCTTGCTACTTGATTTGGAGTTGAGGTGGATGCCAGATCAGGGAACTGTAACAGGCACCAGCTATAGTAGTTACAGCTATGCAACGCCTTCTATATAATTCATAATCCCCACCCTCACACAGTAGTTTCTTTCCAGTTGATATCACCACCCCGAACATCAGTGAATAATGGCAGAGCCACTGAGGTTTAGAAAAGATGTGTTGCTCTTCCAAGACTGCAGGATATAAGCAGGATTTTTACAAGGTGTTACATAATGTATGCAGTTATCTACTCTATCTCTGACAAAATGTGTCCTCTGTACTGAGATGCTTCACACATGCAACTGGCAACAAAAATGCACACATTGTGTGAGTTGTTTAATGCTCATTAGGAAGCATGATAGATAAAGTTGTGACATTTGTTGCTAACATCTGTTGGCTATCGAAAATCACTGCTTGCAGCTGAGTTTTGGAGAGACTTTAAGGCACACTTGTAAACTAGTCTTCCCCTACTAGCTCAGAAGAAATTATGTGAACTGTGAAATAATGAACATGTCCAGGCAAAGGAAAGTAAAACATGAACACTGTGCCACAAATGTTTAATCACAGATATACTATGGCGATAAAAGTGACAGTTTAAAATATTTTATCAGAAGACTGCATATCACAGCAAATGCAGAAGTGTGCTGAAACACTTCTAGAAAATAGTTTTGTTGTTGCTACCACCAAGTGGACTGTATAAGGTTTAGAAATACTGATGCTCCAAAATGCAAGCTGACTTTCTGCAAATTTTAGAATGTGAATGGCACAGAAATTCAAATATCAATATTTTTGTAAGACTGAGTGCAGCTCACACCCTCACGAAGGGAGCAAAGTAATACTGTCTCTGTATCTTCACAACTCAGAGGTCAAATCCCCCCAAATTCAGATCCTTGGGCCTTGAATGGAGTAAGGTAATCTACAAACCCAAGTCTAAAGTTGGATGCAACATGTACAACTATTACCACACTATTGCTTGGAATAGGCTCCCACTAGAAATCAGGACCCTTACACATCCTAAACAATTTAAGACAGTCACCAAAGAGCACTTTAAATGTCACTGGTCCTGCCACTGCACTCTCCCTCCTTAACTTCCCCTACTTCTCATACCTTTATCTACTTTCTGCCCTTAACTCACTCTTCTCACTAGCTCTCTCTAATCTTCCTTGACTACTCTTTCTACTGTCTTCTAAAATCTATTAAGCAAACTGCCTCAGTGAAACATTCTATTGTAATTGTCTTGCCTTCGTGCAACTACATTATGATAAAACTGGGTTTTTGTAACCACTTACCCCAAAAACTATATTCATCTTAATGACATATTTCTTTTTATACATCTTGAAAGAGTTATGCTATACTCCTGATTATTGACACTGTATAACATTGTATTGTTACTTAATGCCTTGTAATAATCCTGTAACACTACTGTGTAATGTTAATTTATAATGAAAATTGTATAATATGTTGGAGCTTTTCTCCCCGGGCCTCCACTGAAAAAGGGCTCTTCAGCTCAGTCGGACAATCTCGGTCAACAAATGTAAAATAAAGTACACTACTGGACATGGACTTCAGGCACAATACCGGTCATGGACTTTAGGCACATTCTTGGAAATGGACTTTTGCACACCTCCCATCACCATCAGACTGCACTTTGGATCGAAACAGTAGGTTATATATACAGTTTGCTATTATACTCGACAGAAACCTTTCCTCTATTTTAAATCTGTCCTTATATTCCAGTAAACATGGATTCAGTATTACAGTACAGTCAGTTTTACTCCTTAAAAAGTGACTGTAGCATTTATATTATTTCCAGACATAATAAGCACCATAAAATAACAAACTTGTTTACATTATTTAGCCACTTCATAATTAGAAATCAGGCAACTTGTTGCAAAAGCCCCTTCAGTTATCTAAAAGTTCACATCTTGAAAAATTAAGAAATCTCTGGCAGGCAGCAAGAGTGCACACATGCACAGGTGCACTTCTGTGTGTTACACACAGAGAAGACATAAAACAGCCTATGTTTATCACCCTTCCAAATCATTTCAAGCTTGCTTGAGTCACCTCTGTCCAATAGGTACGATTCATTTCTGCACTATGCTGCAAGTAATATTCAATTTATTAGAAAATCATACATTGTGCAGCACAGCAAACAATATATGGCATCTAAAATAACAAAAAAGGAAATGCAAGTCTTTTTTTTCCTGAAGCAATGAGCTCACAATCTTCTGGCCTGCTTCTACATCCATTACTGAGACCCCCTATGTTCATCACTTACTGCTTACCCCAAACAACTATGATCTATAGAATATTGTACCATTACTGACTCTGAGACTGTTGAGCAAAATTTGTAATTTACAGTGGTTTAGAAAATCCGTGTTCCCATTTTTTTTGAATCAGCATGACTTTCAGTAATCTGAAATATGTTTTAAAATGCAGGAATTTACACAAAAGCTGACCAAATTAATGTCATCTGTATTTTTTATGCTAAAGTTTTACAGAATTGCACTTTTTGTTTTGATAGATTTAAAACATACAGAAATGTCTTTAATGCTTTTTCTTTCTATGTCAGTTATCTGGCAGGTCAGCAGGCTCTACGATTTTATAATGTGTCCTTATTCAGCCTTTTAATTGCCTGATACCCTGAATATGTCCAAATGTGTATGATAATGGCATTTCTACCAATGTAAGCTCCACAGACCAATGCTGGGTTTGGTTCAGTAGAACCCGCCATCCTGACGTAAATGATTCCCAACAAAAAATCCACGGTGGTACCTACCTTCATGAAGCTCCTACCTCTATGTTCTATTTCATTGACTACCACCATAAAATTCCTACATCAATGGCCAATCTCTCTGGCTGGCATTAGAAACCTCCTATATCCATGGCCAGTCTCACTAGCTGTTATCATAATACCCATAACATCTGATGTCATTCTCACTGGCCTTCATCATAAAGGTCCTACACCCATGGTCAGTCTCACTGGCTGCTATCATCAAACTCATTCATCCATGGCCAGACACATTGGCTGTCATCAAACTCCTACATCCTTGGTCAGTGTTACTGGCTTTTATAAAATTACATCTGTGGTCATTCTCACTGGCTTTCATCATAAATATCTTACCTTCATATTAATGTTTCAAATGACTTACATAAGAACAGGGAAGTTAAACAGGAAACTGCATAACCAAGAAAGGCAAAATGACCCATAATTTGCTCCTAAGTGCAGCCTATTGTATGTACAATGCAGAAAAACGATTTACTGAAGTTCATGAGAAATGCAGACAGGGCTAATGAAAAACAAACACAAGTGTAAATACTAGCAACTCAATTTCTTTAACAATAATGATTTTCTGGCTCCAACCTAATATCCTTGTCTTCAAGAAAAGAAATCCCTTCATTTTACCTGTCTTTAGAAAGTTATCTTATCTGCCTTCTGGAAGTCAGCAGTCTATTACAAAGCTATGTCCCCCACCAGCAAATCCTCTGACAAGTTGTGTTATCCAGGATATGTCACATAACCAGTACAGTGATCAAACATTTTACGTAATGAAGTATTCCATATTTGGAAGCATATCTCCACTCAGAGCCCTGCAGTACACCTGTCTAATATGTCACTATAGAAAAGGCATCTTAGTTTTATTCACGTGCTACCTACTCTTACATCTTCCTGATGTCTGAAGCAATAAGCATACCTTTCAGAGGTATATATCCAAGATGTTCTGTGTGTACCTTTTAACTTATGCACCACATTCAATAGGTTCTCTCTCAATTTACCTGTGAACTAATTTTCCATAGTTCCATCTGTCACATATTATCAATGGACTGAATTATACCTCTGAAAGCCTCTAGTTGTTTGGGTTTTTACTATCCCATAAACTAGGCTGATGATCTTTTCATATAATTAATTGTAGAACATGGAGGGGAAGCAAAGTGGCCCAATACTTACTGTAGTTAGATGCAGGCTATGTTGATTAGTCCCAACTTCCAATAACTGTCTGTCTGTGTGCAGATTCTGTCTGTAGTTTTGTGTGTTTGTATGAGTGTGTGTGTGTGTTAGTGCATGCCTGTGTATGCATGTGCATATGTGTGCACGTTTGAGAGTGTGCATGTGTGTGTGTGTGTGTGTGTGTGTGTGTGTGTGTGTGTGGTGTGTATATGCACAAGCGTGTGCACATGTATGTTGTGTGTGCGTGTGAGAGCATGCGTGCATGTGTGTGTTTTCTTCTGCATGATTTTTGCCCCTTTGCCTACCAAACATCAAATCTCCCTCAGCTGATCATGAGTCTGTGTGTTTTCTAGTGGTGGAAGATCTACAGCTTTAACAACAACAATATTCCAGGATTCTCATTCTCCAAAATACCAACATCCTAGTGGTCAGTGATCTGTTATTACAAAGTGTCTGAATGTCTGATGAGCAGAGTGTCACCTCATAAAGTACCCCAAAGTCTAACTCTTGTATTGCAAGTTATCTTCTCTCAGTGTGAAATGCATTTGGAAAGAAAAAAAGAAAGTAATCTTATCTGCCTTCTGGAAGTCAGCAGTCTATTACAATGCTACCTCCCCCACCAGCAAATCCACTGACAAACTACGCATTCCATGATGTCACATAACCAGTACAGTGATCAAAATCATCTGATAAATAGAGAGGGTGTTCCCAGTTTCTAGCTGAGTCAAGTTAATAAACAAGAAATGCCGGGGTCTAATGGCAGTGTTCAAAATCTTATCCAGAAACTGGAATTCTGTGGATATAAAGGCATTCAGTAAGATATGCAACCAGACAGTGAGAAAAAAATAGATATTTGCCATAGCCCAAGGGTAATATAAGGTACCATTTGAAGTGTCAGGAACCACTAGAGAGAATCCAGATATTTAGACTGACTGGCCGAATAACAGATTTACACTTACTAAGTCTGAGATGGTAATTTCTCAGGATACTCTCTCTTCTTCAAGGTACTGCTACACAAAGTCGGTATATATATATATATATATATATATATATATATATATATATAAGTTTGCGTTGGCTTGTTCCCACATTGGGGGCACATGGGGTATGCCCCCCTGTAAAAAAATAGTTGAAAAGAAAACAGCAATCTTCAAGATATGCTTTTTTCCAGGGTTTTTGGTCTTTTTTATTTCAGCTTGTC
This sequence comes from Protopterus annectens, assembly GCF_019279795.1. Classification (NCBI taxonomy): domain Eukaryota; kingdom Metazoa; phylum Chordata; order Ceratodontiformes; family Protopteridae; genus Protopterus; species Protopterus annectens. The sequence goes on from NC_056743.1 coordinate 1,697,012,013, forward strand.
GGCACTCTGCATTTTGAGTGCAATATTTTAATAGGGAGCCGTAATAGAAACATCAAACCATACAGTGTATTCAAAGGTCTGATAATTCTTTCAAATTAATTATAGTCATAAAAAATACATATATTAGTCATAGTCACTTCACAGCTTTTATCTAGCATCAGCCAGCCACCAGACAATCAGCAACATGTAGCAGCATTTAGTTTTAATGAATACTTGTGAATATGTGTGCAAATGGTACATATACATTATAGTGCACAACTTATTTTTATTAAACACGGGTCATGGACAACGATACAGAGGATGAAACAATGTTATCTTGTCAAAATCACTACTGTGTGCAGAGTTGAATATCACAATCATATCAACAATTTCCTCCCTAGAATTTCTGCTGTTAAGTGTTTGTGTGTGACATTGCTTTTACTCATGTTTGTTTTCCATATATTCAACAATGTTCTTTATTTTTCAAATTCTTACTCTGTCTTGCAGTACATCATGGCTTTTCTTAGTGTTTCACGCACAAATGTAACAAACTGTCAAAATCACCGCCAGTCCATAGTCTTCCTCATGCAAAGATGTGACACCAGACAATTAGTGATGTTTTAAGCTTTGCTCTTCAGAAACTTTATTTTTTTTTAGCAGCTACCACTGGCTTCTCTTCTTCTATCGGTCATCTGCTATGAATGCCCCTATACCAGGTGAGAGGAGCAGAGAAGTTGAGGCTGTAATACTGTGGCCATCCGGGGACTAGCATATAGTATGTCAAAGATTTTTGTAGTTTCTAGTACTCACTTTTCTCAAAGGTAAGGGAATCTTAGATTTAGTATATGTATGTAATAGGGGTTGTGAGAAGGGTGTGCCTCCCTGCAAAAAATAACTGCAAAGGAGAAGAGCAATTGTTCCATCTGCCGTGTGTGTGTGTGTGTGTGTGTGTGTGTGTGTGTGTGTGTGTGTGTGTGTGTGTGTGTGTGTGTGTAATTCCACAACTTTCTATTACAACTCTCAGAATTACAAAAGGAAGCCGGTATTCACAGATGTGACTAAATTTACTTCTGTTTCAGGTTTGACAGATAAGCAAACTGGTTCAGCAAAAGTGATGTGAAAGTGAATGGACATACAGACAAAACAAGTTTGTGAAGACTTCATGGAAAGATATAAAACACTATACCTGGTTTAATTGAAGGAAATGCACTACTAGAGTCAGCTATAATTATTTTACACCTCAAAGAGTAAATACCATACCCTGACTGGGGGTCACATGACATTCCTGAACACATCTGCCATACAAGCAAATGTAATACACAGTGTTAACAAATAAAATGCAGACATTTCTCAGTCACAGAGCATATGTTTAGTTTTAATTTTCGTGACTGGAAAAATAAAGAATGGTAATAATGCGATGTACCAACATTTTAAATACAGAAAGCCTGTTCAAAAATTTAACAAGACAGTACTCAAGAAAAACCTGAAATGAAAATGGATGCAGGAACATGCTAGACAGCAGTCAGAATATAGTTTATCATTAACACGGTAATAATGGATGGTACACGTGTGAAGGAAGGCATCAAGGTCAAACAATGAAGCCAGGAATGGAGCTGGGGGAAATACAAGTATATCACTTTATTATAACTAGCAGCTTGGCTCTGCAGTATGTAGAAAGCTCATATACCACCACCTTTTCTTCACTTATCACTATTAATGTGAATATATTTATAATTAAACATATTTCATTCCAGACTTAATTTTTTTTCATATTCCTAGCACAGCTGGAACACAGAAGTCAAGAAATCTGAACTGACAGTCATTATGGGGGTTAGCATGCTCAGACCACTGAGTCATGTTTTTTGTCATTGTGGCTGAAGGAGGTCCAAGTGATGTTCCCCTTAGTTTTTTTTTTAGGTTTCGCATCACATCATACAAAGTCAACTAGAGTACAAAGTCACATAAAATCTGTTTTACAAACAAATATTTTTAAAGAAAACATACATTTGCAGTTAAGTAAATGCTCTACTTCTGGTTTGGTTCAATTCTTAAAAAGAAAAAAATATTACAGTATGCTAAATATGTCAAGGCAGGGGCAGTACAAAGAAGTACTCAATTAAATCTATGGCATGGATGTACTCTACTAAATCTCTGACATGGGTATACTCTACTAAATCTATGGCAAGGCTGTACTCTACTAAATCTATGGCATGGGTATACTCTACTAAATCTATGGCATGGATGTACTCTACTAATTAAACTTTGAGATGGATGTACTCTACTAAATCTATGGCAAGGATGTACTCTACTAAATCTATGGCAAGGCTGCACTCCACTAAATCTATGGCAAGGCTGTACTCCACTAAATCTACGGCAAAGATGCACTGTACCAAATTTATGGCATGGATGTACTCTACTAAATCTATGGCATGGATGTACTCTACTAAATCTATGACATGGGTGTACTCTACTAAATCTATGACATGGGTATACTCTAAATCTATGGCAAGGCTGTACTCCACTAAATCTATGGCAAAGATGCACTGTACCAAATCTATGATATGGGTGTACTCTACTAAATCTATGACATGGGTGTACTCTACTAAATCAATGGCAAGGCTGTATTCCACTAAATCTATGGCATGCCCTATTACCACTTATTATTTCCATTGTGCATAATTTTTGTACTTGGTCTTGTTAGATGATCAGTGCCACTAAATAAATACAAAATTAAGCAAAATGCAAACAGTAAAACACATAATAAACAGTCGCACAGACATTATTTTATACATCACTGTGATTACATTGACTTTAAAAACAGAGATGAAGAACATAATTGAAGGCAGACGTATTTCTGAGACAGACTGCCTTAAAATGACTTTGCAAGCTAGTACATATCATGTGAAGTGTGACTTATCTGAAGTTCACCGCATTACAAGGAAATGTCATCCTTCTGAGTCTTAAAAATCAATGTTCCTCACAGTTCTGTGTTGACCGGGCCTGTCACACTTTCAGTGTTAGGACTTTTTTTTTCAAACTGATGTCCATGGTAAATAATACCAAATCACATTAATTCATCAAAAGAGCTTTCCATAAGGTAATATATTTAACTATCCTAGGAGCGCCCTAGTTGAAGGTGTTAGTATGTTATTAGTGAGTGATCCCTATTTTTCTCATTTGTTCCACATAAAGAGAAGTAGTGTTTTACAATTTGAAGATAGAAGGTTGAGACCTAAGGCAGTAAGAGACATACACATACGTCCTTACATTATATACACTGGTTTGGCCCAAGGACTATGAACAGCTAAAACGAGGGTTGTCAAATCATTTCACATCCTAGAAAGTAATCAGTGTGGGCTTTGGGCACCTAACATGACAAATCCTTTGGTAAACAGCACAGCAATGCTTTCAGGTCATGGATAGAAAATGAACTAGATTAAAGAACAGATATTTCACTGATATTTTTCAAGATATGTTCAACTGTAATGCTTACTTTTTAAATGAATTCCATAACTGAAGACATGAGTGCCAACATTTCACAGGGAGAAATGTCTCACTAGGGTTTGCATTTTGTCTGTTTTGTATTTTTTTTCTTGTGCTTGTTATGTTACCTTACCGATTGATAAAGGAATCAAAAACTGAACCAAAGTAGGAGTAAACAGAGTCACTGAAAGGATATAAACTTCCTAATGTAGTGCAACTCAACATTTATGAAATTGGACATATTGTTCGCTGCATTTACTGCATAAGCATTGTCACAGAAAAGAGAGAGATACAGTCTTGCAGAACAAAATAATTTATATTAAAGTTCTCATTTGTTCTCCCTACACTGACACCAACTGCAGGGAATTCTAGGATATGTAGCAAGAAAGGATTATTATATCCTTATAAAAAACACAGACAACTCGACACATAAAAATCTACTGCCAATCATTAGTGGACCGGAGTTCCGCTGTGGCGACCCTTAACCAGGAAAAACCAAAAGACACAACAACAACAACAACATAAAGAAAACGCAGACTGTAGACTGGTAATAGTTTGAAGGTAGCTTGAATTACTAATGCCCTTTCTATTTGATCTGATGGCTATTATTTGGAGAGATATGAGGAAATCTTTATTAAGTTGAATGTAGTACAGCTGAGAGCTTTTCTATTAAGATAAGATTGTTATTATTAATTTCCTGTACCCTACATTTGAGTTCAGCAGTTAACTTTTTCAAAACATTTTCATGATGATATTAGGATTCTCGACATATTGCTTTTGAACAATAGTTACCGCTATCAAGTGGGGAGAAGCATTAGGAAGTTTAGTACCTGCATCACCCACTTCTCTGTTGTGGTAGCTGTCACAAAAGGAGACACTGCCACCACAGTTATCTGGAATTTTGTAAATAATTATATGTCATTTGTGAATATCAACATGATCCATATGCTTGTGTTACAAATGTATTAGAACTGTATGTCATATAAGATGGTTTGTACAGGCATGTGTGGTGAAGAGGTATTTTACAAGCTGCTGTTTAAAGATGTAACCACAGAATGCCCTACTCAATTAGAACAGAAATGTACCTGCACTACTGTAACTGTTTAGATGTATATATTTTAACAATGGAAACTTGAACACAAGAGGTTAACTTCAGAAAAATAGCTGAACTTAAATTACCTTATGGACACAATAAAAAGGATGTTATCTTTCAGTATCAGTGCAGTAACAGAAACAATGTCTATAACTAGAAGTTTTCTGTATTTACCCGCGGTAGTGGTACTGCGGTAGCATTGTCGGCTCATAGCAAAATGTTGTCCCGTTTGATTCTCAGCTAGAACGTCTTCTGTGTGGAGGCATACATGAATGGGCGTGCCTTCGTTGAAGGATGTGCGTCAGGGCTGGTAACTCAGCAAGTAAAAATCCACTACCAAACATAAGCAGACCGGAATTCTGCTGTGGTGACCCCTAACTGGGATAAGCCGAAAGAAACAACAACAACAACTTGGAAGGGTTTTATTGTTTTATGACTTCCAGGATCTGCCATAGATCTAAGAAAAACCCTTGTCTATGCATTTTCACAGGTAGATGCTAAAGGCTACCAGCTGCATCAGTGGGAGTTTTCACCTGGGAAAGAGTCTGATGACAAGAAATGATGTCATTCAGCAAGCTATCCAAGCAGTAATATTTGAGATATTTGGAAAGTCTCTTAGTGAGAGACTGCATTCTGTATTTTGTCTTTGACCTGACAACATCAAGATCTACTCACCACATCTGTCTTGCTTGCTCTGAAGTAAGTTATTAGGGTACAGTAATTTTATCAGATACAGTCAGATACAGTCAGGAATAAAGCAAAGCTTAGCTTAGACGTTTTTCTTTATTTATTTGAGACTGTCCTGCAATATTGTTTTACATATTTCCTTTGATTTTGAACTCTGATGTAACTAAGTATATACTATTTTCTTGTTCTTTTAATACTTACTATTAAATATATTTAAACCTTTCATTGTGGATGATCTTTCTACAGGTATTTACGTTCTGGGAGTACTTTGTTTGGTGACACTATGTGGGCCACTCCTAATAGCCTTGTTCTTGGTCAAGCTACCATTTGTATTGATAGTAACATTACACTAAGATTGGACACCCTTTGTTAAGGGCCTTAAAGTAGCTGATAAGGAGTGACTGGTGGCAGTGCTAACTATCTTATAGTCTAGCCAGAAGAGAGAGGGCATAGTTAGTAAACCTGTGCCAGCCTTTCCCAGGTGTGTGTGTGTGTGTGTGTGTGTGTGTGTGTATGTGTGTGTGTGTGTGTATGTGTGTGCGCGCACATCTCTGTGTGTGTGTGTGTGTGTGTGTGTGTGTGTGTGTGTGTGTGTGTGTGTAAATCAAATTTCAAAGAGTGTGTGTGTCAGCTACTTGGACAGGCACTGGTTGGACAGAGAGAGTGCTGGAGGTCTTGGTTTGGTCATTAAGCTGAGATCTCAACTCTATAGCTGTGCCAGGGGGAAGTCTTATTGGAGATCTGGAGAATGAGGGAGAAACCAGCCGTTCACTGACTGTGGTGTCTGTGTGCTCTTTAGGGAAACTGCACTTGTTGCAGAGAGCTGCATCTGGAAATACTTTGTGTGTATTTGTCATTCTCCCAATATATGTCCCCCACTGGTGCTAGCGGTGAGGATTGAGGCTCCTTGATTACTGTTGCCAGTGGTGGGACATTACAGTAGCGTCCAGAAATCAGATGTTATTAATAAGACCAATAAATATGGAGGGGAATATTCTGATTCAGACTGTTGTTTGCGAAGGCCTTTTGTGTGTGATCAAGAGAGGTGCTAGTACAACCAAAAAGTGCTGCTGCTCCCTAGGGACTATTTCTGTCTATGCAACTCAAAAATATATCGTTCAGCCTCCTTTCTGTCTTCACATAGCTTCTGTCTTGCTCCTAAGAACACTTATATAACTTGTGGAAAATGTATACATTTGACCTTTGCATTATAGGTTCATAGGTTCATACTAGGCTATCTGCCCTAGGGCATTTATAAGCCTAGCCAGAGTGTGTTTGGCTTTCGCCACCCATTTTAAATTAATTTTGCTATGCCCTTTTTCGAGGTTTGTATACTGTGCCTCTGTCTAACAGTGACACAGAAGTGATACCCGGGGTAAACCTATGATCTCCCATCCACTCATCAAGATTCCTCTTGAAGAGGGTCAATGAGGGACTCTGTCTAACCAGGACTGGGATTTTATTCCAGAGTGAAGGGAGCCTCTGGGTTATGAATCTGTCCCTCCAGCATGTCCTATTTATTTCTTATAAGATTATGTTTGCTTTCAGCTATCTCATAAACCCAAAGAACACAAATATTTGATTACAATGTCAACTGCCTTAACTGTTATCCAGTAAGATGGTATTTGGTAGCCCCTTAGGCTTTCTGCTCTGCCCAAAATGCTCATTTCTTACTTACCATGGGATCCCATCTGCTACGTAAGTATAACACTGGCATTCGAGATTGATGCTTTTGTCCAGGAAGAGACTGTATAACCTTTCTTCTTTTTTGGCTACCAGCTTTGTGAATATTTGTCTAATGCATCCAAGGACAGCAGCACCCTAATCTTGTTAAATCCATCTGTCTAAACACAAGGGAAGACAACATGACCTGTACTCATTGCTATGGCTGGTTGTTATTTTTCATTTCTTTTGTTAGCAAATAATTGAACTAAAGGTTTCCAGACTCTAAATAGCTTTAATGTCACATTTACTAAAAAGCAAAAACAACACTTTTATTGGCAATACACCAATCATACCACAAAATGTAAGTCACATGACTATTTATGTACAGTATGCCCACCATATTCCTTAAGAGGCTGTATCAGCAAATGAAATTCTGAACTCTGCTATGAAGGTACTCACAGACTTCTGTTCTGGGGCGGCATCTGGTTATAAAGAGAAGTTCAAGTGCCTGCTTTATTTTCCATTTCTCATTCCTGCAGTTATTGCTGCTCAACTGAAGACTTCCAGGTGGAATGTATAAAGGAATCAGAAGGCTGTGGAATGGAAGATAAACTACTAGAAGGAAACTAGGGGTCAACTGGTAAAAAAAAGTCTGTTTTGGAGGACGGGCTGGGCAGTGAATGAGTGAGATCTATCCTTAGATGATGCCCACTTTGGTAATTAGGAACTTCTTCTTTAGTTCAGGTAGGAAGCAACAAATTAGATTGCTTCTTATACTTTTCCTGCTATTCTTTATACTTTTCCTGCTATTCTCCGTATGAGTTTCTCAGATAAGTACTAATTAGGGACTGCACCTACAAGTTCTTCAGTGGCCCTCTATAAGGAAGAATCTTTACTACATTTTCTTGTAGTGAAAGCCTGCGTTTTTTCAATGTTTAAAGATCACATTTATTTTAGTATTTGTTAGCCAGTTAGGTGGGCTGGTCTGAAGACCCTTTTCATCCATAATCTGAAAGTACAGAAACAAAAGCAAATAACAGTAATATTCCAAAAGCATAAAATTCATAACAAAAATTGTAAAATCAAATGTGTTTAAAGGGACTTGAAATATGACTGTTGCAAATCATTATGCTTGTTATAGAGTCTTATGTCCTGACAAATTTTGCAGAGGTAGAATTAACAGCAACACAAAAGCTGTTTACAGTATATGCATGAAGTTCATTCTGAATGTCCATGTTTCATGAAACAAGCACAACATTTAAGACAACAAGCAGGGAAACTGTCATGCTGAAGGTATGCTGTTACTAATTCAACATTTCACAGTGACTGCCTTGCTCAACGCAATACACTGATAAGGGTAAGATTAACCATTGTCTCTATAGCGTTTTCACTCACTTTCCTTGATCAAGTGTTTGGAGAAGGCATTTCTGGATTCAGTGAGAGAGTTAAGGCCCCTTAATTTAGGTGGGAGTCTGTTCCATAATGCCAGACCTAGTTGGGAGAAGGTACATTTTTCAGTGCCTGTTTTAGATGGAGGTTTGCTTAAAGTGATAGTTTTCTCTTGGATACTTCTAAGTAGTCTAAGGGAGTAAAACTTTATCACAATAATTAAGTGATTAGCATCGGTTGCCTAGTATTCCAAAATACCCTCTGCATTTCAATATATACTATTGTTTAATGATTCCTAACTTCCAGCCGGCCACACCACATATAAATAAATGTCATAAGATCTGAAGCCCCGTACGCTCATCTGATATTGTTCCTCCCAGCAATGCAGATACTTGTCTAAAGAGAGTACTTACTTTCCACTTTGCTTTGTGGCAGGCCACACTACACATAAATAAGTGCATGTTACCTATTTTAAAGTGTATTCAAAACTGCCTAACACCACATGTATCTTACTGTGTTTGAGAACCAGTTGCAGAACCAGCAGTTAGCATTCTGTGAGGGAAGGCATAGTGGTGTATTTTTTGCCTCTGATGTGGCTTTCCCCTTATTTTCCCTCTGTGCCCATATAATTATCAATTTTTTTGCTTTAAAGCCATAGCTAGTAAATTGTGTCCCCCCTGGCTAAGTAATCACAGTTTCTAATACATTACACACATTTGCTCTACTGATTTAACACACAGCCTCACTTTCTGCCATAATATATCTACATCTTTTGATTTCATGATTCATACCACACTCGTAGAACAGCACTATTAAAACAGCTTTTTGCATATCATCACTCCACCACCTCTTTCAGTTTGTCCCCATACACATATAATTAATTGCAGTACCTTACTGATAGCTTTTCTTTTTGCAGCTTTCACAAGCTATGTGCATGCATAGTACATAGTATTCATGAGCTAGTATAGCTACTTGTTTCCCATCATCCTTTGTGCCATTTAAATATCTCCTTCTACCAGTTTGGTGCCATTCTGCCTCTCTTTCCTTTCTGTTTTTCTCCTGTAGCCCATCTGTGGATCGCTATGCCTCCCATGTAAATGTTTTTCTATAGTGTGCAATATCTGTTCTAGAAAGCATTCTCTGTTCTGTAACCACAGCTGTACTCACGGTTAACTGTATCCAGAAACAAAAACTATTAGAATGACCGAGTCTGCTTGATTTCCACCGCTAATCACTAGTGAAAGTTGTATCATGTGTACTGTTTCTTCTGTTTATCAAAATGTTTTCTATAATCTGCATTAATTAATACAATGATACTGTTATCTGCTTATCACAACACTTCTGCTTATTGCAATAAGTTGTTTGTGCATCTCAAAATTATGTACTCTTATGTTTTTGCCCTATATGTCTGCCATATTGTTCTAGCTGCATATTTCCACTGAAGGTTATACTGGTTTAGTCTTCCCAACTTCTGCTTGTATACCATCTAGCCTATGTCTTAGCATTCACCAGTCACCCATTTAGATTTCCCCTACCCAATCTGATTTTGCTTTGCTATTTCTACTAATCCCCTCTACGCCTTTCAACAATACACGTGTTACTGTTATAATCAATCACACTGATTATCGCATTCTGTCCTACACTCATTACCATTGCAAAACATTACCATTCCTTTTTGTGCATTGCCTTTAACCAGTTTTTTTAGCTGATAAGTCTTAAAGTAATACTACAACCACAAGAATCTTATTGAACTAGTATATTTTTGCACATTATTTCACGTATTCCCTCTTTCACTTTTTTCCCTATTCCAAAGTGACTCAGTGTATCTTTTGTACGCTGCTTTTTAACGCATTTGGATTTTTTATTAGTTAATAAGTCTTAAAGAGCTAATACAGCCACTGTTTACTGTTTCAGCTCACATAGTCATGCATGCTGGTTAACGTATCCTGTCTTGAACTCATTTTCCTCTGCCTAACACTAACCACTACACTTCGAGCATTTCTCTTTGTTTAATTAATACTACTTAATGAGATACTAAAACCACTGATACCATGTATAGCTTATTTCTCGAGTTCCTTTTAACATAACCTTTCTTGCAGTTATTTCTCTGGCCTAAAGCATCTCATTGAATTGCAAATATGGCTTGTTAATTTGCTCGCCTCTTTTGTCTTAATGAATATTTTCCAAAATGATAAAGCTAATGTTACTAGATTTAACTTCAGTCTGTGACTTGTAGATGCAACTTTCGGCTTCCTTTCTGGTTTTGTAATTGTTACTAGCTGGTCTCACGCCGCTTCTCTTTAATTTTTATAAACAAGAGATGAGATCTGCAGCCCAGTATGCTCATCTGATACTGTTTCTCCCAGCAACGCAGATACTTATCTAGAGAGAGTCTTTACTTTTCAGTTCGTTTTGTGGCCTGCTACACGCCACACATAAAATAAGTGCATGTTACCTATTTTAAAGTTGATTCAAAAATGCCTAACATTTAAAGGAAAACCACATGTATCTTACTGTGTGTAAGAACCAGTTGCAGAACTAGCAACTAGCATTCTGTGAGGGACAAAATAGTGGTGTATTTTTTACCTCTGATGTGGCTTTCCCCTTATCTTCCCTCTGTGCCCATAACATTATGTATTTTTTCCTTTAAATCCATAGCTAGTAAGTTTTGTTGCCCCTATAAAAGGCAATTCCTTTTCTTTCATCTTTGCCTGCAACTACCTTTCTTTGTGCACTAAGTAATCACAGTTTCTAATACATTGCAGTCATTTGCTCCACTAATATAGCACAAGTAGCCTCATTTTCTGCCATAATATATCAATATCTTCTGATTTCATGATTCGTACCACACTCGTAGAACAGCACTACTAAAACAGTCTTTGGCATATTACCACCCCACCACCTCTTTCAGTTTGTCCACATACACGTATAATTAAGTGGGGTGCTATCATAGTTTTTCTTTTCACAGCTTTCACAAGCTAGGTGCAGCCCGCTCCAGCTGCCCTCGCTCTCTCAGGCTCATTCCACCCCCTTACCCTTCTCCCACTTCCCATCCACCACCACTATGCCTAAACTTAAATCACTTAACTCCACCGAATTCTCCCAAAACACCAATCCCCGTCTACTTAATTATCTCATAGCCAGCCTTTCCTATTCTAATACCTGTTAGTCATACACTGCCTTCTCTCAATTTCTCCCACCACTACTATTCTTTTATCACTACTCACAAGCTAGCTGTAAATTATTAGCACATATCCAAAATTATACCTTTTCCAATACAAACTCACCCCATAGCCCCATATTTTCCCTGTCTCTATCTATATATTTTGGCTCAATCATCCTCTCCTTGTAAAGTCCCTTAACTAACTGAATACTGCTATCTATTTTGACTTCTTTCTTCTTCTTCTTTCGGCTTTTTCCCGGTTAGGGGTCACCACAGCGGATCACCATGTCCGCTTATGATTGGCAATGGAGTTTTACGGTGTCGAGTTGCCAGCCCGGCGCCCAACCTTCCACAGAAGGCACACACACACTCACACCTAGGGCCAATTTAGAGTATCCAATCCACCTGCAGCATGTCTTTGGGATGTGGGAGGAAACTGGAGCACCCGGAGGAAACCCACGCGACCACAGGGAGGACATACAGACTCCACACAGAAGGCACCCCAGCCGAGGATCGAACCGGAGAACCTCTTGCTGTGAGGCACCAATGCTTTTGATATTCTTCTCTAGTTTTAACCACTCCTTCTTTAGATTTTCCTCTAAATTCCACCTCTTCCCTAACAAAAGTTTCAGCCTAATTTCTCTCTGCAATTATTTCTGATCATCTCTCCATGTTGTCTCGAACCAATTTACGTTTACTGTTCCTCTCCCGTCTCATCCTGCTTTTATTTTACTACTAAATCCCATGGCACTCAGCTGTATCGCCTCCTCCCTCTAAACCTACATCTGTCACATCATTCCTGTCCTACCCATCAGACAACTATCCATATATATTACCTAGCCTTTTCAAATACATCCACTTTATAACCCCAAATGTAAAATTGTTTTAATAAAACACAAAACCCTCTACCATCATTATCATGCTAACAGACTAAGAAGAAACCAACTACCATCATTTTACTCTCCCAGATTTCTAGCATATTCCTAAGTGGTGACATCCACCACAATCTAGGACCTTCTTCCACTAACATAGCTTCCTTATATAGCATGCATAATTCCTGTAAATCCTTAAATATTGTTACACTGAACTTCCAAAGTATTCATTACAAGATTACTGAGTTTCATGCCTGGATAGCGCACAACCACCCAGACATCATCACAGCCACTGAGACTTGGCTCAAACTTAATGTAAAAGATTCAGAATTTCTCCCTCCAGGATTCAACACCATTAGGTCAGACAGACTCCACAAGAAAGGAGGTGGCATTGCTCTCCTTTCCCTAACACCTACAACATAATCCCAGACTCAGATTCTATTCCACAGTTCTCTAATGCTGAAATATCTTTCCTACAAATAAATAAATCCAAACGTTGTGTCATATTTCTATATTATACCTCCTGGCAATAACATACCTATTTTGGAAGACATTCTTGCCTGGATCACCAATACAATTAATAATGAAACCATCATTCTGGGTGATGTTAATATTAATTGGCTAAACTCCTCAAAATTTCCATCCTCAAACATTAACTTATTTAAATTTACTCCACTTATTACCACTCCAACTAGATTTAACAGAAGCGAAAGTGATGGCTCCATCCTAGACTGGATACTGGTAACTGATCTCAGCAAAATCTCTTCGGCTGGTACTCTCCCAAATGCTCTTAGTGATCATCTCCCTGCCTTTGATCTTCGAACAGCTACCTCATTCCAGAAGGAACATCAGTATACAAAATATGTAACCTGACCAATTTCAAATATCATACCTTCTCCAACTACTGAAAATATGAACTAGAACATCCTAAAATCTCTTCCACTAGATGATGCAGTTAATTACTTCATAGGTTCATAGGTGCGTACTAGGCTAATGGCCCTGGAGACATTACAAGCCTAGCCCATAGGATTACCCTGGCATCATGCCCCCTGACCTTAGTTCCCAGTGCCTCTGTCGAGTAAAGCCACTGGTGTTATCCCTGGGGTGAATTTTCTATTTCCCAGCTACTCATCAAGATTTCTCTTGAAGAGGACCAATGAGGTGCTCTGCTTGACATGTATGTAAAGTCTATTCCATAGCATGGGCAGTGTCTAGGTTATGAACCTGTCCCTCCAGCATGTTCTGTTGACTGTGTTAATGAAGTTGAGGTCTCTGTAGCATGTGATGTGGAGGGGGATTGGGATTTCTTTAGATGTAGCACTTCTAACAGAGCTGGGTCAGACATGGCTTTGTAAGTCAAGCAGAGATCGCCTCTAAGTAGGCGATATGAGACAGAGAATAGTTGGAGTTTCTTTTAGTCTGTCCATATAGGACAAGTGTTTAAGGCCTAGGATCCTCTTTGTGAGGTACTTTTGCGGCCTCTCCAGTTGTTGCAGGTGTCTAGTGAGGTACATGCCAAATGGGGCATTGTACTCGATGACTGGCCTAATGAGGGAAGAGTAAAGGGAGACAATGACCTCTTTCTTCCTGGATGCAAAACCCTTCGTAATGAGATGTGCCACATAGAGGGACTTTCTGACCACAGTGGTAATGTGGTGGTCAAAAGAGAGGTTACTGTCAACCTGTGTTCCCAGATCTCTTATAACGCCTTCTGTGTTCAGTGGACTACCATCAATGTGGTAATTTATGGGATCTGGGTTTCTTCCAAAGGGGATGACAACACATTTTTTGGGATTGAGCTTAAGGCCATGGTTCTGACTCCAGTCATTAGTCTCAGTGAGGCCTTTCTGTAGGATTCCAACATCACTCGGGGAGTTAATAATAGCTCCTAACTTGCAATTGTCTGTGAACTTTGTCAGCTAGAGTCCCTCCATGTTGGCCTGCACTTCAGAAAAGTAGATACCAAACAGGAGAGGACCCAGGACCAAACCCTTTGGGACTCCATTCGTGATTGGTCAGCAGTCTGACTTGGGGTCAGCTACTTTCACACTGTGGGTTTTACCTGTGAGCCAGTTTGCAACCCACCTAGTGATATAGGGGTTGATGCCTAGCTTAGTGAGTCTGTCTATGATTTCTGAGTGGAGAATGATATCAAAGGCCTTAGCCAGATCAAGGTAGGCTGTATGAACCACTTTGTCTTCATCCACAGCTCTGGTGACTGACTCAAAGACGTTGACCAAATTGAGCAGGCATGATCTACCCTTCACAAAACCAAACTGTGTGGGATCCAGAGTTCGGAGATTCCATATATCATTATCTATTAGGTCCATGATGATGCGTTCCATAGCTTTGCATATCAGACTCATCAGGCTAATGGAGCAATAGTTTCCAGGGTCTGTAGTCACTCCTCCTTTGTGGAGAGGGATGCTGTAGCAGTGTGCCATTTGGTAGGTACAAAGCCTGAGGTGAGGCTGTGATTGAACAGGGCACACAGGTGAGTTTCCAGTTCACTCAACAGAATATTTCTTAAAAATCTAAACAGCATTGCACCCCTATGAGTACAAAGAATCACAACTAACCATTCCCCATGGCTAACTAAACAAACTAAAGAACTAATGCTAAATAGGGAGAAAACCTAGAAACAACAGCTAAAAAATATAAATCCTTCAAACTTCCCGAAATTCAAGCAACTTTGCAACCAAATGAAGAGACAAGTAATCAAATACAAGAAAGATTATCTAATACTTCAAACCAATCATAAGCAGAACCCCCCAAAATTCTGAAAATCTATAACATCTGTCCTAAATCCGAGCACTAACAGCTATCCATGTCCACATCCAGAGAAATCTCCTACAAAAATATCTAATCTCTTTAACTCTCACTTTATTAATACTATTGCTAAAATCACTACCAACTTTCCCCAACCTCACTGTGACACAATCTGGAAATTTTCTAATTATTCTAGACCAACTTTGTCGCTTCACAGTAAGATGTTGTCCTATTCGATTCTCAGCTAGAGCGTCTTCTGTGTGGAGACATGCATGAATGGGCGTACCTTCATTGAAGGTTATGCGTCAGAGCTGGCAACTCGGTACGTAAAAATCTACTGCCAATCATTAGCGGACCGGAGTTCTGCTGTGGCGACCCCTAACCGGGAAAAGCCGAAAGACACAACAACAACAATTCTAGACCAACTAGTCCAACCCCACTCTTCAACCGCTGTTCCCCTTCATCCTCACTTAGTTCTTCTAAAACAACAAAACATTTAACATCCACACTTATACTCAAACCAATTCCAACAAGTACTATAAAAAGACTCCTCCTTAAACTCAAACCCAGCTCCAATGCAGCCAATAACCAACCAGCAGAATATCTAAAACTAGCTGCTGATGCCATCACCTACCCATACTAGTCAACAGATCCATTCTCAAATCCTATGACCAAAAAACCTGGAAAAAGTCATTTTTTTCTACCCCTCCATAAAGGAGGCAACTCAACTGATGTGTCTAATTACTGCTCTATAGTCATTCTCTCCTTGAAAAATGCATGCATGTACAACTTGCAGATTTTCCCCTTGATAACCACATTTTATCTCCTACACAACATGGATTTAGACCAGGTCATAGTACAATGACTGCCTTGATATCCTTTACGGACATAGTTAACAAAGGCCAAGACTCTGGGAAAATTGTTTCCTCCTTATTTCAAGAATTATCAAAGGCTTTTTATACATTCTCTCACCCATTATTACTAAATCAACTCTCAAAAATCGGTGCCTCCCCCGATAACTGGTTCTCTAGTTACCTGACAGACAACAGGCAGTCAAATGGAAGAACTCATTCTCTTCATGTCTTAACAGCTCTACCAGTGTTCCCCAGGGCTCCATTCTAGGACTCCACCTTTTTAGAATCTTTATTAATAATCTCCAATCTTCATTCAGTCAGGGTTCTCTAATACAATATGCTGATGTTCTGCTACTATCTGCTCTGTCAACTCTGTATCTGAGCTTCAGCACATCACTCAACTGGCCTTTACCTCCATAGAGACCTGACTTAATAACAATCATCTGAAACTTAATCTGAACAAAGCCAAGCTAGTCCTACTTATCCCTTCATTAACAAGATGCAGTTTCTCTCAAAGCAAAACATTAATTGAAGTTGTTACCTACACCAATCTACTGGGAGTAATAATAAATGAACATCTAAAACCTGACATGCAGACACAGACACTGCTTAACATTAACAAAACTCTCCAAAAGCTAGGCATACTCTATAGGCACAAATGCTTTCTTAGCCCCACCCCTAAACAACCCCTTGTGACCACTTTCTACTTCCCTCTCTCACTTGTGGTGCCCCGTTACTTACTAACCTAAAATAATGCCTAATATTCTACCTATCACTGCACTGCTTTATGATCCCTTAACTGGCTTGAACTCTCACATTATCTCTCCTACCTGCAAGTAAAAATTGCACATAAACTAATTTACAAACCTTTACTTTGTCCTGCCCTCACCTCACTCTTCAGCAACTATCTACCCAAAAGGTCAATCAGATCTGAAAATCAACACCTTTTGCAGGTGTTTAAGCCCAGCCTACCTACCTGCCAGCCAGCGTCTTTATTCTCGTTCTGTAGCCAAAGCCTAGTAATACCCTACCTCTGACTATTAGATCGAATCAAGACGTTACATCATTCAAAATTTCTTTACATGACTACCTCCCTTCTACATGGTTCGGCACTTGTACTAACCCCCCGCCCACCTTTTAAAACCTGAGTACCCCTACCTCTGGAATATTTTCCTACATCTATTCACTTACTTACCATCATATTCTTCCTTACCTAGCTTAAATACAGCTGTCCATATAATGTCTTAACTAACCTACCTTCTTTTATGGCAGAAGGAACATACTGCTAGCCTTCTTAAATATGTCTTGTCTTACTCTGTATTTAAATTTGTATTAATTAGAACTGATTAGCAAATCCAGTTTACCTCTACTTAATTAATTGTCCATGTACATATTTTGCTGAACTCTTCAAATGTTAAAATCCTGTTCTGTGTTTATGTTCTTTACATGGAGTGTTTCTCCTCAGGCCTCCACTGAAAGTGGGCTGTTTCTGGCCCAGTGGACTATCCCAGTAAACAAATGCAAATAAATAAATAAATCTCTACAGGTCAGTACTTTGTACAATTACCCATGATGATGTTACAAGAAGAGCATATTTTTACCACTTCTTTTGTAAAACAAATTAATGAAATGAGCGTGACCATGGGGAACCTTGTCTGTATAAGTAAGATATGGTTTTATCCATACAAGCTCGATATGCATTCGCTTGAGCATCAGTAGCCAGCAGAAAAAAATGATGAACAGCATAATGCCAATGCTTTTCCCATTGGAAATCATTGCAGTGTGAGGTGTAATTAAGCAGCAACAATGATTAACTTCTTTATAGAGATTTCTCCCTTGCTTGAGTTGGTATTTATGAGTTTGGTGTGTGTGTTTGTGTGGATCAGGGGTGCAAACAACCCTTGTTTTGTGGGCATTTTTTTTCATTATTTTTGAATGTCGACTTTCTGGAAGTTGGTGTTTCAGTATAGAACTGAATAAACATATACAACAAATCAACAGTACTTTGCCATTTTAGGCCCTTATGTAAGGCAATAAACCAAACTATTATGATTTTTGTGTAATCATTTTACAAATCTGATATAAAGAATGTTAAAAGAGCAGCACCAGTGACTACTTACAAGGCATAGATACTTATATTTTCAAATATACATATCCGGACACTAGCTATAAGGGCAGAGACAGTGTGTCACACTGTCATACAAACCTAAAACATTTTTTTCTCTTTTTTTTAATGGGAATGTTAAAAAGTCTGGAATTCTAATAATAAAAAAGAATAAATACTAGCCTTATACGTTGACTTATAGAAGAACTGGTCTCATTTTCAGATTAAAAAAAAAAATCTCTTTTCAACAAAAGTTTTGTTTTCTATGCTTTTCTAAATTGTGTCTGACAGAGAAATGCAATCAGCTCTGTCGCACTGAAACAAACCATTCAGTTCCCTAAACAGTAATATCACCGGTTCATTAATACGAAGGAAATGAGTTACTCAGTCCTTTTGCCTGTATTCATTCTTTAATGCAAGGGTCACAACCGTCAATTCCTTGGAAGGGGAAGTACTGTATATTGGCTCTGAATTCCCCAAACTGCTGAAACTAACCAAAGTTAAATGCATTTCACCTTAACAACGTTGTAAGTCAACAGGCAAATACCTATCAAGAATGAAAGAAAACTGTTTTCCTTTTTGGCTCAGAGGAAATACTGCAGCACTAATAAACATAAAATATTTTAAATTAACTAAATATCAGACTTGGCAAAGCCTTGGAGGAACAAACACAATGTTAAAATGAAACTTTTTAAATGCAAAATAAAATGAAGGCGTTTTAATGAAACCAACAAGGAGAGAAGGATGAAACATTCATCCTTTCAAAAAAGACAGAAGATCCCACCCCCACAATGTATTTTAAAAACACGGATAATAAGACAAGAGAAAATCTGTGGCACTTGAAAATCTATTATTCTCCGGTAAGCAGGAGAAAAAATAAAATAACTTTGCCCACATAGAGCACAGTGGGGAAGAGCATTACATGAGAGTGAAGAATACATTTTACTGTCTTTTTGATTCTATTAAAATGAATAAGGAAAAAAAAAACAGTAAAACTGTTTAAGTGAACAAAGGATTTGTGTAAGCTATAACTTGAAAACTATTAGCATGGTAATTTATCATGACTTACTAGCATACATAATCATACAATGCAATTCTTTTGATTTGAGCTAACATGGATGAGAGAATGCACCAAGGTTTGGAATCCCCAGACTGAATTTACCAAAAACATCTTGCTGAAAAACACTTTGTGTTTTTTTTCAGGGATGCAAGCCCTCCCCTGCACCCCCTCCCACGTGTGTGTGTGTGTGTATATATATATATATATATATATATATATATATATATATATATATATATCTATATATATATATATAAACATACATATATATATATATATATATATATATATATATATATATATATACATATATATATATATACACACACACACATATAAACTCCGAGGTCACTCAATCAAACAAAAAAAAAATATATATATATATATATATATATATATATATATATATATATATATATATATATATACACACACACACACACACACACACATATCAACTCCGAGGTCATTCAATCAGAAATGGGGAAAATTTCCCCCAGAAGGGAAGCACATCTTGCATAACTCATTGGTAGTGATTTGCTATGAAGGGACTCCGATCTTCAGTGAGTTGAAGCTCGGATAGTCAAAGCTTGAGGGGTCAAGTTCATTCACCAGTAGAAAGACCTGAGTGGCACTCATATGTGTATATTGTATGACTGTATTTTAACATGTTCTGATCTTGAATATTGTAGGAGTTTGAGTATGCATCTGTCTAGACTACGACAACAATGTTCCCGAAAATGTGGACTGATCTAAAGTTTCAGATATGCAAAATAGGTGTGCCACTAAACAATTGCTGTGCAAAACAATGAGAAAACTTTACTGTAATGCTTTATGACCAAGGTAGTAAGTACATTTTAAATTCCTGATGTTATTCAGTAACTCTAATAAGAAGGACAATTTTAAAACTGCAGACAAAATGGAAAATAGGTATAAACATTTCAAAAGCAAAAATATGTCCTATTTATTTTTAGGGAACTAGTTAAGAACATGATTCTGTCCAACTTGAGTCTGCTATCAAACAATAATTTGTTTTGTTTTTTTTGTCAAATGGTGTACAGATAGGATTAAGGAGACATTCTCTCTATTAAAATTCAGAAAAAAAGGCAATTATGTGGTGGCAGCATTAAGAATGAAGTCCTATGATGATTTTTTTTTTTATCTGGATGTTTAAAAACAAATTCAGTACTTTAAATGTTCTGAAAAAAAGAAAGCTGTGTTAAAAAGGCAAAATGCATTCAATACTTCACAAATGCAGGTTTTGCAAAACTCTGAAAATGTAAGGTTGGCTCCACTGAAAGCACTCAACAAAAATCTTGCAAACTTTTGATACTGACATAGACTGTGATGGTATTTGCTTATAAATCATGCTAAGACAAATATGTCAAAGAAGAATGTAAAAGCAATTTTCAGAATATTTGTAAATGTTACATGCTGTTTTAATTGATATGCATCCAAGGACACTGCAACAAGCAGACTAAACTGTAAACGTTTTGCACAATTTTTGTAAATCTCTGAGAATATCCATATGAAGCTGAGTTTGTCTAATTCCCAGCTGAAGTACAACCTGGACCAGTGGATGGGAAATAGGACATTTACTGGGCCTGGCACCCATGTCCCTTATGGACAGAGGTAGCTTATAAATGCTTTGTTCTCAGTGTCTTATTTGGACACAGGACATCATTATTCTTTCAGGGAAATTTACTAGGTTACAAAGCCGTCCTCCCCCTGGTCATTAGCCGAGTAACAGTCTATGAATCTATGATATATACTGAGCCCATAACAAACAACATTACAATCTCTCTACATAATGCCAAGCAATCCAATGACTGGTCAACATATACATTCCCTGACAACACTTGCTTAACTCTTTCCTGTCTGCTGAACCTTTCTTAACTTTATAAAACTATTACTTTGTATAAGCCTAACAACATTTCAATTCTCTGAAAGTTTATGAAGTGCAAGAGAAGTCAATTTAGTTGTTTCAGCAGCTTAGTCTGTCAGCAGGATTACTGTTGGCCACATGAACAATGTTATATATTACAAAAAAAAACACTCTCAGACATCTGAAATGTACATGGTCACAAAAAGCATCTGTAAGTGATGGGTACGGAGGTAATCTCTAGGTTAAAGGAATGAGTTTGGATGCTGTTAACTCACACACTATTGTATTTGCTGAATTCCAGTGTAAAATGATTACTACTATGGCAAGTATGCACTGCATTTAAGGCTAACAAGTTAGCTATAGTTTCTTTTACTTTTCATCACAGTCTGCCATCAGCAATGTACACAATAAGAGGTTATCTCTGACTGTCTGGGCAGGATGTATATGACAGTGACTGATCATTTGCACATTAGTGAAAGTGACTGATCATTTGCATATTAGTGCAGTAAGTAGCACTGTCATCTCATGGCACTTGGCTCACTGGCTGCACTGTCATCTCAAGGCACTTGATGCACTGGTTGCACTGTCATCTCATGGCACTTGGTTCACTGGTTGCACTGTCATCTCATGGCACTTTGCTCACTGGCTGCACTGCCATCTCAAGGCACTTGGCTCACTGGTTGCACTGAAATCTCAAGGCACTTGGTTCACTGGCTGATTGAGCTCTTCATTGTGGCTCTTTCTGTGTGAAGTCTGCATGTCCACCTTGTCTGTGAAGATTTTATTCAGCTGTTCTAGTTTCCTGCAATATTCCATTAACATGCCATAAGTAAATAAGTGTTCTTCAAATTAGCCTGTAGGCAAGAGTGCAATGTTGAAATTTTCTGTGTGCGCGAGCATAGTGCTGGTGCATCTTGGGATAGATCCTGGCTTGTGATCAGTGTGTGTGTGTGTGTGTGTGTGTGTGTGTGTGTGTGTGTGTGTGTGTGTGTGTGTATAAAAACATCTGTGTATCTTGTGAAGGACTTGACATGTCAAAAAGATTGACAGAGTATGTGCGTGAGAAAAATATGACTGATTTTTATCTGTGGACTTGCACAATACTGATGGGTAGATACATAACTCTTCTGGGCAGCAGTCTAAAATCTCAGTGTTAACAAGTAATTATCTCTCAGACATAAAGCATAAAATGCGTCATACAACATCTTGACTCTCAGAGCTTCTGGTGATCTATTGTTCTCCAAACTCCTGGGCTGCTCAAATGGATTTTGACACAAGTTTAGCAGGAATCTCTGCCTTCACCATCTGCCCTGGGCCCCAACTAGTCTAAAACTGACTTTGTTCAGAGGTGTCACAGAATTTGCTATAGACAGTGTAAGGGCTGATGACAGTGTGGTTATTTCTTTAACTTATCTTGCACTTACATTTCTGTGGTTTACTCAGGTTGTTTTGGCATATCTAGGGACAGTGCTGTCTCTAGAAGCAATAAATAGAAGTGCATTACTGTAATAATTATTTTTCATTCTACATTGAAACATCATGCTTGTACACAGATGGCTATGTTTTGATGTTTGGGATAAGGAGGCATGCTGGGTATATATGTCTGTCTGCATCAATTTGAAATTTATATTTACTGTCATTGTTTTAATTTTGCCCTCATCTGACCTCAGAAGGGTACATAGAAGGTTGCTGTATTTTCAGGATAAGGTTAAAGAGGCACGTGGGATATACATATGGCAACAGCAATTTAAAATATATCACTATGTTCATTTGTTCGTAGAATTTATTCTGAATTTAATACCAGAAGGGTTCAAATAAGGAGACTGTTTTAGGGGTATAGGAAGTCTCATTATTCCCAGATATAATTTATTCATTTTCATAAGCATTTTTCTTCACAGTTTACTGAGAACTACTATTTTGTCAACTTTAAACATTAAGACTTGGACACAACTTATTTCTTTTTGAAGGATAAAAAAGTAAGGCTGAGTTTCTTTCCCTTTTTCAAGATTGTTGTAGGCCATCACTGGATGAAAAGTTTATAAAAAATAAGCTCAAGAATGTGTTTTAGAACAGGCAATTTTTTCAGAATGGACTGTCTAATGATTGTTTTTCTACTTCAGCTTTTGAGAGTTAAGTTTTACACACTATTTACATTGTCAAGTAATTTTGTAGTATTAACTATTAGTGTAGTATGAGAGTGGTTCTGATATGTTAGGTTCACAGTTATGTTTTATTTGAAATGTTTTGCCAGGTTAGAACACTGATCAAAAGTGACGAATTTCAGTCTCTGTCCAGGGACATACAAAGAAATCTGATATCATTATATGTACATAGAACATGTTGCTTCTGAGATGTTTTAGTTACTTTGCTCTAGATTTAATTTTTTATCAGTAGTGTAATTTTCTGACCATCTGATTGGAATTACATTTTCATTTTAATGTTGGTAAATTTTGTTTCTAAGAAGATGACGTACATGGGTGTTTTTGTAAAGTGTGAGTATGCTGTTTATATTTATGCCATATTTTTTCTATGTTGATGTGATGGGATTTTAGTTAAAGTGATTGGTTTTGAGTTCCGAATGCTGAGGAATATCCACAAAAGATGCCAAAACCAGGAGCTGTACCACAACCACTCAATGAATTTCAGTAATACATGAGCATGTATGCCACCCGATGCATATATGCAGACTTCAGGTATCTGTGAAAGAGCTGCGCTGAGCCAAGCTGTCCTTGTGAATGTAGAATTGCGCTGAGCCAAGCTGTCCTTGTGAATGCATGAAACTGCCTAATATATCTCAAGTATCCCCTACACATTTTAAGTAATTGCTTTGCACTCTGCACTGCAATTTCAACTAGTCCATTTGACTATGGATATTCAGGACTACTAGTAACTTATATGAAGTCCCATTCTGTTGTAAATTTCTGAAATAACCAACTAGTAAATTGAGTACCATTGTCAGAAATAACTGTGTGGATTACCATGGACTGAGAAATGACATTTCAACTTAGTAATAACAGTAGTGGATGTTAGATTAGGTAATAGATCAATCTCAAACCAGTTAAAATAAGAGTACAAATATTAAGTAATGCTGTTAGTTGCACTGGAAGATATTAGTGGCTACTGTTGACCAAGATAGTTCAGAAACTTGACTTAGCTGAAGTGGTCCTCTTTGCAAATGCAGTTTAGTACTATTGCATGCTGAACAAGAAGAAAGTACTTTATCAATGTCTTTCGGTAATGAAGGCCAAAATACTACCTCTCTCACCTTCCTCTTAGTAGATGTGGGACCTGGGTGACCATGATGCAAAATCTGGATATATTCATGTTGTAAGGAAGCAGGAACAACAATTTTAGGACCTTTGAAAATAATGCCAACTTGAACATCTCATCTCTGTAAGGAAAATAGCTTTGCACTTCAGGTGGTACACCAGATTGCTTTGACAGCCATCCAACATTAATGTAGTGGTTGAGCATTTACAAAATTGGATCAGTCTTTGTATGATCTCTCAGCTCATCAAGTCTAGTGGAAGGGAAATGATGTACTGCCATCACGTCAAAATCAAAATTCTCTGCATCAAGCTGTTCTGTTGTATTTCTGGGCAATCTGGATAAAGTATCGGCCAGGTAAAGAAGTTTGCCTTTTGTATAGATCATTTTGAAGTTGTACTTTTGCAATTTGAGCATCATTCCTTGTAATTTCACTGGAGCTAAACGCACAGGCTTCTTTAGAATAGTAACTAGAGGTTGGTGATCAGTTTCAATTTGAATAGCTTGACCACTGATATAATCATGAAACTTTGAACATGTAAATAATATTGTCAAAACTTCTTCCTCAATTTGATCATAGTGTATTTCAGTTTGGGAAAGTGTTCTAGATGCATAGGCTACTGGTCAGCCTTCTTGAAGAATAACTGCACAAAGACCAAATTTAGCACCCTCACAGAAAAGAGTGACTGGTTTATTGACATTATAGTATCTTAATGTAGGTGGGGTGGCAATTTTCTGGTTAAGGTCTTCAAATGCCTTCTGGTGCTGTTCCAACCATGACCATGTAGCATTTTTGTGCATCACCTCTCTTAAAGGTGCTGTCAACTCACTGAAGTCTGACTATGCCTAGGAAACGCTGTAGAGCTTGAATATTATCTGGTGCTGACATCTTAAGAATAGCTGCTTGTTTGGTCGGGTCTGGTCTCAAGCCAGTGCTGGTAAATAAATGACCCACATATGTAACTTCTGGTAGTCTGAATTTACACTTCAGAGGACTGAGCTTTAAGGTCCCTTCACGAGCTCTGTCTAGAACGCTCTTTAAATTTCTGTCATGCTCTCCTTCACCATTGCCCCCAACCAATAAATAATCTACTATTATGGCACAAGGATAATCTGAAAACATTTTCTCCATTGCATGCTGAAAGACTTCATTTGCAGAATTTATTTGAAATGGCATCCTTAGAAATCTGTATCTGCCAAATGGGGTAGTGAAAGTCCGTAATGATGATTTGCGATCAAGCATTACTTGCCAAAATGAACCTTTTGCATCCAATACAGAAAAAACAGTGGCATTCAATATCAGAGCTGCAACCTCTTTGACTGTATGCATTGGATGATGCAGCCTCTTCCATGCTTTTTTCATATCTCATGGGTCAATACATATTCTGATTTCATCTGAGCCTTTTTTGTGAGCTGCTGCTATGGACGACACCCATTTAGTTGGTTCTGTAACCGGACAAATTACACCTTGCTGTACCATTTTATCCAACTGATCTTTGACTTTAGCCTGCATAGCTATCGGAACTTTTCTTGCTGGTCTGACTACTGGAGTTGACCTCTGGGTCTATCTTCATAGAATACACAACTGGAAGTTTGTCCAATTTGTCATAGAGAAAATCATCATAACCTGAAAATATGGCTTCAGAAAAATTGGAACTAGGATATGCACTTATATGATGAACTTCTTTGGTAAAAGAAAGCAGATTCATTCTTAAACTATCACTGAGACCCAATAAAGATTGTCCTGGTCTTCGGAATACATAGAATAACAAGTTGTAACAGTTCTCAGCCAAATAACATGAAAGCATCGCTGAGCCTTCAGTTTGAATTTTTTCACCTCCGTAAGCAACAAGTCTCGCACTACTAGTTACATTGAGTTGTTCGTTAGTTCTCACTTTAGCAAGCATATCTGCTGATATAACATTACACTTTGGACCAGTGTCTACTTTAAGCTTGGTGGATTTACCATTGATCTGGACAGTACAAAACACTTTGCTTTTTACCAACAAATTGACTGCATCACCTCTTTCACCAATTACTGATACACCATCTCCGTAGGAAGTAGGCTTGCAGTTTATTTGATAAATATGCTTTTTTGAGTGATCCTTCTTTGCAACTTTGTCGGGTTTAATCGATTTGCAAAACTTTGAAAATGGTTCCATGTTTTACACTTGTGACATTGCTGACCAAATGCTAAGCATTTCTCCCTTTTGGACTCATGACTGGCACCACAATTGCGACAGTTAATAATAAAGCTGGACTTGGGTTTTGCTGATTCATGTTTGTACTGCACTAAGCATGCTCCTTTCTTAGAACACACTGGAAAACTATGTGGTTCCCTGGTGACCCAACAGTGGCTATGACTGCCATGTGCTTAGACCTGCTTCTGTTTGCCATGTGTTGCATGCTATCTGTATTTGCTCTGTAGGCTGCTGAAACCATGGTCTTGTCACTTGCCAGCATACTTGTTTGTTTTTCTGTAATTTCATAGATTTGACAAATCTCTATGGCTTCACTCAACATTAAACCACTGTCACGAAGCAAAATCTTTCTCACAGCAGCACTATTAATACCACACATGAGCCTGTCTTTTATTAACACATCTTTTAAGTTACCAAACTGACACATTTTAACTTTGTTTCTCAGGTCAGTAATATAAGCTGCAAAAGTTTCCCCTGGTTTCTGATCTCTTGTGTAAAAAAAATGCCTCTCTAATGTAATATTTGTCTGGGGGTTACACATTTCCCTGAATTTGCACTTCAAACACTAGAGGTCTTCCCTTGATTCAGCCTGTACAACAATATGATGGTTTTCACCTTCTCCCTTATATACTGCTGGTGCATACACAAATGAACGTTCTCTTTCTATGGCCTCTGACCCAGCACGGTTTAGCAAAATGAATGCCCTGGTGCATGCATCTTTGCATGAATAAGCTGCTTGTATAAAAATATCATATTCTTGCTCAAATATTCTCTAATTCACTGCAATATTCTGTTCAAATACAAGTGGTAAGGGCTTTCGAAATCTATCTGCCATATTAACACATACCAGTGAAGGATTTTGCAAATATGCACAAACACACACATGCACATTTGCCAGAAATTTATGCCAGTATTTGTAACTTTGCCCATTAGCACAACAAGATTTTGAATAACTGAACTTTGCGAAATAAGTCTCTCAGGCACTGTAATACTTTTGAAATTACTGCGCTGCTAAAATAATTTGTCATCATTTTAAGAAACACTTCAAATAACTGCACGGTGCAAAAGAACTGGGCAGGAGTTGAAATTGCTGTACTGCAAGAAATCACCTCTTATCGGTGTAAGAAACATTTCCAGTAACTGCATGATGTGAATGAACTGGGCAGGAGAAGCTCAGAGTCAGAAACATTTTGAAATAATTGCACTTTGCAAATAAACGTCACGTCACAGTGAAATTTCCCCAAAATAGCGATACATTGCTAGATAATTCTTTACAGTGCAAGAAAGACTCTGTAATGGCTGCACTTTGCAATAGATACACCTAACACAAGAAACTTTTTGAAATGGCTATACTTTGACCGTACTTCACAAAATAGTTGCACTTTGCACACATTTAAACTCTTCAGAATGCATGCACAGTAATAAGCACACACTGTAAGCACTTTTACATACTTTGAGATACTTCGAACAAACTCTAGTTATGCCCCTGATACAATACGAAGTTGTAGTTATACCAAAACACAGCACTTTGCCAAAAAACATGCAGTCGCCTTGCTTTATTTATGCTTAATTTGCCCGTATTATATTTGTTTTGCTCGTTTAATCTCTTTTCATGCCCGTTGTACTTTTCTGGTGCTCGTTTTACTCTTAATATGCCCGTTTTACCTCAGACACACTCGTTTTGCTTTAAACATACTTGTTTTGCTTTTCTGATAATCTTTTCATCAAATACCTTAATTTTACATATTTTGCTTAGTTAATAAACCTTTTGTGCTTTCCACTTGTTTAATACTGTGGTTTGTGCCCCTGTAATGCTCCATTTTATCTTTTTTATAAAATAAGCTGCTCGTGCAAGTTTTCATTACCTTCGTTTTTTTTCTGGCTTTTCTTCATGTTCTTTTCTCTTATTTTACCTTCATTGTCATCTCTACACCTCATGGCTCCAAATATCAATCTGTGGAATCCTGGTTCTGACACCATGTCGCTCGTCTAGTCAGGATACAATAGAAGAGTCTTTACGGGTTCTGTTCAAGCAGCTTTATTATGTACAAACACATCACGATAGAAGCTTACTGACTTTAACTTAGGTAACTTATATACAAACGAGCTACTGCATTCACACATGCTCAGTCTCTGGCTGTACTCTCAAAATGGCACTGGGTATAGCACGTGCCTGCTACTTGTATGTACACATTCAGTCCTTGATATGCTTCTTAAAGATACAGCACATGCGCTCTGTTCTACAGATTTTATCTTTGCTTGTTTTCCAGTTTCCTCTCCTTGTATTGGTAGTATTATTTTTATACTGTGTAAAACCTTGTAATTATACTGTACTTTAATTCTTCATTCTTTGCTATAGCAATAACCCACACCTGGGTGTGGGTAATGCTGGATTTACTCACGTTTGGTGTGGTTTCGCCCTCGGGACCAAACAAAGCCAACCGTGGGTAAATACAGCATTACCCACACCCAGGCGTGGGTTATTGCTATTATACCACAACATTATTTAAGAAAAGAAACTATTACTTTTCTTAAATAATGGCATAGTATAATGCCTGTTTACTGCCCTTCCGCAGATGTCTGGCATCCGCGGCAGTTCTGATGTACTGCGCGCCTGCGCAGTACATCAGAGTTGAGCAAAAGCAACGGAGAAAGCAAGATCTCCGTTGCTTTTTTTTTTTTTTTACTGTTTCGCTATGTTAAATGGGTTTAACATAGACAGACAGCTTTAAAATAAGCAACGGAGATGTCAGTTGCTTATTTTAAAACTGTCTCGCTATGTTAAACCCATTTAACATAGCGAAACAGTAAAAGCAACGAGATCTTGCTTTCTCCGTTGCTTTTTTTTTAAACCTGTCTCGCTATGTTAAATGGGTTTAGCATAGCGAGACAGCTTTAAAATAAGCAACGGAGATCTCCGTTGCTTATTTTAAAGCTGTCTCGCTATGTTAAACCCATTTAACATAGCGAAACAGTGTTTTAAAAGTAGAGTTATACTAATGGAAAAAAGTCCGGGCGACCGGACCTTTTTCCATTAGTATAACTCGATTTACAATGTGCACGCTGGCCAATCAGCATGCACGTTTTGGGGGGGGGGTCATGGTATAATATACAT
>NC_056743.1:1697049098-1697111598 GCF_019279795.1 Protopterus annectens
CTTTCATAGTAAGGAGGCTATGACATGTTTCACTGATGATGCTACAGCCTGTGGCCTGCAGAGGAAGATACAAAATTACAAAAAAAGAAAGTATTTGTATCTTTAGTGATATAATGTCTCACTGGTCTGTTCAGAATACATCAAAGCTAGCACTTAAATTGGAATGACTCGAAATTAGCAGGTAAAACTGATTTTTCCCTATTATTTCACTATGGATAAAATCTTATTTGTATAGTACCAGCTATGCTGTTTGTCAGACACTCACTCTCTCTCTCACACACACACACACATACACACACACACACACACACACACACACACACCACTACCATATTTGAAGACCAAAATCTGCCCTACCAACATCAAATTGCTTATTTGATGCTATAGCCTATTAATGTCCTTGTCATGTTGTCAGACTTCAAATGACAGCAAGCTTTCACAAAATCTGCTTATGTGCTCTAAGCATTTTTTGATAATCCCAGCACATTTGTATATGCTTTAAACTCATCCCTGCAGTCACATTTGGCACATTTACTTCATCATTATAATTCCTTGAATGACTTAAATTTGCACAATATGGCCTAATGTATCACGGTAAATTTAACCTTGAGTCATCCCTACAAAGTATTTATTTGCCTGGGTGGGCCTGCCATGTTGTCTGTATTTAAGTAAATCCTACTGCGAAACACAGCACTTCATTTTGAGTGGGCTGGGAATGCATTCTATCGATATTGTGAGGCAAATCAATAAAGCAAGTCGTGCTTTAGTAATGTCAGATTACACATCTGTGGCCATAATGCACTGCCCACTCCAGTTGTGAGGACATGCTGAGATGGTGTTAAAGTCTGTAGACAGTATATTTCACTGACAGCAGTTCAAGCACATACAGGGTAGAATAACAAACTGACAAGTGACATTGCTATAAAATTTATGCAAATCCCTGTGCTCGGAAAATGTGAGAACTGTAGAAATCCTTCTAGAATTAGTAGCATACAACACACATACTCAACAGCCATGCCAGACTTTTTATTACTGTGATAGTTCGGCAATAGAAGAAAAAAACAGAAATAGTTTTTCAAGCACTGATTGTGAATTTGTAAAGCAGAAGTCTGATTATTAGGGCTTCAACAGCTTATACTAGAATTTGTCACATGTAAGCCCATTGTTTTCACTAACCTGCTCTCTGTGCAGCAGCAGTTAGCAGTGCCATGTACAGACACAAATGCTGTCAAGTTAAAATTTCCTAGAGTAACTATCTCTACAATCTTCCCTGGTCCCCCTTGCTGCCCTAAAACCATCTGAGCTGTGCACAGAACAGCATTGCCTTGTCGGATAGCTGCAGTTCACACTTACTATCGCACCCATTCTTCATCAGTGTACCATCATGCTAGTCCAGTTAAACAAACAAACTATGGATAGGCACTTTTCTGCTATCTCTGTGGCTAGCCTGTGGGACATTGGCATCCTGATGCAATGTAGAAATTGTTTCTTGTATACTGATAACCATGTAATTTTGAAACAAACACAGTATGCAAGATGTAGTTACTCTATGAAAACTGAGATAACTCTGACCTACTGAAAAATCAAATGACAAACAAGCCATCAGCACATGCACAACATTCCCCTCATTAAATAAGATCTCAACATATAAACCCACATATGTGCAGTTACTCACAAGTAACTTACCAAAACCTCAGAGGCCTCCCTTACACTGCCCTCAGAAACTGCATGCAAACAAAGTCAAGTCAACACCAACCACTACACATAAAAATACAAATCACAGCATCTCCACAAGCAAGCCCCTAAAGTGTAACTCCACACATTAAACCATCTTGGTCACAGTAGGCTCCATCATGAGACACAGCTGCCCCCTCACTAAACTGTATAAAGAAAGGGTTACAGTCAGTTGCCTGTCAAGGGCCAGGATTTGCCAGATCACGCAGGCAATCAGCTCACTCAACCAGCAGTACCGGTAAGACTCAGTTATAGTTCATGTGAGTATGAAAGAGCTGAGATCTACCTCAGTGAACCATATGAAGAGAAACATGGTGGGCCTCTCTGAATATGTGTCGCAGGCGAGTATGAGCCTCCCACTAATCAGCATTCTACCCTCACCAAGAATGATACCACATTAGAAACTACAATACTTTCCTCACCCTGGAGAGTGCTGATGTCTGTGCAAATACACAGATGTGGTTCAAGGCTGCAGGAAGCAACCTGGCACTGCAAGGCTGCAGTGCCTATCACACATTCAGACCACCCTCTGAAAAGAAAAAAAACAAGAGGAGGTGTTTTCATTTACATAAAAAAACAATCGCACCTCAAGACTGGTCAAGCAGGATGACTTGCTTGGCTACTATATGTCCAGCTGACCATAGACAAAATCCCATACCATATCATCACTACCTATAGGTCCCCAACCATGAATCAGTATAACCATCCCGCATACCTGAAGTTACTAGAATCAGTTGCCTTTCAGCCCAACACACAACTGATAGGGAATTTTAACTTCTTTTTCTTTCTGCTTTTCCCGGTTAGGGGTTGCCACAGCGGATCACCTGTCTGCTCATGATTGGCAGTGGAGTTTTACAGTGTCGAGTTGCCAGACCGGTGCCCAACCTTCCACAGAAGGCACACACACGCACTCACTCCTAGGGAAAATTTAGAGTGTCCAATCCACTACAGCATGTCTTTGGGATGTGGGAGGAAACCAGAGCATCCAGAGGAAACCCACACGACTACAGGGAGGACATGCAGACTTCATAGGGAATTTTAACTACCCTCCATAAAATGGGAAACTTACACAGTCACTAACATGCAGGCCCAGAGATTCCTGGACCTTTGTAAATGCAACGCAGTCCCACTAGGGGCTAAAATATCCTTGATAAAGTACTCGCAAATAAAGAAGAGGGTTGCTCCCTCAGTGTAATGTCCTCATTGGTAAGATATGATCATAAATCGGTCTCCTTTGAAGTAAATGTAATGGTAAAAACCCCTCAAATGCTAAAACCCTAAAGAATTTTTTTCAAGGCAAATTACCTTCTATTAAGTGATAACATACAAAATTTTAAAGCACCCCTAATGCTGAAGACATGGAAGCCTACAGAGAATTAGACATGAATGCCCCATACAACCCACATCCAGCTTGAAAAACAAGACACCCTGGTGGACCCCTGGCATAAATAGATTATACAACAGAAGGATGAAATTCCTGTCTAGAAGTAAATGGGAAGGTGTACAAAAGAGAAAAAAATCTCTGATTACTCTCAGCAGGTCAGTTTCCAAAAACTAAATATGAAAGTAAAACAGCCTCCCAAGCAAAGTATAAACAGAAAGCATTTTTAGTTAAGTCTGAAATCTTAAGGGAATCACTCCACAATGTTCTGAGTTAGTTGTAGATGGTACTGCATATAGTCAGCCAGAAGAAATAGCAAACCTGCTGGCCAATCAATTCAGCTTAGATTTCACCCCCTCATTACCTCCAGTCACTCCTCATGAAATACCCACTACTATTCCTTTGTCTGTAACCAATAGGTCTGGCTAGTCTCATACAAAAGGCTAAGGATATTCATGGACCTGATGAACAATAACATAGGAAATCTCCAGACTCTAGACCCAACCCAGTTTGGCTTCGCTTTGCCTGCTCAATCTAGTGGGCTTCTTTGAGAAGGCCATCAAGGCCACTTTACTTGTCCCTCATCAGGCCAGTAATCGAGTATACTACCCATCCTTTGGCAGGTACCTCCTCAGGCACTTGCAGCAGTTGAAGTGTCCTCTCAGGTTTCTCAGCAAAAAAATACAGGGTATAACCATCATGTCATAAGTGAACTGATAGCCCTATCACTGTACTCAGTTTCCTACCAATTACTGAAAGGTGATCTATGCTTGAACTACAAGGCAGACTCTGACCCAGCCCTGATGGAAATGTTGCATATTCACAAAGCTAACTGCACAAGGATTACCTGGTCCAAGGATCTAAACCTGATTTGTGACATGAATAGATCATGCTGGAGAGAGAGAGAGATACTGTATTTATCCTAGAGATTACCCCTTCTCTGGAACAGGCTTCCTATTCACATGAAACAGAGCCCTACCCCGACTATCTTCAAGTGCAATCTGTACCAATGGATGGGAAATCGCAGCTTCACTCCTGAGGTGGTGCCCATGTCCCTTATGGACAGAGGCAGTCTGTAAAAATTGTCAAAACCCCATTTGCTGACCCTTGTTATTTCCCCCTAGGGATAGAAAATTATCTGAATAAAACTAAATTGTAAAATTAACATTCTACTCCAATGTTTCTCTTTTATACGAACTGCTACTTTTACAAATGCTCTGACTATAATCTACCTGTTTTTTTTTTACATTTTTCTATACATAATACTAGTATTTATGACAAAATGTAATCTGTATATTCTCAAAAATGCTCTTGTAGTCTGTTAGCTGATTGTCTTATTCCACCTGTATAATACCTGTAATAATGACAAAATGTTATATCTATTTAATGGTGCTTTTCTCCCCGGGACTCTGCTGAAAAAGGGCTTTGGCCCAGTCAGACGTTCCCAGTCAACAAATGTAAAATAAAATAATAAATAAAATTGACTAGGATTGTAAGAGCTCTTGAGCCATTAGCCTAGTAATCTCCTATGAATCTATGAACATGAAAAGAATCTTGACCAAGGTTCTCAAAACGTGATGGAGATGATCACAGGTCTTGAAACTAGCTGTTGCTGGCAACAGGTGATCATTATATGGTGTGGGTCATGGTTAGTTTTGAACAAGATGTACTAAATCCATAAATCATAATCTAGGTAAGTGCTGCTTTGTTGCATGGAGACAGGATATATGGCAATGTCAAAGGTGACCAGGGTTCAAGTAAAGGCCCAGGCATCTAAGTGGGGGGCAGAATAAGAGGAGGAGGAAGAAACTGTCTTCATTTTCTCAAGAAGAGAATGTCTGTTTCATCACAAACTCAAGGATAAAGGGTAATCATACATCTCCCACTACATGAAGGTGTCCAAAACATAGATTTCACCAATTTCCGACCCATAGAAATCCTTTTCCCCTCTATCCATAATCCTACAAAAATGTGTCCACAATCAACTCCTAAAGCACCTCCTAGACAATAAAATCTTGTCCCTCACTCAACATGGTTTCAGACCTGGACATAGTACCAACACTGCCCTTATATCATTCCTGGACACTGCAAACCATGCAAGAGACACAGGGAAAATTGTGTCCTCTTTATTCCTTGACCTATCAAAGGCATTTGATACCATCTCACATCCCCTACTACTGACTAAACTACATAACCTAGGAATCTCACCCCTTACCTTAGACTGGTTCTCTAACTACCTTACAAATAAACAAGCAACAAACTGGGACTAGTGCTTCTCACCTTATCTCCTGATATCAACAGGAGTTCCCCAAGGCTCTATACTTGGGCCCTTCCTTTTCAGCTTATTTGTTAATGACGTCCACTCTTCCCTGTCCCAAACCTCACTTATTCAATACACAGATAATTCCACCATCATGTGGTCGACCTACTCTACCAGTGAACTCCAAAAAGTAACTCAAATCACCTTCTCATCCACAGAAGCATGGATGAACAACAATCACCTAACCCTAAATGCTAACAAAACCAAACTCTTTCTATTCACCCCTAAAAGATCCACCCTCATAAACAGTTCAGAATTTACTAGTCAGTCTCAGAACAGCACTGTCATCAAAGCGGTGCCCCATACTAAACTCCTAGGAGTTACTAATCGATGAAAATCTGTCCTTTGACCTTCATATCCTAAACAACATCAGAAAGACCCACCAAATGTTAGGTCTGCGTTACAGACACATAACTTACCACAAACCACTCAGCCAAAAAAACCTTTGTATCCTCCGTTCTTTTACCATCTGTACTATATGGTGCTCCCCCCCAGCTCACAGGCATTCATCTCTCTCTAAAAAGCAAACTCGAATCTTATTACAATAAAGTAGCAAAGTTTGCCAGCAATGCTACACATACATCCCATCACAGTATATCCCTTCAAAAACCTCAACTGGCTCAAACTACCTCACTTCCTAACTTACCTACAACTCACACATAAAATCATAACTAAACCAGAAGACTGCCCAGCCCTAGCCTCACTAATGTCCCCCTTCAACCCCACTAGATACCTCAGATCAGAAAATAAATGTCTTCTAACGGTAGAATTACCCAACCTTACAGCTGGCCGAGCTCTTTACTCCATTGCTATAGCCAAGGTGTGGAATTCCTTACCCACCACAATCAGTACCACTTCTAACTACACCATTTTCAAGTCTCTGCAAGAATACGTCCCCAGACTATGGCTCTGTACATGCTCAAATAATTCTTTCAGCATTACATAAAACTAGAAACCTCTTCTAACAACTGTAACACTTTGAAATATCTGTTTATCTTAACTTAATTTAACTCTTCTGCCTCTCAGTTTTATGCATCCTCAGCTACAAGATGAAATTTAAAGAAAAGAAACCCTAATTCTAATTTTATATCGACATGTATATATTGCACCTGGATGTAAATCATTGTTAATTTTGTATAATGTTGCTTACTAGTAACTTGAATATGTTAACAGTCTTGCTGTAACTTTATCTCATCAATGTATAGGTAATATGTGGAGCTTTTCTCCCCAAGCACTCCTAGGCCCAGTGTACTATCCCGGAAAACAAATGCAAGTAAATAAATAATAAATAAACTTTGGGAAAAAATGAAGAGAGCATGGGCGCAGTGCAGGTAACGGGACAGTTCCACGAGGATTGGACGATTCCAAAGATAGGTGTGGATTCATTTGGAACCAGAGGTTAGCCTGCCTATGAAAGCCAATTCATTAGTGCCTTTTTTTAGATGTTATCACGGAGTACAGCTATGAAGTATGCAATATTCACTGCCTGATAAAAATTTAGTCTCTAGTGGGAGTCATCACTATGGCAGCTACTGCTCTAACCCACCAAAGGGGAAGGAGAGCTGTTATCAGCTGATTACTTCTCACACTCTGGCTAAGCTCCAATAACAAAACCTATGTATAGAGCTGGTACTCAGGTTTTTCTTCAAACTCTGTCATAGTGAATTAATGGATTGCAGGATATTCATTTGATGAAAATGAGTGATGAAAATTGAGGTCTGTCATGGGCTAGTAGCCTAATGAGGAACAATGAACAAAAAAAAATCAAACTCAGAAGAATGCATATATAGTACTTAGAAAGCAGTACAACACAGGTGGAGGAGGAGGAAATTACAAGACGATGCTAATTTACACAGAAATAAATATAACAGAGATCCAGAAAAGCAAGGCCATGACACGAAGAAAGTACACCCAAGTCAGACCAAAAGAATGATACACCATTTTAGATATGCATAATAGAGCAAACTAAGTAAAAAAAGGATAGTAAAGCCAAATAAACAGAAAGGAGATGGGCAAAAAATAATGGTAAATAAGAAGGATGCTTAAATAAAATGTGCTGTTCAGTAGTCGTGAAGAAAGAGAATAGAGATGTATGAAAACCTACAATCCTGGAGAAAAGAGTCCAAGTCTTATCACAAAAAAACGTACTGAGAAACACCTGCAAAAGT
Source organism: Protopterus annectens (assembly GCF_019279795.1). Lineage (NCBI taxonomy): Eukaryota > Metazoa > Chordata > Ceratodontiformes > Protopteridae > Protopterus > Protopterus annectens. Next base: position 1,697,056,702 of record NC_056743.1, read on the forward strand.
ATAATTTGATGTGGGCTGAACCAGAAATATACTTGGAGCACTAAGGAAAAAGCAGTAATATCACTAAGTACCATTTTTAACAAATGATAGAAGATCGTAAATATAAGCTTTCTTCTCAGAAATCAGAGTACTAGAAAGTGGAAAATACTGGTTTCTCAATTTGATGTCAGCTGAGGGGAGATATTATGTTGTTACTTATGACAGAAAGAATTTCAGATTATCTGGAAGCCAGTGGAACACATGACTGAAAATAGAATGGATTCACAGCAGGATGGCAAGTCCAATAAATAAATAAAAAAGAAAAAAAAAACAAACAAGTTCTTTCTTTGAATAACAGGGGCAGTAGAACAGAAAGAGCAGTGGAAGTGAATTAGACTATAGCAGAACCAAAATGACCAGCACCTTAGCAAATAAGTAGGTATATATTAAAATCGCGAAACCTCACTTATTCGAATACGGAAACGTCAACACATATATAGCGAACCGCAAAAACACCGAATGTCTTGAAGCTCAAAATTCAAAATGTTGAATCGTCATAGTTGGCCCTTATCCGGTATAGCTCCCTAATGTAAGTGTGCAATAGTTACGGACCTTAGGGTTAGGGTGTGGGTTAAGGTAAGTGCATACATAGTAATACATGCAACCTTTATTTTAGGGTTAGAAGTAGGGTTATGTTAAGTGTATGTATAGTAATATAGTTGTGTAGCTGAATGTATACGTAATTTATACTTTTCCTGTAGTTGGGTGTTGTTTGTTTATAGTTAGATACATTTGTGTGTAGTGAATGTTTGATTAGGATATGGGATATATGGGTGAAGTGTAGATATGGGGAAGTGTGGATTATTTATTTTGTTTGGGTAGATAGTACGTAGCGGGCGGTGGGGTTGGCCAACTATGACGATTCGACATTTTGAATTTCGCACTTCAGGACGTTCGGTGTTTTCATGGTTCGCTATATATGTGTCGTTTCCGTATTCGCGTAAGTGAGGTTTCGCGATTCTAATACAGACCCCAAATAAGTAACAAGTGTATTGCTCTGTGCAGATAAATCCTTGAAAAAAATATACACAGGACCAGCTTTGCCCTTGATGTGTCTTGTCACAGTTTGGGGAGGGTTCGGTACTTTGTCGACACATATGTTAAGATAGAGAGAGAGAGAGAGAGAGAGAGAGATGGAAAGGCAAAGTTGTATGAAACAGGGCACAAGCAACCATTCTGTTTACTCATGTGACAACAAGCAATGAAGAAGATGCAATCACCTGATATCTCACATATCATGTAGCACAGGTACTGAATACATACTTCAACATATGCATGGTTTCACTCCCTGTCAGTTATAATGCCTACACAAAACAGACATCAGTCAATACAACAGATTATAATGCAGGAAGATCAGTGATCTGCATACATCATTGGGAAAGTAAATACAAAACATTACAGAAATACTGGTAGACCAAGGTAAAAACAAGAAGTCAACGAAAGAAACAGATAGACATCGGCATCTTTTGATTTCTACTGCAGACGAATTTCTAACTAGAATCACCACATAGTGAGATAATGTCCAAAGGGAAAGTGACCCCCACCCTTTAAACTACAGCTCACTGTCGCTTACTTATATTAAATTAATAGCACCTTACATGACTGTAAGACTATGAGGGGAATTCATAAAGGCTACCACTAGGTGTGCCAGGTATGGAAATAAGGTACATAAAGAAAGCTGGTGGTGAAATGTAGAAGTCCAGAAAGTCATCAAAATAAAAAAGAGTGCAAGAAAAACTGGGAGACAGAAAAGATGGACCAGGCTAGGAAGGAATACTACTTGGGTAAGAAAGAGGCTAACAAGAATTGCAATATCAAAGAATGAGGCATCAGAGGCACTTTACCAACTTCTGTAAAGAGACTCAAAAACAGGAAGGTGAGATATTCAGATCAGGATGCAGCACAACTGACCAGATGATTGAAGTAAGACAGATACTTAAGAAGAAGCTGGAGATGAGGAAAGAGTCCAACCTGGCATGCCTAGATTTGGAGAAAACATATGACAAGGTCCCAAGAAAGCTGATTTGTGCAATCCTGCAGCAGTTTGAATTCCCAGAAACATCGGTAGAAATAGTGCATGCTATGTAAAAGGACCCAATGACTTAAGTATGAATATTTTTTGGTCTAGTACGGAGGTTCCCAGTGGGAGTGGTCATGCATCAGGGTGAAGCTCTGGGCCCACTGTTGTTCATACCGGTTACAGACTAATTAGCAAACAGGTGACAGGCGACAGATCAACAAAGCTGCTGTATGCAGACAATTTAGCATTAGTGTCAGACTCTGGCCAAGAACTTTGGCAAAGCATAGGGGAATGGAATGCAAAACGGGATGAAATTGAGTACAGATAAGACAATTATTAATGGCAGCAAACTGGAAAATTCAGTAGAAGCTGAGAACTGAGATAAAAGAGAAAATAATGGAACAGGTTAACAGATTCAAGTATCTAGGAGGGATAGTTGAGGAGAAGTGATGTCTGAATGAAGAGGTTGGGGCTGCTGCCCACTGGTACAGAATGTCAGGGGTAGTGCATGCCAGAAACATGCCAAAGAAGCTGAAAAGTAAAGTATACAAAACATAGTGTGACCAATACTACTGTATGGCACAGAAGCATGGAAGCTAAAGGTGATGGAGATGAAGTATCTGAGATGGGTGGTAGGATACATGCTGTGTGACAAATGAAGAAATGATGATATAGAAGCAGAAGCCAAAGTAGCTCTAATTACATAAAAGGTCAAAGGGAACAGATTATGCTGGTTCAAGCACATGTACAGAAAAGCAGAAGACAATCTGGTGAATAAAATTTGGGACAGACAGGAAGAAAGCAAGAGGAAACAAAGGCATCCTGTAAACAGGTGGATGGATCATGTGAGAGAAGACCTGCGACATTCAGGCATGAGTGTCAAAGAAGGTAGGAGAGTGGCAGTGAATAGAGAGAGATGGCGAGAGCTGACATGACACCCCAATCCCATGTAGAAAATGGGACAAATGAGGTTGATGGTGACAAATGGTCTGAGCAGTACTCTAAGCTTTGTAATGTGGGTTATTTGATGGCCACCACATTAAGGATTAAGCAAAATATTGTGCTGGTTAAGAGTAAGGGGTGCATTTCCATCTAACAGAACTTATGGAGAAAAAGCCAATCTTTGAGGCTATCTGTTCAGTATGGTAGTGATGTCTACTTTCACCTGTGTGTTTATGAAGCTGTTAGCTTTGTGTTTTTTTTTGAATGTTGAGGAAGTTAGGGATGCCTATGTCATGTTATCTAAAACGTTGACGACTTTTACTTGAACAGTAAAGTAAGAACGTGTACTACTAGGAGCACTATAGGTCCTGACTTTCTTCCAGTTTCCCGTGTTGAATTCTGAAATGTTTGTGAGCTATACCACCCATGTCTACCTTGCACACAAAAGTCATTATCAACAACTGACATCAAAGCAGATGCTAGAACACTGTCTACTACAATGCAAGGTGGTGCCTGGGAGTGTAAAGACTTCACCGTTAGTTTACTGTCTAACCTGTAACTCTCCACATCACCTGGTTTTAGTTACGTGTTGATATGCAGTCATCTTCTGCAATTGCATGCAGAAACACTTGGAGTAGTGAAAAGACTGTTTACTTTTACTAATCACTTTGTCTTTACACCACAATACATCCCCTTGTGGCACTGGTTTTCCTCTTTGGGACACCAATGTTGAGGACAGTCGCTCCACTGCCTGGTGCAGAATGATTATTTGTAGCACCCTCCATGGCTGTATGTGGTGTTACACTGACACAATTGACTACATCGCCCCCTTACATTAAATAGCTGTGGAAGGCATGTTAAGCAATGGGTATTAACATAGATGACTATATTATTGTTATTTTTCACAGTCTATCAATAAAATACCGCTGACTACTATTTTGACAAAAGAGTAGTTCACTGAACAGTTATGTTCCCAGATGCAGAGATATAAATATATAAATATCCTTGCAGTAATGTAACTTTTCATCAAGTGTTGTAGAAGGTGAGTGCCCCAGGAAGGGTAGGTTGAATGTGGCATCTGTCCTAGCTGCTAATTTGAAGGGGCACTAAATACTTTAAAAGAAAAACGTAAGTCTAAGTGGCCATTAGAAAACTGCGACTGAAATCACTTAAAGACAGGGTGTAAACAATCTTCCATACTGCTCTGATTTTTAATGTAGCTAACAAACACTGTGTCTTTTAAAAAACACAAAACAGTTTCAGTGATGGTTTATGAGTTATCTATATGAGATTCTGATTATGGTTGCTTAATGACAACTCATAAATTGTCAGACCATTCTTCTTCAGAAGCAGAAATAAGTCATTAGGTGTCCTTATTAGTAAACATGTTTTATTAACTTTTTGAGCTTTCATTATTAAACCATAAATAGTTTATTAAAAAAAAAGTTTATTAGTATAACAACCTAAAAAAAGTCAGATAAAGAAAGCATTGTGGTTTTATAGATCCTTCAATAAGCCTTTGAACTTGTTGTCTAAGGTAATATGCCATAATGCAGGGATAGGACCATATCATTCCGTTCTTCAGATTTTGACTATAATATAGTGATCTCGAGTTGCACACATCTAAAATGTTATGCATGCCTTTTATCTACATAAAGAAATCGATTCTTGGCCAATAAAGGTTTTACAGCCCTAAAAAGGTACATTTTTTCCATCAAAAGTCCTTTGATATAATTGGAAGAGGACAGAAAAATGTCACAAAAGATATGCTCTGCATGATGTATTCTCTAAGAAGAAAGCCCAGGCTTCTCAACTGGTGTTTTACTACTGAGATGAGATATGCAAAACAGAATGAAACTAATTTGGTGCATTAGCTATAATGACATTTAAGCTGCAGTAAGAAACTGTAGCAACTGTAATGTCAATCAGGATATTCAGTAAAGAACAAAACATGTTACAAGTGTGTCAAGCCTCCAAGAGGCTGTGACTGCCTTCTAAATAAAAGAGCAGTATGCCTTTCTTGCCTGCCAGCCGTCTGCTATTTAAAGCTATATGACTAATTTGTTACACCTTCCCTTTTCCTAGTTACAAATATTATATGAGGCATTATGCATTACATTATATTATTTCTAAATTGCTGTACAGTAAACATGTAAAAACATTTAAATCAAACCATATCTTAATCCATGTTAAACTTTTCAGTCTTTATTACAATAATAAGCTCTCATATGGTCCCTATATATGTTTGATTTATTCGATGGTCTTCCAGTTTTAGAATATTTCAAAGGACTGTTCTCTATGGATGTCTGATCTTCATTTTAGGACAGCAATGCTTACTCAGATACTATCACGTGTTAGTTTCTCATCTGACTGCAAGGAATGTGTATTTTAGTATTTTGAGGTATCTATGAAATATTAGGTTGTGTGGTAACTTAACTGCTATCAAACAACAGGCTACCAATATTTAATTGATTGTTAAGGGGATATTTGAGATGAATTTGGATTTTAAGTAAGTCTAACTTTAAAGCAAATAAAGACAAATGGATTTATTTGACCAAACTCTCCCTGCCTGAAGGGACAGTATTGTACTTGCAGAGGGTGGTGGAATTTAAACATGCATCTGCTTTGACATCATCACTAATTAAATGACTGAGATATGGTGTTGTCCTCTGAATGCATAAGACTATCCAATCAAGTTCAGGTTGCTTTCTGTTTTCAGGGCTATTGTGGCAGACTGCATGATTTCAAAACATTGTTGATTTTAGTGCAAATGGTCTGTCAGAAAAGTTTTAAGCTAAATTATTGTCACTTTTTTTCTGTTGAGTATCTGGATAAATATACCAATGACATGACCTGGCTAATGTCTGAAAGAAATTCAGGAGCAATGCTAACTGTTATAAAATTATATTATGAGTGGGGTGGGGTGTACTACGATGTCTAGATTTGAGTTGATCTTAGGTATGAAAATTTATCAAGAGCTAAAACATCATGCAGATATACCATTTTGTTGATGCTGAGTAAACAGTGAAGCCTACTACATTGGATACGTAGTTTTAGTGTTTTTCAACAGCAAGGTGAGCCGCTGGCATTTGAAATCCCTAGGGAGGGTGAGCATGTACTTATGAAGTGTAGGTCAGCTGCAAAGAGTATTAATTATCCATTCTTCTTTCCTATCACTAACAAGATGCGTTGTATTTATTATTGCTTTAAGTGAAACTTCCTGCTAAGGTAATTGGTTAATAACCAAGCAGTTTCATGTTTCTGCAGTCTGATTTGAAGTTTTAAGGAATCTAAAGATGAAGAAAAAAAGATGAATGCCACACGAGAGGTTTTATTGTATATGCAAAATGCTATGTAAGGTAATTTCAGAAAAGCTTGTTATACCAATGTTACAGATATTGCCACTGACTGGGGAGATGGTTAAGTGTTTTTTTTCAGCAAACAGTTGTCAGAGCATGGCAAGGCATCAATTCGTCTGTTTGTAAGCTACTAATTGTATTATTATTTGACAGCTTAAAAGGAATACCACTGTGTACAAATGTAAAGCATACATAGATTATATATTAGGGATATAAGCAGTTTGGTGTTCGTTACAAGGGGCTTGACTGAATTTCGACTCAGTTCCATTAAGATGTAGTTTTTAAGATGAATACTTTTGAAAGCAGAGGGACTGAAGTTAGAATTTTTGGTTAGTGACAGGTAACAGCTAGTCATATAGTTTACTATTAGTATACATTTTTGAAAATAAGGTGAAAGTAAAAATTAAAGGAGGCACGTTTTACCACAATGGGGATAGGTATTACTATTAGCAGTGCTGTAAATATGTAAATATCAAAAGGCTGCATTTAAAGAAAGTACATTATTAAAATCTGGGAAGGCTGCGGTGGTGCAGTGGTTAGCGTTGTCGTCTCACAGCAAGAGGTTCTCCCATTCGATTCTCGGCTGGAGCGCCTTTTGTGTTGAGTCTTTATGTCCTCCCCGGGGTCGAGTGACGTTAAAGACATGCAGGTAAGTGCATGAATGGGTGTGCCTTCTTTGAAGGTTGGGCGTCGGGCTGGCACCTCGGCACTGTAAAAATCCACTGCCAATCATTAGCTGACCGGAGTTCCACTGTGGCGACCCTTAACCAGGAAAAGCTGAAAGACATTGCTTTTACATTATTGAAATCTGAATCCAGTCCTTTTTAAGTTTGTTCTTGTAAAGGCTGTATCAAAATAGTTGGATTTCATTAAGTTGAAGCTGTGGAATATCTATTTATGTATTTATCTATCTGTCCATATACAGACAGACACATGTCAAAGTACAGATAGGTACTGTATGTGAATAACCTATAAAGGTGATTTACAAAATAGCCTGTATTTTTCTCTGACACCAAAACTTAACACATTTCTTTCCGCTTAAGGTAAGTGACATTTATTTATCCATCAACAGAGTAAACCTACAAAACACAAGTCCCCACTTTTGGATGCATCCCAGGAATACTGTCTGATTAGCTATTTGTCAAGGGTCATATAAGCAAGCAAACTGAAAGTGAGGTGAGGGGATTCAAACCCAGAAATTACAGACTGAACCTTGTAAGCTGATAATAGTGTTAATCCTCTTCAGTAAACCACCAGATCGCTCTTTTAAAATGCCATTTTCTTGATGCTGACTAAACAGTGATGGCTACTACATTGGATACTCCACTGTGGTAGAACAGATGATCACTGTCACATGACCTCTCCCTGCAGTTTATTCTGTATACATAACATAGACTGCACCAAAAAGGAGGCATTATATAGCTGCCTGCATAGTCCAGGTAGCTAACAAATTAACAGAAAGATAAATAAAAGAGAATTCAAAGTCCAAAAAGCAGCTTAGAAGACATTCTGAGAAAAAAAAAACAAACCCTCGATGTGCTCATCTGTGAGTGTGTGCGTGCGTTCATGCATGTGGATGGCTTCTCATAACAGATGGTATACAAATACTTTGTGGGGAGGTTGGGATACTGTTATAGCCAAAACACTGATACTTAACTCAGTTATAATGACTGTAGTGAAATTAATAGCTACATCAACAACTAAAAGCGAAATTAATTGGATGCATCACTTTATTTATTTACTCTTTGTTAACAAAATAAAAGTCATCAGGCATAACTGTTCCATTTCATGGGTTTATAACTGGATTTCATCCTGTTAAATCACATAAAATGCAGGTGAGAATTACTTGTACAAACCTACATCTCTGGGATTCCAAGTACATTTGTGCACTATATGACCTCAACATTAGCAAAGCATCTGCTTGAATATAAATTAACTACTAGATGTGCGAAGTCAAAGGTCAAATCAAATTAAAGACAGTCTAGAGCAGAAACATCAGGTACTATAAATGAGAAACAGAGTGACTGTGTATCCAGCTCGGGTCTATCTCTAAAGAGCAAACTATAAAACTCTAAATCAAAAAGACAAACTCAGAAATTGATCTAAATTTGCAAACATAATACAAATGGAAAGGTAGCTCAGCAAACTAAATGGAATATTTGTTTACAGAACTGCCCAGTTTTGCCTCATTAAACTGGAGGCCAACATTTTTATTGAGTGAAATTTCAGTAGGAACTTTGTAGAATATTTTATGCAGCTGCTGTTTTCACTCATGAAATAATATCTTGCTTCATCTCTCTAGACAGAAAAAAATTGCACTGGACAATATGTTTTTTTAGTACAGATGTAAGATTTTATAAGTGTGCCCATCTAGAGACAGAGATCAGACGTGGAACAGATCAGTTTAGAACTCAAACAAGCAGGACACATTTGTTGCCATTTATAAGGCTTCTAATATATATATATATATACACATATATATATATATATATATATATATATATATATAGATATAGATATATATATATATATATATATATATATATATATATGTCTCCTCATGTTACTACAGACTAAAGAGCCAACTGGATGCTAATTTTCACCTCAACAAAACTTAAAGGTATTTTTGAAGATGGAGGACCTTACACCCTACCCCCTTTCTTAAATACACTGACTGCACCATTGCACCACCTCGAAAACGCCACATACAGTGACTCACTGTCAGCGCACACATACTAATTGTACCTGTGGTGAATTTCTATGATAAAACCCAGTTTCCAAGTTTAGAATTAGTGAGTTAGAACATCTTTCAGTGAATACTCTTCAAATAATCTACCTATCCAATGCTATCAAGTCACACCCAACTCCTATAGTGACTACATGAGTAACCATCGTCATCCCCACAGATCACTGGGCAAGTAAGGGATGAAAGTAGATTGCCAGTCCTTTCTTCCACTTCACACACACACAAGCACACCCATACACACCCCTACACTGCATGTGCAGGTTCCAATTCTACCTCTTTGGGATGTGGGAGGAAACTAGAACACCCAGAGAAAGCCCACACAAGCAAGGGGTGGACATGCAACCTCCACACAGGGGGCACTCAAAAATGGGATTCAAAGAGAAGAACCCCTTGCTATGAGGTGGCAATAATATCCATTTTGCCTATTCCCTGTGCTTTCAATAAGTAGTTTAGCCATTTATGAGTATTTTATCCCATTACTGTATATACCCCTCTATTATACAAGGCTAGAAATAGTGTGGGAATTGCGGTGAGAGAAAGGCTTCAGAAGACAGTGAGACTCATGGCAATCAGACTGCAGCCTAAGGAAAGGGGGTAGTCATAAGCTTAGCCGGGTCTATATCAGTTAAACAAAAAGATATTTCATCGAATGTATAATCATCAACACATACGCAATGAAAGAAGTATTACTCGAACTCTAACTTCAGCAAAAAATATTTCATTGAACTCATTTAGTTGGCCAGTTTACGTGTTACATTACACTGTGACGTAGCAACGTAAGTATAAATATGTATGAAGCTTAAAAGTACACCTGTAAATTTAAAATAAATAAACATAGAACTTTATATATATTAACAGTAAAATATAGTATTCCCCTATTAAAACATACTACAAACATAGCCTATCTGTAATTATTGAAAATAAAATAAAGATTTAAGTGTAAAACTACACTATATAACTGCTACATTACAGCTACATAGTTGTGCATACAACAATTTCTTCTGTGAATATGGCTTGTAGCACTCTTGCTGTGTGATAGGTAGTAGCTATTTCCGTACATGACGTTTTACATGCAGTTGCTATGTTGCTAAAGATTTAAAACAGTAGTCATACACATTGCCTGTGTGCACCATATGTTTAATTTCTATGAATGCACTAAATATGTCTTCATTTATTACATTGATTAAGTAGTTGATTAGTTTGCTTTACTCTTATGAACAGTAATGGAAGAATTTATACACGTTTAACTTCATATATTTTAATGTATGTAAATGAACCTCTTTCACTGTTAGGGAAGGTTTGATTTTGGTGATTAGTTACACATATCAGTGTGCGGGTGTTGGCCAAGTAACACTTTTCGATAATTTAAATTTCGCTCATTTAACTGTTCGAGTAATACTTCTTTCGTTGTACATGTGTTGATGACTATACATTCGATTAAATAACTTTTTGTTTAACTGATATATACCCGCTTAGCCTATGTCCCAGAGCAGGGTTGTGATACTGAAGATGTTGCAGGACAACATTAACTGATGTTGATAATGGGTGACTTGAATGCACATATCTGGACAGGCAGAAGATGATATGAGGACTTGCCTGGGTCTATGTGGGTGGAGCAACAGGAATAAAGAAAGAGAGGCCATTCTAGACTTCTGCTGTAGCTTGATGGTAACCTACACATGGTTCAGAAAGAGAGACAGTCACAAGATCACATACAAGAGTGGCACTCTACCGGCTTCTGGAAAGGGTCCCAGTAGATGGCACACAGAAACTATATCAGGTTGCAAGGTGTCTTTAAAAAACAGATAAAAAAAACATAAAAGATAAAAAAAGATAGTCAGACACCCTTCATAAAGATGTCAGCAGCAACCTGCTCACCAGCCCATAGGACATCAAAGGCAGATGGAAGAAGTACTTCCTGCAGCTTCTGATTGAAGAAAACCCCACAGAAGCTGTACTGCCCCGGCACAGCCTATGATGAGAGAAGAAGTAGGAGCCCACCCTAGAAAAAGTAAGAACAGAACTAAGGAAAATGAAGTCAAGGAAAGCTGCAGGCTCAGATGAGGTCACAGCAGATATGATAAAGATGCTGGTTAAGATAAGGGAGAAATGGCTTCTGAGGGTATTCATAGCAGTGTAGAGGGAAAGGCATATCCCAGATGAATGGAGAATAAGCATAGTCATGCCACTGTAATAAAACAAAGGAAACATCTACAAGTGTGGGCATTACAGAGGTGTCAAACTTCTGTGACATTGCATGAAAGTTCTGGAGAAGGTGATTGATAGTAGAAAGTAAGATGGGAGATGAGCAGTTCTGATTCAGATCAGGATACAGTACAACTGACTTAATGTTTGCAGTGAGACAGATACTTGAGAATAACCTAGAAATGACAGAAGAGTCCAACTGGGCATTCCTAGACTTGGAGAAAGCATGTGACAAGGTCCAAGAAAGCTGATTTGGGCAGTCCTGTGGTGGTTCAAAGTCTGAGAAACATAGGTAGACTTAGTGCAAGCTATGTACAAAAACTTAATGACAAGTAAGAACAGTGTTTGGTCTCACAATGGGCTTTCTAGTGGGAGTGGGTGTGCATGAGGGTTCAGCTCTGAGTCCACTGCTCTTCAAACTGGTGATGGATTACATTAGCAAACAGGCTGGATGGAACAAATCAACAAAGTTGCTGTATGCAGACAATGTGGCATTACAGGCAGACTCTGAGCAAGAACTTCATCAAAGGATAGGGGAATAGAATGAAAAAACTGAAGGCACGTAGGATGAAACTAAATACAGATAAGACAGTTGTAATGGCAGCAAATTGGAGAGAGTCAGAAGATGCTGAGAATTGAAATAGAATGGAAGACAGCAGAAGAGGTTAACAGCTTCAAGTATCTGGAATGGCGCTTGAGGAGAAGGGAAGTCTGAATGAAGAGGTGAAAGCCAGAATCCGAGGGGCTGCAGCCAAATGGTACAGAGAGTCAGGTGTTGTGTATGATAGAAGAATGACAAAGAAGCTGAAACGTAAGGTGCAACAAAAGCACTAGTGTATGGTACATAAACCTGGGCAGTAAAGGCAGAGCAGATGAGGAAGCTAGAGGTGAAGGAGATGAAGTGCCTGAGACAGATGGTAGGATGCACACTGTGGGACAGACAAAAAAAATGAGAGCATAAGAGCAGAAGCCAAAGTAGCTCCAGTTGCAGAAAAGATCAAAGAGAACAGATTCCAGTGGGTTGGGCACATGTGCAGAAAAGCAGAAGACAATGTGGTGAAGAAGATTTGGGACAGACAGGGAGAAGGTAAGAGGAAACAAGGGTGTCCAGCAAAGAGGTGGATGGACTGTGTGAGAGAAGATCTGTGACAGTCAGGCATTAGTGTCAAAGAAGGCAGGAGTGTGGCATTGAAGTGAGAGAGATGGAGATAGTTAACATGACACCCTGAGCCCACGTAGAATGTGGGAAAAATGGAGCTGATGATATGTGTACATAAACAGAGAGAGACAGAGTGAGTGAGAGGTTTATTACACAAACTTGAAGCCCAAAATCTTGAAAGTCATAATATCTAATATCTAATTCCTTGACTTGACCCCCTACAGGACCCATTTTGGCATACATTCCTGGGTCTACAACCATTCAGGACCCATGCTAGCACTCGTTCCTGGGTCCAAAACCCTTCAGAACACGTTAGCACTCATGCATGGGTCCACACCTCTGCTGAATCCATGCTATCAATTGTGCCAGGATCTACACTGATTCAGGACCCATGTTATCACTCTTGCCTAACCCAGCACCCTTGCAAGAACCATGCTAGGACTCATTTCTGGGTCCACACCCCTACAGGACCATGTTAGCACTCATTTCTGAGCCACATACTTGCTGGACTCATGTTAGTAGTCATTCCGGTGTTCACACCCCTGCAGGACCCATGTTAGCACTTGTTTCTAGGTTCACACTGGTAAAAGGATTTAGTATTTGAGATTTTTGGACATTATCGTCTTTTTTTTTTTTTTTTGGATCTTTTGATATTATGGTCTCTGTATTATAATTTTCAAGACTGCAGGCATTAAAATGTGTGCGTGTGTGTGTGGATACTGATAATCACTTGTAAAGGAATAATATACTTAGCCAAATCTTGACTGTTTTTTTTGTGTGTGTGTGTATGTATATATGCATGAGTGCTAACGTGTTCTGAAGGGTTTTGGACCCAGGAACGAGTGCTAGGACAGCTGTTTAATCAAAGTCTTACCTCTGGATACGTACCCAGGGAGTGGCGCACTGCAACTGTGGTCCCACTTCACAAAGGCGGTGCCTCCACAGACCCTGGAAATTACCGGCCCATTAGCTTGACAAGCCTTATCTGCAAAGCCATGGAGAGGATCATAATGGACCTCATAAATAAAGACATAGGGAATTTGCAGACTTTGGATCCAACCCAGTTTGGCTTTGTCAAAGGCAGATCATGCCTTTTAAACATGGTTTACTTTTGAAACAGTCACCAAAGCCATTGATGAGGAAAGGCAGTCCATACAGCCTACCTCGATCTGGCTAAGGCCTTGATACAATACCCCACTCGGGTATCATTGAAAAACTCATCAGCTTAAATATTATCCCATACATCACAAGATGGGTTGCAAACTGGCTGAGTGACAGAACCCACAGGGTCAGAGTTGCTGGCGCCATGTCAGACTCAAAGCCTGTCACAAGTGGTGTCCCACAGGGCTCAGTCCTGGGCCCACTCTTGTTTGGCATCTACTTTTCAGTACAAGCAAACACAGGAGGGTTATGGCTGACAAAGTTTGCAGATGACTGCAAACTGGGTGCCATAGTAGAAAACACATCTGACACAGATATCCTTCAGAAGGGTCTCACAGAAACGGATAACTGGTGCCAGAGCCACGGCCTAAAGTTAAATGCCAAAAAATGCATAGTCATACCCTTCGGGAAAAACAAGGTTACCCCTAGCTACCAAATAGGTGGCAATCCACTGAGCACAGAAGAAGTTATCAGGGACCTGGGGACCCAGGTTGATAGTAGTCTGTCATTCGACACCCATGTAGCTAAAGTAGTTAGGAAGTCCTTCTACATTGCCCACCTTATCATGAAGGGATTCTCATCTAGATCAAGGGAGGTCATAGTCTCCCTTTACGCATCACTCATCAGACCAATGATTGAGTACAATGCCCCATTCGGAATGTATCTGACCCGACACTTGCAGCAGCTGGAGAGGCCACAAAAGTTCCTCACCAAAAGGATAAAGGGTGTCAAAAATCTGTCCTATGCTGCCCGACTGAAAGAACTCCAGCTCTATTCAGTCGCAGCTTGCTCAGAGGTGACCTTTGCCTAACATACAAGGCCATGTCAAACACAGATTTGATGAATATGCTTCACCTCAAAAATCTAGATCCATCAGAGCCACAAGGGCGGGAGACTTAAACCTCGACACGGCTATTAATAGGACGTGCTGGAGAGATAGATTCATCACCCAAAGACTCCTATGCTGTGGAACAAAATCCCGGTACATGTGAGGCAGAGCACCTCGCTGGCCTTGTTCAAGAGAAATCTTGACCAATGGATGGGAGATCGCAGATATACCCCAGGAATTACCTCAGTGTCACTGCTCGACAGAGGCACAGCAAAATAATGGGTATAGTTCCCCATACTAAAGGGGTGGCGTAAGCCACAAAACAATGGGCTAGGCTTATAAATGCCCTCGGGCAGATAGCCTAGTATGAACCTATGAACCTATATATATATATATATATATATATATATATATATATATATATATATATATACATACACACACACACACACACACACACACACACACACACACACACATGTGCATGTTTTGAATTGCTGTGTGTGTGCGTGTGTATCATTTGGAATTTGATCAGCCATTAACACTGTAGGATATCCTCAGAATATTTTTCTAATTTATATGGGAACAACAGAGATCTTTCTGGAATTTGAAGTAGGCTCTCTGTGATGGAGACCAAGAACCTATGAAATAAAAGATTTAACCAGTGAAAACACATTCCTTGATAAGCATTATTCAGTATAACAAAATGCCTAATTCTGCTCTGTATACACGCTGCAGTTTATGCAATACAGATTTGCACAGGGATATGCATTTGTTTTAATTTCAAGTGACTTAGACATACTGTATGAGCTGCATATCAATATAGGAATTGCCAAACACTAATTCATGAAAATAATGCTCTTGGAATTATGAAGTGTGTTGATAAAAATATAGCCACGTAAATGTAAAGGACTTTCATGACTGCCTGGCAATTTCAGAATCACTCCTTAGAATATTAATCTGAAATGAAACATCTTTTCTGATACTTCGGTTATCCCAAATGCAACATTACTAACAGAAGATTGCAATTTCCATTACACTTACTTATTCCCTTTTTATTATGCAGGTGATAAGTTACTCTGTGCTGAAAAGTAAATCAGCAAGACACGTAATTATAGTATATGATGAATATGCATATGCTTTCTGTTACTCTCCAAAAACATACTGTACATAAAAACATACCACACATAAAAAACAGTATTATTAGCCCCTGCATACACTGTTAATAAATGGCCCTAGTCAGGAAGAACAGGATTTATTTCTAGAACAGTAGGCTGACTCCAATACACAAAGTTAATCCCAGATATTGTCATGTATTACATGGGTAATGCCAATTAATATTACTAACAGTTATGCTATACTTTCCCACCCCTATAAACTTATCTCTGTATATATGCAAATACAGATTTGTATGCCACTATGCATTCAATTAGTAGTATGCTGAAGTGCATTTTTTCCCCAGAGGAAATTTGCATATCTCTCATGAAGCCTTAATAAAGAAGACCTGCTAATGCATGTGTACAAATGTTTTGGTGATTTGTCTAATTCTCTCCTGTTGGGACCTCTATGTATTTGCAATGGGACGTTTTCACATAACTAAATGTAAACACCATGCTAGGTGAAGACTATGATCTGATCCATGACTTAATGCCTGATCTTACATTTCACGTTTCATATTCTCATACAGATAGCAGTCTATTGCAGCTGTGTTAATGCTAAACATATATTGCCGTGTAGAGGACGACACCGGTGATACTGGCAGTGTTTGAACACTCAAATACAACAAAAGAAGATGAAAAGATTGGCACCTGACAAAACTATGATTCCCTGATTTTCCATAAAAGGCTGTTGTGCTGACAGGTCAACAAACTTTCTGCGCAAGACCACATCATCAAAAATTGTTTTTTTATCTGAGCTATACTGACCTCAGAGCTGATTATACTAAATGGTGGGAGGTGTAGGCACATATTTCACGAAAGAGGTGTGGGGGCTCTTCCCTTCATAAATCAATGTCTGACATGCTTTGTGTCTTCATCATCATAACCTAGAAAATACCATGAAATTAATTCTGATCAGTCAAAAATTTAATGCATTCAATTTGCTAAACTGTCCCTTTTTCACTGTCAGATAAGTAGACCCAGGAAGTTTTTATTATCCTACTTAACGACTCAGATAATAAACATAACTTCTCTGAAGTATGAATCAATGGGTTAAGGAGACCAGTTACACTAAAAAGTAAGTAATGTGGCCCACCATCAAACGACACAAGGATAAAGCCCTGACTATGAACAATGTTACCCGACACTGATTAGTGACTCAGGGATTGGAGAAGCCAGGTGGGGGGAGTGTTTTTTTTACAGCTTATCCACCCTGGGGCAGGGAGGCAGTCCAGCTTCATACAATGCCAGCAGCTATATAACACAGGTACACAGCATGCAGCATATCACCAATGCCCTCTGATACTGTCAAGCTACATTTGTATGGTAGCCTTCATGGACCATTTACAGAAACAAGCACACTCTCAGAGGATGATGCTGTAGACCTTTGCTTCTGCTAGCATGTGTGTCAACTGCTGGTACAGGGTTTAGGAACATAAGAAAAAAAAAAAACCCTGCTGGCTGCCTGGATGATAGTACCTGCAAGTGGTTCTCACCCCATCAGGGAAAAATGGGCTAACTGCAGAGGCCAATGATTACCAGGCAGCAATGGATTAAAATCACCTATTAAAAATTAACACTTTTACTATTCTGAGCAGCCTTGGGTCCTAAAAGTTGAACTGTTCAAAATATGGCAACCTTACTGATGTTCCTAAAAAAAGTTGTCAACTTAGCTGTAAAATTTAAAGTAGTCTCTCCAGAAAGATAAGTTACATGTAAGACCACTGCTTTTTTACTACTAAAGTATAAGTTGACATTCCAAGAAACATTTTCAGACTAATTCTCAAGAGCTGATGATAATTCTCTACTGTCACTCCTCTTTGTTATGTCTACTGTCAATCAGGCTAAAAGCAGCTTCACTTTACACAATGTTAAACACAGAGCATTGGTAATAATATAAGTAGCAATTATAACAAAACAATGGAAATTATATCATTAGCTAAGCAGTGTTAAATGCTAAATTTCATTAAAGATTAATTTCAAATTTTGACATTTTGCAAGTCTCTTTTTTCTGGTTCCTCTGCAGCTGTCTGACATTTGTCCTAGACTCTCTTCTCGATTTTTGCCCCAAATCCTTAGATTCTATCCAGCTTACCCATTATGGAGATGTATGTCACAGGCAGGGAAATCATAGTGAAAGTATCTCTGCAGTGCGAAGAGAGATCGGGGACAATCTTAACAGCTGCAAAGTGTTTTTATATCAAACCTAATGGCCCACATGTCATACATACACCACCAGGTTAGGTCCTCAGTCTCCATCAAGGACTTCTAGTTCTGAAATGAGTAGCTGCTTCTTCCCCCACAATAAGTAAACAACCAAAAAATGCCACTCGTTCCCCATCATTCCAACTGCCTCCTTATGGATTACATCCATTAACTGGACCCAGATCATTTCAGTCCCAGTCATGGCTCCATCCCTCTCCAACATGATGACTGCTTCCTTTTCCTAACAAAAAGTATATGCATGGAACTAAGGTATTTACACAGAAATACACTATTGCTATAAGTCCACTAAAGTAGTGAATGTTTTTTACTGAGACACCCTGTTACAGCTGTTCTGTACTTATGTTGTTGTTGTGTCTTTCGGCTTTTCCCAGTTAGGGGTCGCCACAGCGGACCGGAGGTCCGCTAATGATTGGCAGTAGATTTTTACGTGCCGAGTTGCCAGCTCTGACGCACAACCTTCAACGAAGGCACACCCATTCAAGCATGTCTCCACACAGAAGACGCTCTAGTTGAGAATCGAACAGGACAATGTCTTACTGTGAGGCGACAATTCTACCACAGCACCACCACCGCAGTTATATCACTAAAATATTATAATAACAGAAATCGAAATGGTCATCTCAGCACTGAAAACAGTCAGAAATGATGGTGCCAGGGATTCAGCTTGGTGCATTCTTGTTGTGCCATAAGCCTTAACCATGTTTATATTCACAGAATATCAGTGGTACAATTGCTTTACGTGTGATACAGTATATGTGGAATAATTCCAAGATGCGAGCTAAAATATTCCTGCAGCAGTAAACAAAGGATATTCCCATGCTGACTATGGCTCCAAGTACATTGTGTTGTTAATGTCACAACCTCCTCAGCTGGTCTACCCACCATCTCCCCCAAGAAACTATCATTTTAGGTGATTTCAATATTGACTGGCAATCATGTTCTGGCAACCATCCAATCCATCATGTAAACCTTCATGGCTTCACCCAACTAGTCCAGTCGCCAACCAGGATAAATAAAAACTCCAGCAAGCACACTACCCTGGATTGGATACTAGTCAGTAAGAGCCCCCAGTCATATATAACAGGCTGCTTATCAGATAGCCTCAGTGATCACTCCCCAACATTCCTACTGAAAAAATACCTATACCAAGATAAACCTGTCATCTACCATCAGATACGTAAAAAAATAAACTTTAACCCAGTCACATTCACCTCATCCCTCAAAGAATGTAACTGGCATCCTCTAAAGTACCTCAGTCTTGATGACGCAGTTGAATTTTTTAATACTACCTTCCTGAGCATCCTTAATTACCATGCCCCCATAAGACTTTCCAGAATCAAAGCACAACCCTCTCCATGGCTACAGAACACCACTAAGTCAGAAATGAAAAACAGGGATAAAGCCTGGGAGCACTGGCGCAAAACCAAGACCCCCTCAACTAGACAGAAATTCCTAGAACTACGCAATAGAGTCAGAAAGCTAATAAAACAGGACAAATTCCAATACTACCAGTCTGCCCTAGACTCCTCCGAACACAGCCCCAAACATTTCTGGTCCTCCATAAACTCCATCCTCCACCCAGGTAAACTCAGTACCCCTCCTCCTAACATCCCTCACTCCTCAGAAAATATTGCTACCTCATTCAACACACACTTCACACAAACCATACTATCACTAGCTAAACAACACAACCCCCCTCCCCTCCAACCCACACCTTCAACTACTAATCTCCCCACTGCCTTCTCTTTTTCTCCTGTACCTACCTCCAACATAAAAAAACTCTTAACTAAACTTAAACCCACCAAATTAGCAGCAGACAAACTCCCAAGTGAATACCTACAAATCGCAGCTGATGCTCTGGCCTACCCAGTATCCATCTTGATTAACCGATCTCTGTCAGAAAGTTATGTTCCCACACTGTGGAAATTATCACATATAATTCCCCTCCACAAAGGCAGACCCAACACAGAACTAACCAATTACTGCCCCATAGCTATTCTATCTCCACTCTCCAAAATACTAGAGAGATGCATACACTCTCAGGTCTCAGACTACCTCCTTACTAACAACCTCCTTTCCAATACTCAGCATGGTTTCCGACCAAACCATAGCACCACCACTGCCTTACTCTCCTTTACTAACACTATCCTTCAGCATAAAAACAATGGCTATCTCTCCTCTGCTACTTTCCTAGACCTATCTAATGCATTTGACATGGTCCCACACAAACAACTTATCTCTGTCCTCAATAACCTATCCTTCTCACAATCAGTCACCAACTGGTTTCAGAGTTACCTGTCTGACTGCCAACAATCCGTTGTATGGCAGAATGACATATCTCCCCAACTACCTGTCTCCACAGGGGTTCCCCAAGGATCCATCCTTGGACCCCTACTCTTCTCTGTTTTCACAAATAATCTAGCCTCTGCCACCACACATGGCACACTCATACAATACGCAGATGACTCGACCATCATCTGCTCAGCCCACTCCCTACCCAAACTGCAAAAAGTCACACAGGAAGCCTTTTCCTCTGTTGAAACTTGGTTATCCAATGCCCAATTAATACTCAGCCCAAACAAAACTAAACTACTCATCTTCCAACCCACCAAACATACTCAAAACAACTCTCACTTTAACATCACAACAAAAGACACCACTATATACCCAACTGAACACACCAAATTGCTAGGAGTGGAAATAGACAATAAACTAAAATTTGACATTCACATATCCATGACCATAAAAAAGTCCACAAAAACTTGGAGCATTATACAGAAATAAGCATCTTCTCACCAAAGCAGCAAAGATTTCAGTAGCAAATTCCCACCTTATCTCCACCTTACTTTATGCCTCTCCAATATATACCAACCTAAGGCAATGCGATCTAAACAAGCTAGAGACCTGCTACAACAAAATTGCCAAATTCGCCACAGGGGCATCCTACCGTAGTTACCACTGTCTCTCACTTGCTGAACTGGGCTGGCTTGAACTCCCTCACCTCCTTCAATGGTATCAACTCTTACTCACCCACAAACTAGTAAACCATCCACTAAATGTCCCATCCCTCCAGAATCTACTCCAACCCTATCGCACCACCAGACCACTAAGATCCAGCAACAAAAATCACTTGCAGATCACTAAAGCCAATAACTCTGCTGGTGAAGCACTATTCTCTTGCACCATAGCCAAATTATGGAACTCCCTCCCACCCACAATTACCTCCATACCATCATGCACCCACTTCAAAACTTTACTAAAAGCGCACCTAAAAACATGCTGGCTATCCCTTGCCACTCCCACTCTAATATCACCCACCCCATCCAACCACTACCTTTCTTTCCACTCCACTAACTACCATGATTATAGCAACCTCAGATGCTCATAAGCCTAGTACATATACAGCAGGAACTTCTTATTTTAACATAAGTTAATGTCTGTTATGTACTTCACAGATAAAGATTCTAGTTGTCTACTGATGTACTATGCTCTTCATCTGTAAATATGTTGTAAATTGCTATGTAAATTGTTAATCGCTATGTAATCCAATGTAACTACTGTCTGTTTATTTTAACTGTGGAGCTTTTCTCCCCGGGCCTCTGCTGAAAATGGACTTACGTCCAGTCGGACACTCCCGGTCAACAAATATAAATAAATAAATAAATGCCATGTTTTGTTGTACAAATATAAAACAAACTGGTGATGAGGATGATTTCTAGAGCAGGCAGAGATTTTTTTAGCTGTACAAAGCAGCAGAACACTGTTTAAAAAGGATAAAGAAGAATAAATGGTGCAATAAATGAGAACCAAACATCATGCTGACCACAATGACAGACATACTTTCAGAAGCACTTACATTACTAAACAGGATGACAGACACACTTTCAGTAGCATTCACATTACTAAACAAGATGACAGACATACTTTCAGAAGCACTCGCATTACTAAACAAGATGACAGACACACTTTCAGAAGAACTCACATTACTAAACAAGATGACAGACACACTTTCAGAAGCACTCATTACTAAACAAGATGACAGACACACTTTCAGAAGCACTCATTACTAAACAAGATGACAGACACACTTTCAGAAGCACTCACATTACTAAACAAGATGACAGACACACTTTCAGAAGCACTCACATTACTAAACATGACAGACACACGTTCAGAAGCACTCACATTACTAAGCAACTTACACAGCATCATTCTGAGATACAGACAACAACCTTTAAACTTGGCACACTATGGTTTTTGAATAAACGAGTGTATAAACCTTTTCAAGGCAATAATTACAATTTACTTACCAAAAAGAATTGCTAATGCTTAAATATTGCCATGATTACTATACAGCAAATTTTACATTTAGCAATTATTTAAAATCAGCCTTGTTAAACAATTTTCATTTAACAATACAAGTGATTGAGTTAATGAAAACATGTATTAACTCTTCCAAATAAAACCAATAATGAAATGATGAAATTAATGATGAGCTCGTTTCTGTGGACTAACGAACCGAGTAAAGGCAAAATGAAACATTTATTTAATCATAGAGCAAATACATTTCTTTGAAAGTGCAGTTTCTTAACAAAAAGTACAACCAGTAAAACAAAGAAACCAACGAAATAAAACACTGCCCAGGAGCTCATAAATGTGCTTTATTCAACGGTAAGCGCTTTCACCACAGCTTTATCAGACCATAGGCAGAATAAGAAACACTAATCAAATTTGTAAGAACATCAATTAACATCTAACCAACTGCAGCACAAAACCCTTCCTTAAAGCAAACCACAAATTAAAATGTATACATACAATATAAAAAATGTGCTACAAGAATATAAATATAAAAATGCATCCAAAGAATATATGTGTACACATTAATATAAAAATGAAAATAAAACTGTACAACCTAGGTCCTGAGCCCTCATCCCTTCAGAATAGGTCTTAAGGGGACCTTCTCATTAAGTCCACTCCCCTGATCTGCTCTCAACCTGATGATCCACCTAACTTTTCTAGTTTCAGTAAAATTTCTCACATCACCTCCCTGGGTACTGGGCTGTATCCTATCTATGACCAAGAACCAGAATATGTGACATAAGTTAGTATTCATAACATGTTTAGATAGGGCATTATTAGCAGAACCACGACATATATTATATAGATGTTCCCTGTCCTTCAGAACCCTATCCATTTTGCCAACGTAAAATGCGAGGCAAATTGAACAGTGGGCCAGATAAACTACATGAGATGTTATACATGTGGTATTTACTTTAAAAGGGAACCTACGTCCAATATCAGGGTGTTCAAAATACCCATTACTGTCTATATAACCACAATGATTACAATTACCACAAGGTAGTATTACCTCACCCTCATCCCATACAGGCACCATATGGCTTTCCAGATAGCATAGAAGCCTTCTCAAAATGTTCTTGCTCTCATACGGTATCACCAACAATTCTCCTTATTCCAGGGTCAGTGACAAAACACCCCAGTGTTGAGAGGTGGTGTACATTAATATGTGTAGTAGATGTGTGGCGTTTTATATAGGCATGACTACCAGAGCTCTATATGAAATAATTAGGGAACACTAGTACTGTATTAAAAAGAAGGATGACAACAATGCCTTATACAAACATTCGACAGAATGTGCAACACATATGAAATTTCTTTTTTCTATTATAGAACAATGTTCCTTAGATTTAAGAGGTGGTGATTTTTAAAATTTTTTAGAACAAAGGGAAACTTATTGGCAGATTAAGCTTGAGGCAGACAAAAAGCCTGGACTGAATGAAGTGATTAACATAAAATGTTTTTATAGGAAATTGTGGTTGAACAAAGAATGAATGTAACTCTTTATATATTTTTACAAGATGTGTTGATTAATTGAATGGAACTAATTGGATTTAATATGGTAACTGCGTTTGTTAATTGAGAGTGGTATAAAGGTGTGGTAGTAAGATCAGTTTTTGTAATAAGGAAGTCTGAGGATGAAAGTGTTTAAATAAAAGTTTGTATGCTAATTACGGGCTCTTTTTTCATTTTACTAAGTTCTTGTGTTGTTGGGACCAGTACCGTTTGCAGTTTTCATTTTGTTTTGAGTACTGGTTGGAGTATTATTTTTCTGTTTTTTGTGGTTATTACTTCTAATGGCCGAGGCAGCTTCTGAGCCGTTGACAGACGTCAGCATTCACCCAGTTCCAGCAGTGGGTGGATCAGGGCTTTTCCAATTGTTAATGAACAATGTGATAGACATTCAAAAGACTTTGCAACAGACAGTGACTTTGAAGAAAGCTAGAGAGGAAGTGTTCATCAGTTCAGATGACGACAGGGAAACTGTTACTGAATTCAAAGGTACTAGTAAGTCCGACATTGATTTAAGCAACTGCAACTGAAATGAAAAAGCAAACTTTCAGTACACTGATGTAAATTCAATATTAAATAATAGACACAAACCATTTTTTAACTCCAACTACAACATTATGTCAGTGATAAATGAGGAATATAAGGGGTTGTATGATAAATTAACTAAGTTGTTAAAAAAATATAGAGGTTTGAACTTAGAACTAACAAATACTTGGAGAGATGTATCGAAATGAGAATAGCTCCCAAAGGACTCAGATTTTTCAAATGCCCTAATGGAATCAATGCGAAGGATCCATTTTTTGCAACTTTAATAGACTTTTTCAATAATGCTGGCCTAAAATTGTTAAACTTGTTGATCAACAACAACAAAGTGATGGATGCTCTTAGGGAAGAGATTTTAAGGTTAGACCAGATGATTTGTAACCAGGCTGGAAAAATTAATATTATATAGCCTTTTTGAATATGGTTGGACAACATGAGAACATAATTATTGCCTGGAAGCATAATAAGCTGCTTAGAGATATAGCAGCTTATGAAAACAACACTGATTATGTTAATTTTGCCTTCAATAATAATAACAACAATAAAAAGATCAAGAATGACTTTAGTGCATCTGTAAACTGAGTCAATAAGATGACGGACAGGTTGTTAAACCAATTAACATCACATAATTCATGGGGGTGGGGCTTCCAGACAGAAACTGTTCGTACAGTTACTAATACAGACATTAGAATTATTGGAGCAGACGAAGTTTAGGATGAACAAGTAATGGACATCAACACTGGTTTTGAGAATGCTGTGCATTCAAGTAACGGCAATGGAGGAGCCAGACCTAAGATTTTTTTGTCAAAAAAAGGCAGGAAAGTGGCAAAAACAAGGACAATGAGAATTATAGCCCAAACAACATTGGGTTCCTCAATGGATAACTAAGTGGGTATGAAAATGATGCCTTTAACATTATTAATCTATCAGACATTGTTTTGGGCCCAGTGCACAAACGTGTTAAGTTTGGGCCTTAATGTTGTGCCCGAAGGGCAGACATTGTTAAGACTGTATTAGATTTAAAACAATATACTCAAAGGTTGAAATTAAAATTTTATTTTAAAAGGTGTACCATTAAATAATTTTATGTATGTGAAGCCTTCTAGTTACAATTCACTATTGCTTAACACCTTAAAAGTTTTTGAAAAAACATCTGAAACTAAAACTGGAAATGTATTTAACAAACTCAATAGTTTTAAACATTTTAATTTAAGTGAGGATGAAAGAAATGCTTTGTATGAATTAAGGAACAACAGAAACTTAGAATTATGAAAAGTGACAAAGGCGGAAGTTTGGTATTGATGAATGTTGACCGATGCATTAATTGTATGTTAAATTTACTGAATAAAGACAATGACTATAAGGAAGTACATTTAGCTGATATACAGAAAAGTTACAAAAGACTATATTCTTTTTTGTATGACACTTTGATGAATGGACTTACTGATTTTGAAACATATAAGTTTTGTTTGATTGAAAAACCAATGACAGGAATGTTATTTGGAATTCCTAAGGTCCATAAGGACTGAAAAAATCCTCCATTCAGGCCAACAGTTTTAGCATCTAATTATGTCACTGAAGGAACTTCCTTTGTAATACATTTATTATTTTATTTATTTATTTATTTATTTATTTATTTTTGTTAACCGGGTAATGTCTGACTGGACACGGGGCCCATTTTCAGCGGAGACCCGGGGAGTAAAGCTCCCAGTACATAAAGCAGAACACGTTAACAATAATTACAATAAGAAGAAAACATCATATAACAAACTAAATCTAGTAACAATATTTACAAAGTGTTAGGTTTGAGATGTCGTACAGATTAACACAATAATAAGTATTCTTTGAGTACAGTAATCAAGGCAAGGACATACATTTTCAGAAAACAGTTGTATGACCCAACAGAAATAGCATGGAGACAAATTTTAGGCTAACAGAGATGGTTCAGGTTCTGATTATTTCTTGAGCCTATTTAAGCAGTTTAGATATAAGCAGTTTAGATGTCTGCAAGCTAGATGATTATGCAACTATGCTCTCTGCTGATAACAGCAGTAGCCTAGCCTGGAGTATGGCAGGAGCAGAGTGAGGAGCCTTGTGCATTGTGGGCATGGGTAATTTTTAGCATAAGTTTATTAGAGGATCTAAGTGATCTAGGATTTGTATTGGGTTGGATTAGGTTGTGAGAGTAGAGTGAGGAGCCTTGTGCATTGTGGGCATGGGTAATCTTTAGCATAAGTTTATTAGAGGATCTAAGTGATCTAGGATTTGTATTGGGTTGGATTAGGTTGTGAGAGTAGAGTGAGGAGCCTTGTGCATTGTGGGCATGGGTAATCTTTAGCATAAGTTTATTAGAGGATCTAAGTGATCTAGGATTTGTATTGGGTTGGATTAGGTTGTGAGAGTAGAGTGAGGAGCCTTGTGCATTGTGGGCATGGGTAATTTTTAGCATAAGTTTATTAGAGGATCTAAGTGATCTAGGATTTGTATTGGGTTGGATTAGGTTGTGAGAGTAGAGTGAGGAGCCTTGTGCATTGTGGGCATGGGTAATCTTTAGCATAAGTTTATTAGAGGATCTAAGTGATCTAGGATTTGTATTGGGTTGGATTAGGTTGTGAGAGTAGAGTGAGGAGCCTTGTGCATTGTGGGCATGGGTAATCTTTAGCATAAGTTTATTAGAGGATCTAAGTGATCTAGGATTTGTATTGGGTTGGATTAGGTTGTGAGAGTAGAGTGAGGAGCCTTGTGCATTGTGGGCATGGGTAATCTTTAGCATAAGTTTATTAGAGGATCTAAGTGATCTAGGATTTGTATTGGGTTGGATTAGGTTGTGAGAGTAGAGTGACGAACCTTGTGCATTGTGAGCATGGGTAATCTTTAGCATTAGTTTATTAGAGGATCTAAGTGAGCTAGGATTTGTATTGGGTTGGATTAGGTTGTGAGAGTAGAGTGAGGAGCCTTGTGCATTGTGAGCATGGGTAATCTTTAGCATAAGTTTATTAGAGGATCTAAGTGATCTAGGATTTGTATTGGGTTGGATTAGGTTGTGAGAGTAGAGTGAGGAGCCTTGTGCATTGTGGGCATGGGTAATCTTTAGCATAAGTTTATTAGAGGATCTAAGTGATCTAGGATTTGTATTGGGTTGGATTAGGTTGTGAGAGTAGAGTGAGGAGCCTTGTGCATTGTGGGCATGGGTAATCTTTAGCATAAGTTTATTAGAGGATCTAAGTGATCTAGGATTTGTATTGGGTTGGATTAGGTTGTGAGAGTAGAGTGAGGAGCCTTGTGCATTGTGGGTATGGGTAATCTTTAGCATAAGTTTATTAGAGGATCTAAGTGATCTAGGATTTGTATTGGGTTGGATGAGGTTGTGAGAGTAGAGTGAGGAGCCTTGTGCATTGTGGGCATGGGTAATCTTTAGCATAAGTTTATTAGAGGATCTAAGTGATCTAGGATTTGTATTGGGTTGGATTAGGTTGTGAGAGTAGAGTGAGGAGCCTTGTGCATTGTGGGCATGGGTAATCTTTAGCATAAGTTTATTAGAGGATCTAAGTGATCTAGGATTTGTATTGGGTTGGATTAGGTTGTGAGAGTAGAGTGAGGAGCCTTGTGCATTGTGTGCATGGGTAATCTTTAGCATAAGTTTATTAGAGGATCTAAGTGATCTAGGATTTGTATTGGGTTAGATTAGGTTGCTCAGTGCAGGGCAGTTATCTGGTTGGTTAATTATTTTCTGTACAGTGGACAGTTGAATTAAGTTTAGGAGGATTGGTAGTTCTATCCAATTGAGTTGGAAGAGTACTGAGCAGTGGTGTGTTCTGTATGGGTGGCCTGTTGTGAATTTGGTTATTTTGTTGTAGCAGGACTCTAGTTTACTTAGGTCTGATTTGAGTAGCTTGGTAAATATTTGGGATCCGTAAAGGAGGGTGGAAAGTAGTTGAGAGTGGGCAGTGGCTAATCTAGCACTTTCAGTTAGGTAAGGTTTGGCTCTATAAAGGGTGCCTAGTTTGCAGTGTGCCTTTTTGATGGTGATAGAGATATGAGTATCAAACCTTAGGTTATCACCAACTGTGACACCTAGGAGTTTGGTTTGGCTAGTGGGTTCAATTTTAGTTCCATCTGTTGCAAGAATTGTTAGTGGGGGTGACATATTTTGGCTTTGTTTTACTTAAAGATTAGTAGCTTGGTTTTGTTAGGATTCAGTATGAGTTGATGATTTGTGAGGTATTTTTCTATGTCTTGGAAATAAGTTTGTATTTTTGTTTGCAGTTCCTGGGGGGCAGGGGCTGAGATGATAAATGTGGAGTCGTCGGCGTACTGGACTATGGAGGCTAGTTGGGTTGCAGAGCTGAGTTTATTGGTAAATATTGTAAAGAGTAGGGGTCCAAGTATGGATCCTTGGGGTACCCCTACAGAGATGGGTAGATGAGGAGAAAGTGTATTTCTCCATTTGGTGGCTTGTTGGCGGTTAGAGAGGTAGCTGTGGAATAA
Source organism: Protopterus annectens (assembly GCF_019279795.1). Classification (NCBI taxonomy): domain Eukaryota; kingdom Metazoa; phylum Chordata; order Ceratodontiformes; family Protopteridae; genus Protopterus; species Protopterus annectens. The sequence goes on from NC_056743.1 coordinate 1,697,085,444, forward strand.
GCATAGGGAAGATGTACTTAGACCGTAGGATGACAGTTTGTTGAGTAGGATTTGGTGGGACACTGTGTCAAAAGCTTTTGACATATCAAGGAATAAGGAGGAGACAATCTGATCTTCATTTATTAGGCTTTGGATGGTATTTGTAAAAGACAGTAGGGCAGTGCATGTGCTATGCTTTGGCCTAAAGCCATGTTGAGTGGTTGAGATTGAGGAACTGGGTAAGGAATTGGGAGTGGATGGCTTTTTCTAGGATTTTGGCTAGAGGGGAGATGATGGCTATGGGGTGGTAGTTTGATAGTTCTTTAGAGGGGACCCCCTTTATGTAGGGGATGATGTGAGAAATATTTCATAGATAAGGGACATATTTTTCTGAGACTGATCAGTTGATCAGTATAGATATAGGATAGGCAACTGAGGATACAGCTATTTTAAGGAATTCATTGGGTAGCTGATCTGCTGCTAGACAACAGGGTCTGAGTTTGGAAAGTTGTTTTTTAATGCAGCTAGTTTGTACTTGGGTAAAGGAGAAGGGGTTTGGGTAATCAAAGGAGGGAGAGAGTACTGTGAGGGGGTGTGTAGTGTGGTTGTCTTGGGGTGATGTAACAGTGTTTATAAAGTGTATGTTATATTGTGTTGTTATTGTGCTAGCTGAATTGGAGGTAGAAGGTGGGGTTTGGGGTAGGGCCTGGGTTTAGGAGGGTATTTATGTTTTGCCAACATTTTTGAGGTTGTTTTGGTGGATTTGTTGACAAGATAGGAAGTAGTTTTGTTTGTCTAGTTTTTTTGTTTCTTAGCCTGGTTTCTAAGCAGTTGATAAGTTGTAAGGTTGGTACTATTTTTGTTGGTGTGGTAATATAACCAAGTTCTGTCTCTGCATTTCAGAAGTGATTTTGTATCTTTTGTTAACCAGGGAGTGTGCTTAGGTTTTGTTCTTATTTTTTTAATTGGTACTACTTTATTTAGTATTGTAAGGAAGGTATTGTTGAAATAGTCTACAGCCTGATCAAGTGGGAGGTTTCTAAGTGGTGAATAGTTATTTTGCTGTAGTGGTAAGTTGAAACTAGAGGGGGAAAATTGTTTTTTTTTTATTTCTAATCACCTTCTATAGTGTGTCGGTTTGTGACTGTATACGCTTTCTGTACAAGAAGGTAAGAGAGTGGTCACTGAGAGAGTCAGGAAGGCAGCTCGACAGGTAGTCTAGATTGGGTCTGTTAGTCAGTATCCAGTCTAGTGTAGACTGCTTGTTGGAGTGCTTATATATTCTGGTTGGACAGGAAATGGCTTAGGTGAAGCTGAAAAGGTTTAGGAAATTGGAGGGGTTGCTGGAGTTGCAGGAGTGCCAATCTAGGTTGAAGTCTCCTAGAATAACAGTTTCTTGATTAAAATCAGATGATGCCAAAGAGAGTAGATTTTCAGTGATGGGTAGGGTTATTAGATTTTCAGTGATGGGTAGGTTATTGCCTGGGGGGAGGTAGATGGTTATGATAATAATAGTTTTGTTAGGGTTTATTACTAGGTGTGTTGTCAGAATTTCTGAGTTAGGTAGGTCAGGAGGGGTACAGTTAAATTGTTCCAGTTTGAGAGTGTCTTTATATATAATGGCTACACCACCACCCCTTTTGTTTGGTCTGTCTAACCTTATTATGTTGTAACCATTAGTTATTATGTCTTTTATGTGTGGCTTTAATCAAGTTTCTGTAACTGTTGAATATCTGGTTGATAGGTGTTTAGGGTGGCATAGAATTTGGTAATTTTATTTACTATACTACAGAGGTTAAAGGTGATGATGAGTAAGTCGGTGTTGTTGGTTTTAGGAAGTGGGGGAGGGGTGCTGGGTAGCAGTATGATGACTTGGAGTTGGAGGAAGTTTGGGGGGAAAATCAGGTAGGTAAGGTGAGAGGGGAGAGTGCGAACCTGGATTTGGGTGGATGTCTGCTTGGAGTTTAATTTGTGTTAGATTGTGTAGAAGGAGTTGTCTAAGTTTACAGGTAGGTTTTACATATTTGGCATTTGTAGTTTTATTGCCATGAGAGGGCAAGTGTCTGAAAGGTGGTAGGTGTGTTGAGAAGATGTCGGCTAATATTAGTATAAACGTGGCTGCAATTGTTTGTGGGAGCAAGAGGGAGAGTCGATGAATGGAGGGGGGTGACACTGAAAGAGCGGAGGGAGGTAGAGTTGTGGCAGAGGTAGAGCAGGTGGATTAGAGAGTATTGGTTAGAAGGGAGATGAGAAAAGACATAGTGGTAGGTTGTTAGTGAGTGGTCGGGGGAGAGTGTATTGTGGGGAAAGAGGAATGGAAATAAAAGGGAAACTGGAGGGACAATCTACAGGATGTCTCTGGCAGCGTGCTCACTATGACATTTATCATGTAATTTAACAACAAAGTTCCAACAATCTCTTTATGCACAAGCACATACTTAGTTGGAATGCTGTTCAGGGTAATATGCGCAAGACCCATTTAGTGTTGTCTGCAGTTCAGCAGTTTTATTAGCGCTGGTCTGCTTATGTATTGGAGAGGTTGACTTTAATGTGGATACAGCTGAAAAAGTAAAATGATACCAAGGGTGGTTAAGTAAGAGCTAAGATTAGCATAGGGAAGGACAAGATTAATAAGAGGCTAAAATAATAGAGCACAGCTAGGTTATATACTGTATAGGTCACCAGATTATTATTTGCCTTGTCTTAAGGATATATACTTTATGCAATTACTTATTTAAGGCACTAAAATCAGTGGGATTCGGTGAAGAGATTATCACTAGAGGTCTTAGTGGGAATATCAGCATTACCCCGTACTGTACTTAAGAAATATTTAGCACTACTACTTGTGATTCAGCTGAGGGTACATGAGTCGCTGAACTAAGGGCCCTGTTTTAAAGATAAGTGTAGTCCCTCAGAAATAAGTTGGCTTTGCAGGTGCACTATCAGGATAATCAGCAGACCACTGCTTTATCCTATCCTAGACCCTTTAGTACAAAAATTAAACTCTTATACGAAGGATTCATGGGACTTTTTAAATAAAATGAGAGAAATTTTAGAATGTTTCAATTTTGATCTTAAGAAGCAAATTATTTTTACAGTTGATGTATCACTTTTTACCTCCATTCCCCATGACTGGGGTGTAGTGTGTGTCAGGGACTTTTTGAGAAAATTTTCTAACATTTAATTTTATAACATTTCTAACCACCATATTAACCTTTATTGTGACATGATTGATCTACTGCTGGACAACAATTATTTTATGTTTTATGGCAAATATTTCAAACAAATAAAAGGGGTTGCTATGGGGTCTCCAGAAGCCCCATAATTTGCCAATATTGTCATGGGTTGGTGGAAAACAACAGTTTTACAAGACATTTTCACTTCATTTAAAGTTTATTATAAAAGGTTTGTGGATGATTTAATTTTTATTATTGAGGGTGACAATGAGACAGTTAAACACTTTGTAGATAAAATCAATCACAAGTCAGAGTTTTTAAAATTTATACTGAGAGACAGTGGTAGTGCTGTTAACTTCATAGATGTTCACCTGGAATGGAATGTTACCTCTAACAAATTTGAAAGTAGTATACATAGGAAAGACACTTTTACTAACAGTTATTTACACTGTAAACACAATCAAATGGTGTTCATTAAGAAGAATATACCTAAGGGACAATTCATCAGAGCTAGTAGAATGACTAGTGATAACACAACAGTAACAGATGAATTCAAGTTTATTTGTGAAATGTTTGTTAAAAGAGGACATGATGAGAAATATTTACATGAAATAGCAGACGATATTATGCAGAAAAGACAAGACTTGTATCCACCTATTCTTAAACATCCCTTTATAAATAACAGGACTTATGGGGGGGGGGGGGTCAAAGGTTGGTTTGCAATTTGGAGATGATGGTAGATAGTTTTAGAATAAGGGAAACTATTCAAAATAACTTGAAAATTTTGGAAGGTAATGGTGAGTTGTTTATCATAGTAGGCAGTAAATCAAGCTTTGTATACAAGAACAAATATAACTTGAAAAATATATTACACCGAGATAACAGCAGATATATCCTTAACACTTTGTATACACAAAAGATACATCTGTGCAAACTTTTCCATGAGCCATTAGAGTTCTCGGACACTTTACTTGTAGAACTAGAGAGGTGATGTACATTAGTATGTGTAGTGGTTGTGTGGTGTTTTATATAGGCATGGCTACACCAGCTCTTTATGAAAGAATTAGGGAACACCAGTATTGTATTAAAAAGGATGACAACAATGCCTTATACAAGCATTCAACAGAATGTGCAACACATAAGAAATACATTTCTTTTTTCTATTATAGAACAAGGTTCCTTAGATTTAAGAGGTGGTGATTTAAATTTTTTTTTAGAACAAAGGAAAACTTACTGGCAGATTAAGCTTGAGGCAGACAAAAAGCCTGGCCTGAATGAAGTGATTAAAATAAAATGTTTTTTAAGAAACAGGAATTTGCGGTTGAACAAATAATGAATGTAACTCTTTAAATGTTTTTACAAGAGGCTCTGATTAATTGAATGGAACTAATTGGTTTTAATATGGTAACTGTGTTTGTTAACTCAGAGTGGTATAAAGGTGTGGTAGTAGGTAGTGAGATCCGTTTTTGCAATAAGTTATGAGGAAGTCTGAGGATGAAAGCATTTAATAAAGGTTTGTATGCTAATTACAGGCTCTTTTTTGATTTTACTGTTAAGTTCTTGTGTTGTTGGGACCAGTACCTTTTGCAGTTTTCATTTTGTTTTGAGTACTGGTTGGAGTATTATTTTCCAATTTTTATAATTGTTTAGACTAAGAGTACAAAGGATAGATAAATAAAAATAGTGCAAAGTTAGTTTGCATCATTCATTTTTAAGCATCATTTTAGTTTTCTTGTATAGCACTGCTAAATGATCAAAATTAAATCTTTACATCTTTCCAAATGAAGAACACAATAGCATTTAATACAAACAAAATTCCAAAGGAATTTCAAAACAAACATAAATATAAATATCATGTGACTTTGCATTTTAAACACAAATTATTATTGGGTGTAAATTCTCAGATGGCAATGAGGAAGCTCTTTTAGATGAAACCAGTTTGACTTGTCACAGCTGCTTTTTCAAATAAAGCTCATACTTGAAATAATTATGACTGATGGAGACTTCTGCTTGAATATATTATACATCTGTGAACCTACTTGTGAGATTCATGCACGTGATATTTGTTTTTTATATATACATATGTAATGTGTGTGTGTGTGTGTGTGTGTGTGTGCTCAAAGCCGTTAATGAACTACTACCTCTGCCCAGAGTACAGGGTTTGATGCCTTCCACCTTCATTTGCCACAGCCATACAGGATGACTCAAGATCCTCAGTGACCGTGGTCATAGTGAGTGTGCAGTGCAGACTGGAGCACTGATGGAGAAACCAGAGGTAAGCAGGGATATGCTGGACCGTGGATTTTTCTGCCAGTTCTACAAACAGAATCAAATAGGGCATAATCCCTGCCAGGAGTTAATAAAATATTTTACATAATGAAGAATAGCAAATGTTGAAAAATATGCAGATTAGATAAGAATGAATAATACAATTAATATAAGAAATAATACTAAGAAACAGCAGTCCTAGATAAAAGAAAATCCTGCAAAAAAAGAAGTGAAGATTATATAGAAAAGGCAAAGAGACAGGTCACATCGTAACAGGTGAAGAAAGTAGAGGCAAAGACAAAGAGATGTCTAGGAAGCAACATTGTAAGGAATTTACATAAAGCTGTTTGACAGACTGTGGAAGAGAATTCCACTCTGGTGGATCAAGGAATGTGTGCAGTCTATAACTTTCTGGGCATTAACAGAAAAAAGAATTATAGGCTGTATGGATCAGCAGAACAGCCAGAGCAAAATGTAGATGCAGGGGGTGTTGTGAACAAAAAATAAGGTTTACTATTGACAGAATTCATGATCAAAACTATGTAGTGTTTTTCTGAGTGGTGCCAGTTTAAATTTACAACAGAACTAACAGAAATATATCTGTTTTGGGTAAACATTTTACAATATTTAATTACTATTAAATGCTGTCTCATTCATTGAGCAGAAATTTCTCTGGAACTCTTACTTCTGAGATTGTTTATTTATTTATTTATACATTTATTTAATTTTGTTAAACATTAAATCCAAAATGGTCCAAACATTATTTCACAAAAGTGATCAGAGAAGAAAAACGTATTAATACAAACTTGGGAGCCTGGGGACATTTTTTTTTCTCTGAGCAGCTAGTCAACTGAAACAGGACTGCACAACTGCTGTTTTTTTTTTTTTTTTCAAAACACAAAATATGTTCAAAATACAACCAAAATGATTCACAGAAGAACTTTTTTGGTGGTGAGGAGCAAGCAAATCTCCCAACACCACCTTTTCACTTGTCCTTGCACTCTATACCCACTATTTAAATGACTATGAAAATGATGCAACATCCATTAACAAAAATGAACAGGCTGTGGAGACAATTTCTCAAAAAAGCAATGGCTTCAATCGAGTTTTGATTATAAAAAAAGGCAAACAGAATTTTATCCTGGGGGATGATAAGAAGACCCCCAAGAATGCTGATTTGTACTTCCAGTGAGCTGGTCAAAACCTGGAATTTGACCAAGTGGTTTCCGATCAATTTACCTGTTACCACCTACATCTCCGAAATAATGTACATCTCCGGGGATTATACAGACATGAGGATAAAGAGCTAACCCAAAGAAAAAACTGAAAGTTAGGAACAAACCTCAGTCTTTGAGGCTAAGAAAACTATGTTGTCACTGTGCAATCAAACTTATTATGACAAGTACAGCTCTTCTCATTTTGATTTAAAAGACCAATCCCCCACACAACCATACGACTGTGTTGTTTTTTTTTTTTTTTTGCTCAGCTACAGAGTAAATGCACTTCCACATTATGACACTAGAACAGCAATAGTGCACACACAGTGATACTAAAACAGCAGTGGTGCTCATGCTATGATAGTGGAATGGTACTGGGTCATGCAGTATGATACTATAACACACACTATGACGCTAGAACAGCAGTGGTGCACACACCAAGATACAAGAACAATAGTGGTGCAACAACCATGACACTAGGATGGAAAGGTGCACATACCAGTACACTAGAGTAGCAACAGTTCATGCATGCACACACACACACACACACACACACACACACACACACACACACACACACACACACACACACACACATACACACACACAATCACAAAATGGAGTGCACATGTCAAGATGCTCCAACATTTTTTTTAAATTCTTGTCTTTCCTGGATATATAATATTATTTAACCTGCATTTATACAAGTGATCACTATTGTCTGAAGTGATTTGAGGAGCATCTCCCTCTCACGCTCTTCTTCTACAGGCATCTGACATCAAACTTTCCTTGAAAAAGTGACAAAGTCAGTCAGCAAAAGAAACAAGTGAACAGCTGAATTAAGTGGTGGACACTCACAAATTTCTACACTTCTGGATTAGAGTATTTCAGTAAGGCTTACAGCTGGCAAAGTTCCAATGTTTTGTATCAAAGAAGACTGGTTGTTTTACTGGAATGAAAATGTACTTAGGTTTAGCTGTAACAATGTACTGATGTACTTATTTATTCATTTATTGGTATTTGTTTACCGGGAAACTCCACTGGGCCAAACAGAGCCTATTTTCAGTGGAGGCCTAGGGAGAGACACTCAACAGGAAACAAGTGGAATATATAGTACATCACAAGGCACACATTAAGAATATATACAGCACAGAAACATGTCTAAACAGTAGTACATTTAGAGTATATATACACACACTTAATAAACTAATTACACTATAGTATAACTATAGTTGATGTAATAGTATGGGTGTAGTATATAAGAGGAAATGAATATAAGAGAAGGGACATGTAAGAAGTTGTAAGTGATAAAAGTAGAGGTAAGACATATGGGAGTAATATGGATGGAGTTCAGGGGAGGTCAACAGTAGTAATGGATAAAGACAGAGAGAGTGTGAAGAAATGTTACTGTACTTGAGATAGTTATACAGAAAAATAAGCAGAAAGGAAATGTGACTGGAAAGTATTTCTTCCAAAAGTAAAAGAAGACTAGTATTTAAACAACCAGTGTTAGTATTTAGCAGTTGGACAACATGTTGGTTTTATTTATCTATTTGATAAATGAGTAGATACTGTGAAACAAAGTACTGTGTCCAAGTACGATTGCACAACACACACACACACACACACACACACACACACACACACACACACACTATACAAGTGTTGTTATTAGACAATTGAAATGCTTTCTTTTGATATTTATGTTGCCTACCTGTGATCACTAACAATTTCTACTTTACAACAATACCCGTTAGGTGATATACTGCAGTATCTTATCTACTATGAAGACAGCCTTTCCAATTTACTACCTAAATGCTTTGTTTATTCAACTAAGACAGGTTGCTAGACATTTCTAATGTAAAGCTTTTATTATCTGGTTAAATCTGTTTTTTATTTTATTTTTAAATAGCTTACGTTGTGTGTTTCTCTTTTTCATCTCATAATGTACCACAAACTGAGAACTTCTGATGAACTCCTACTAATTATAGTGGACAAGAGCGCTTATTTCTTGATTAAAATTGGTTTGGAAACCTTTTACTCCTTTGACTGTACCATTATGTTTTTGTTTTTTTTGCTTCTTGAGTTCTTATCTCATAACATAACGTCAACCACCAGGCATACCTCTCAGCCTCTAAGCTTAAGAAATCTGGACAAAGACAAAAATAATCGGGGCACAAAGGTCCAAAAATAGTAACAGATTTTACATACTGCTCATATAAACTTAAAAAATTCCTAGAATTATAGGTTCTTCATTTTCTGAAGGACATGAAGTCTGAAACTCAAATGTATGACATTATTTAGTGACTTCAATCCTCAGTGACTTTCCAGAAAATGATACATTTTATGAGGAATGGGCCAAACATATGAGGCAAAAATCTGGCCAGTTAAGAGCTACGCCACCAGGGACCTCTAAGACCAAACCATATGCAGCATTTTAATTCTACCAAGCATGATTATTCTGCATTTGCTATACTGCCAGACTGCTTGAACAAAATATCAAATGGCTGTTGTAGTAAATGCATTCATTTTTATATATCTTAATATGTCATTTAACGGATGTTATTGTACAGCACTATGGGACTTGAAACAGTACAAGAGAAATAAAGCTGCATCTCAGTTTTAGCTAGAAACTAATGCTACACTGGCAGCAAAGGGCCAGTCAGCAATCTCTTCAGGATTCCCTGTTGATAATCAAGGGCAGTACAACAACTGCAGTTTGCTCTGTTTTTGGCTGGTGCAGAAGCAATCCCTAAAATCCATGGTAACAGCTTCACCATAATGTAATTCTTCAGAATGACTCTACATTTCATGACTTGTGCATCTCATTTTGAAAGCCTCTGTTACAAAAACACCACACACACACACACACACACACACACACACACACACACACACACACACACACACACACACAAACTGCACACTTGGAACCAAAACAGTAAGAACATGCACTCTTGTGAGTACTTTCCGGACCCTCACATAATACCAAGGCATCCACGGTAACCCAGAAGTCTGTGCTTTGGAAGAAAGGAATTAAACTGCTCTGAAAGTGCGCATTTATACAAAAAAAAGGCATTTCTAAGGAAACCAACGTCCCATTTGTCATTTCAGCCTTGAATATTAAATAGCAAAATACTGCAAAAAGTTCTCTGAGAAAGAAGCAACATTCCTGTCCAAGGATGAAATTTTTGTGAATTAAGAGTTTATATTTGGTACCTAACTTAGTCTGTATATAAAACAACTGATGTTTCAAGGGAGCTGTGTGAGCTCCAGATGGCTGTCTATAACTGCTCTCCATGGAAAAACTGCTTAACATTAGCACAGAAATGTAAAGTTTCCCTTGTAGCATTGTCTTCATACTAAATGTAAAGTGTATAACTGTCCTCATTGCTACGAGAGGATAAAATCAAAATGTACTGACAATATTCTCTATGAGGTCCTTAATTGCACCAGTTTAAAATTCAGAGATGTCTGTTACATCTGTGAAATGCAAACTACTTTTCCTACCCGCCAAGAGTAATAAAATAGTATTAATGGAGTAATGGCCTGATAACATGACAGTGCAAGTGATGTTTCATTCCAGAAATTTAAGTCCACAGAAGGGAATGGCTCTCCCCCACAAGAGAAGAGCACCAGGTTTAAGGAAGCTTTTGACATGTACCAGTAAACAAGCAATGCATTGTTTATAACTGGCAAACAGATGCTGCAACCAATTCAGTTTTAAGTATTACAGCCAACAGACATGAATCCAGCAAATTCAAAAAGAGGCCTAACATTACAGATCAGGAGCTAATGGTAAATTCAGACTGCTGTAACCAGAACAATGGAATAGTCTTCATTAGAAAAAAAAATCTTATATTAAAATCAAATACAAAGGTAATAATCTCTAGATTCTTCAAACCATTTAGCAAAGACTGTTTTCCAGAAGGCAGTTCTAATCCTTAATAAAAGAAAAATATTGAAAATGTCTGACTGAAAACGATATAAGACATAGTAAAATGGACATCTGCTAACTTGTTGCATTCCTTGTTGCAGTATTGCAGTATGACTGCCTTTTTCTGGTTTCTGGTATAAAACTGACTATATATTTAAAATGGTCTGACATAGTTTCATGATACTTTAACAAGATTATAATGGGACAATTACCTACAAAAATCCTCAAATTCTGTTCCGAGCTTCAAAGGCAATTTAGCAATTGTATCTTGAATTCTAATAAAACAAAAGAATATTTTAATGTTATTTTTATACCATGATATTTAAGAAAGAAAATCCCACTTTTGTAGTGAAACACTTAGGCTAGGATCAGAAATAAGGCATAATGTTTCAGGTTCTGAATGACTTGTGCACAGTAAAAGTGATTTAGTTTGGTGTAAGGCCTGTCTATATAGTAGGCTACAACAGGGACAGATTTCAAAAGTCTTATCATCAGCATGAATGACCTATACTGGTGCATACATATACCCGAGTAAGCATTTACACTGAAAGCAAGTCTTTTGTAATCTGACTGTCTGTGGAAACCTGTTTGTAGGAAAACTTTACATTCTAGTAAGTCACTCACACTGAGAACAAGTAATTCAGAATCAGGGTAGGCTTACACCAAATTAAGTCACATACATTAACAGCAAGTCTTTTGGCATACGGCCATGAATAATGACGTGGAAATGAGTAATATAAACTCATATGTGAATGACAGCAAACAATAGGGAGGAATGATTCAAAAGCACAAACATTTTGTGTCCATCTGCGTCCACCAATAAGTCTGTACACCATGATTTCATGGAGAACATTAGCAGGCCAGGGCTAGGATATTAACAATGGCATACAGCCGAGCAGTATATGTTACAGACTACTCTCACAGCCAGTGTCCATGCTGATGCGCTCAGACTGTGAAAGTGTATGGCTGTCTTCATCATCAGTGTCCCTTGTTTTGTGGTGGTGGATCCCATAACCCTAATACTGGAGAAGGCAGATATAAAAACACAGATGTGTAATGTGTGACAATCCCCTTACCTGTGATGCATCAACAGTACAGATACCATCTATGCACAGCCTGCATCCCAGATGTGCCTGTACACAAGTTAAGGCACTGGTGGGCATGCCTACCCATAGTGCATCTGCATGCCACTAAATGTTTTATTTTCATAAGCAAATACCAGCATTGTGCATACCCAGCTGAGACATGGGCTGGTGCATTCAGCTTGGCTCCCACATTTCATCTTCCAATAGGTATCAGGTGCCTGTCAGTCTCCCTATAGAGGGACAACAGGAACTCCTCCATGGCAGTGACACTGGTCTGAGATGGTGGAACCCCACCTATGAGCATCCTGTAGTGTCACGGTCCTAGCTGCAGGCATGAAGGATTATATCACTGACCGACCCAATGGACTGTCTTACTGTAGTCACTGACTGCACTACTATCCTCCATAGGCTTCCATCGAACATGAGATGGGACTACCCAGTCAATCTTGCTCTACTCTGTATCTGTCAACTGTGGAGGGCGTACAGTATCACATCAGTCCCTGCCTGGGAGATCTTCTGGAATTGCTTTGGCTGTTTAAGCACCATTTACCTACTTGTAAATGAGGACATACATATATGGTCAGTGAATGTGCACAAAATAAACAAACTACCAAATCTACCGATCACACACCCATGTGGCAGCTAAGCCAATATATGGTGCCGTGCCTCGTGTACCGCAGTATCCAGCAGGGGAGCATGGGAAGGACTGTCTTATGATATGCACCCTGCCATCAGTCTACACTTAACTGCAGTCAATATGTGCTCTACATATCTACTCCTCATTGTATCAGTTACCTTCTCTGCCGCAGCTCATCTGGTGTGTTCCATATATGATCCACAGATGGAGACTGTGTACTGCAACACAGTCCTCTTTGAATGAGCCACGTACTATGGATCAAAGCACACCTTGCACAGTCCAACAGCCAAACTTTTGGTGAGCTACTGATGCCTGCACTTGTGCTCTGTTTTCTCTCATTCATCATTATAAGCCTGTCTGTGCTGCCAATCCCTATGTCAGTAGGTTGCTGTGGAGAAAACAAATAAAAAATAAATGGCTGTTACTATTATCCAGTCATCCTCCCCTTCCCGCAGCTCTGTGTACCCTTGTAATAGCAAATGTTCCACACATGCTGATATTAGCACCTCCTGCTCTTTCCTGTGTTACATCTTCACATGCACATATCTCTGTTCTGCTCCAATGTGTCTTATTTACACCAGAGGTCTGTACTCACTGCTTGCTGGGTAATCCAAACTTAAGCTGCACATACCCTCAACTTACTGAACTGAATTTTGATAGTTACTGTATTGACCCACAGTACCCTACAGGTAGGATATGGAAGTGGGGCTTCAATGAAATGTGATCAAAAGTCTGAAATAGTGATAATCATAGCAGGCCATCATCCAGGTAGCCATCAGGGTTTTCTTTATTTTTAGTGCCATCTCTTAACCCAGCAGCTGATGTGCATGTCTGCTGATACGAGTGCCTGCAAATGCTTTTCCTGTAGGCATGCATGTTCCTGCACATATCCCATGAAGGCTATTATGATAACATTACTTAGTAAAGCCAAGGAAACATCCCCATCCCATACATTGCATGTCACCACTACATCAGGATAGAGGGTAACCATCCCCCCACCCAGGATATGTGAGCAGGCATTGGCTGCTTACTCCCACCCTCCCCAGCTGACTCCTCAGTTCATGACCTGCTAATTGATCTCAGATTGTCAGGGTCACAATCAGAACTTTATTCTATAATGCCATGGGGCCAGATATCCCATGACTTTTCTTAGTACAAATAATGGCTTGTGTGATTTATATTTGCAAGCTGGAATTAAATCTCTTTATCAGGGCTTTTCTTTGTGTCTGTTATGGTTTGCAAACCATAGAGATGATATATGTAAATAAAGAGAGTATGGCAGTTGAAGTCCCCACACAGGGATGCAAGGAGGGATTTGTTTCTTTGCAGAAACTTTTTTTTGCATGTTTCACTGAACTGGACTGTTTATGACCAGCTGAAGGTTCAGTCAGTTTAAAGCTGTAGATACACATGTGAAGGCAGTACGTACATACACTGACCTCGTCATTAAACAAATGCAGAAAAGGAGAAATACTTGATTTCACAAACTCTCTGTTTATTGAAAAATGCTAGCGGAAACAACTTTCACTGTCTGGCTGTCAATCTATTGTCTGTTGCTGTAATACTATTTCCACTTTGGCCCGCATCCTAAATCACAATTTTGTGGAAAGAGTTCCGGTTATCAAACAACAGCCTAATACTATAGCATCTAAACTATAGAGTTATGGGAGTTTTATAAGACATTTTTGCAACAATCGGCATGTGCTTTCCTCTTTTTAATGTTTTTATTCTGACTGCTACTTTGCACATACATGCACTTCTTATATAAAGGCTGCAGTATCATTCATCCCATAGACTCAGTCCTTTCAGTTGATGTGTGTATGTATGCATGTCTGTATGAGTGTTTGTGCTAGTAAACAAGTGAGAATGCATGTGTACCCATGTCTATCAGGGGAGTTTATTGACTTAGCTATTCTGGTCCACATTAACATATAAAACACTGTGATGGTATTTAGGGGAATAGAATGGAAAATGGCACACACACACACACACACACACATATATATATATATATATATATATATATATATATATATATATATATATATATATATAGGATCCGTACAGATGCTCAAACTGCATCTTTCACCGAATCCCAATTTGGTGAGCATATTTGTGCAAAAGTGGTATTCACCGAAGCAGCACTTTTGCGTAAGTATGCTTGTTGTTCTGGTCATACTACGGTGCAGTAAGGGAAAATTCCCTTTTCCCCAGTGTAGTGTAACCTCACAGTGAGAATATTAAAGTAGGGTGGTGTGGGGGTGCAGAGGGCTTGCCCCCTTGCATTCAAGTAGATTTTGTATTTTTTTTTAACATACTTTAACGAAAGCGCTTTTTCGATGAAAGCACTTTCGTTGAAGTGTGTTCAGTGGTAATGGATTTGGGCTTTTGAACTTTCGTTCAAAAGTCCTAGATCCACATATATATATATATATATATATATATATATATATATATATATATTTCTAACAAACATGCACACACACACACACACACAAATAAAAAATTTATAGGAGAATAACTAGTGTAACAATGTTTTACAGCAAATTATAATTTTGAGGTAAGTATGAATAATTATTAACTCAAGAGAAAAAACTTGAGAGGTTGTAATTATTCATACATACACACGACAAGAGGTATAATTAATTGTTATACTAAGTATAATGTCTTATTGCTGATGGATTTTTCTAATCATATGTATATTTTTTTTAAATCTGGGAGAAATGAAAAAATCGAAACAGATTTCTTTATGCAATGAAAGCTGCTACTGTTTAACTTCTCTACTTCCTTTTTCATTTTCAGTTATATTATGTGCAAAATTAGTTTATTTAACAGCTTTTTAATTAAAATCTGAAGCACAGGTTTATACGTTTTACTCTGGTCTTTCATACTGCTGGCATCTCTGCTTCTTGTGGAGTTAGAGGACCTCGTATATGATTAGTTTGTTTACTGTTTTGTTATACAAAGTTGTCTGTGAAAGGTACATCTCATCAGGCCAGGCTATGTGACAAAGTTATTCAGTACAAGTCTTTAATCTGTCCTGTTTAAGCAAAGCTCTTCATCTGCCACAGAATAAATACATTTTTTTTACAAATGAATGAAAGCAAATATATGCTCTGGGTTAATTTTAATTTTATTTTTCCTTTTTCTACCACTAGCAAAGACAAAAATATGTGCTATAACAGCAACAATGTTTCATTTTATGAAGACCTTGATATGCATTTGAATAAATGAAACATTTTTCTAATTTACTCTACCACAGAAAGGGCTTCTCAATGTGGCCTTGTGTTTTTTGTTCACTTGTAAGATGTGTAGCAAAATTCTCAGTAATATTAGAAGACTATTTCTGCATTTAATTTAAACTTACAAGTATAAACCATTCTTCACAGCAATATATAGAAACCTACAAGAGCTTCTAAAACATGTCTGGTGTCTCTTAGAAGCTTCAAAGTACAGATTAAATGTAATGCCTAAAGAGAACCACATAGTACATATAGTGATTATTTGTTTTTATCTGTCTGTCCAGTTATCCTATCTATCTACTTACCTACCTACCTACCTACCTGCACATCCTTTGTTGACCATGTCACTTCTATTAGGCCAGTTGCCTTGTTTAGCAGAGATAAAAGTGGCATTTATAGGAGAAATTTGGCCAGGGCAGAGGGGAACTTCCCCTACTCATTTCAATAGGTGCAATGGGATCTTTTACATTCGTCTGAGCTACCACCAACTGAAGTAGATGTGACCTGGTTTAATATCTAATCTGAAGGACAACACACTCAGAAGTACAGCACCCCGCCCCCAAAAGATTCTGCACTGCAGTGTCAGCAATTAAATCACATGTAATAAGGTCAAAACCCATAGCCATCTGGTCTTCCATCTCCAAAGGTGAGTGCGCTACCTCTTGTGCCAATGACACTAAACTAACCTTGTTTTACACACTTGTCCACAACTTGTTTTAATTTAATGATGCAGAATATAAGCAGATGGTACCATAGATATTAGCATTGTTCTCTCACAGTGCTTTCATCTTCCTTTTAATTCTTAGGCTGCCTTCTGTGCAGAGCTTGCAGACTTTTTTCTCTGTGAGAGTGGGATTATACTGGAGTCTCCTTCCATCATGTCAACACATGGAGGTCACTACATTGCCAGGGCTAAGCTGATCCTAGGTAGATATGTGAGTGTGGCTGTATGAATGTGTGATCTCCCCACCACCAACCCATGGCTGGTAATCACTTTGCATCCACTGCTTGGAAGGAAAAACTCTACTACTCCTTCCCAGTGAGTCTAAATGGAGTGGAGCTGATTAATAAAATGGATGGAAAGATCTAGAATAACCTAGATAAAACAAGGTGGAAATGTATGTGACATTTTCCTTCACTCATTAATTCTGCAAATTACCCAAGTATTCCAGTTTAGGGTATCATGGGGAACAAAGTTTCAAAGAGAGATATTCCCTTTACTGGCTATGAACCCATCAAAGGACACACACGTACACGAGTGCGCGTGACGTGCATGTCTTGGATATATAAAATACATTACTACCACAGACAAATACCAACCTCATTCTGGGTGAGAAACACAGGAGGAATGTTAATATCTCCATTATCTGTAATGATGCAGAGAAATGTAGTGATCCCTATGCTGTTTTGTAAGACAGCCTAATGCTAAAAGTACTTCCTTTTTCTGTGAATATCTTTTTTTCTCGCTTGCTCTTTTTTTTGGTTTTGGTTTACCTCAGCTTGAAACAAGTGACAGGACTGCCTCTTAAGGGTCTTATTATTATTATTTTATTTTACATTTTTTTACCAGGAAAGTCTGACTGGACACAAAAAAGCTCCACATATATCACAGAATAATAAAGTACAATTTCACAGGTACAGAAAAATAACATTATACATTTTACATCAATAAAACTAAGCTAATATCACTATAAGTTGTACAACAATTAAAAGTAGAATAAAAATGGTACAATAATATTATATACAGGTAGAAAGAAGGAACACCTTAAACAGTACAATGCAAATAACGTTCAGTGTGATGGTATTTTAATAATATAAAGTAGAAACCAGGTGTCTATACTTAAAGGAAGCAGGAACAGTTGAGAGGAAGAGAGAGAGGAAAGAGGAATGACACTTGCAGGATAAAGAGAAGTCTACTGCCTGAAAATAAGGTAGGAGTGTTCACCCTGGGTTAGTAAGAACAATATGGCATTAGACTAGGCTGGAGATTCACAGTTGCAAATCCAAGTGGCTTGTAGGTGTGTTTTTAAAGATGTCTTAAACTGAGCTAAGGGTGTTGTGGTTGATATATTTATGAGCAAAGTGTTCCATTTTTAGCTATAAAATTAGAATGGGGGGGGGGGGGGTTCCTGCAGAGTTGTTGGCTTTAGCGACTTGAAGAAGAGGTTTGTTTTTGGAGCGCAGAACCCTAGTACTGGAGTAAGAATGAATTCTACTTTGTAATGCAGGAGTTTTATTAGGGTAGTGAAGGATCTTATGGGTTATTATAAGCTGGCTGTAAAGGAGAAGGTGGGGAAGTTCAAGCCAGTTGAGTTAAGAGCTAGGCAATGTCGTGTTTGATGTGGGCTAGTGGTGGTGAACTTTGCAATTTTGTTATAGCAAGCATCAAGTTTAGCTATGTCTAATTTTCTAAGATTGGTGAGGATAGGGTGGGCATATAAAAGTGTAGAGATGAGGTGTATTTGTGCTATTTTAGTCATGGTGCTGTTTGTGAGGAATTGTTTATTTCTATATAGTCTCCCCATTTCTATATAGTCTCCCCATTTTCTTATGTGCTTTCTTTATAGTGAGTGAAACATGGGTGTCGAACTTCATGTTGCAGTCTATCTCAACCCCTAGAAGTTTAGTATGAGTGACAGGAGAGATAGTGGTTTTATTGTTAGAAATGATAGTAAAAGTGGTATGGGAGCAGAGTGATTAGTAGGCTGGAATATGAAGTTTGGTTTTACTGGGGTTTGGTATTAGTTGAGAGCTGGTAAGCCATTCTTCTACAGAAGGGAAAGAGGCCCGTGTTTATAGTTGCAGTTCTTGGAGGGAAGGAGAGGAACAGATAAGTGTTGAGTCATCAGTATATTGAATGACTGAGGCATGTAGAGAAGAGGAATGGAGATCATTATTGAAGACAGAGAAAAGTAAAGGACCAAGGATGAAGCCTTGGGGAACACCCAGTGTGACTGGTAATAAAGGAGAGAGTTCTTCCCTCCACTGAACTGCTTGCTGCTTACCTGTTAAATAACTTTGAAACCAGGTAATGGAGGGTTTGCTAAGATTCAGTTCTGAGAGGGATTTAATGAGTTTATTGTGGTTAACCATATCAAATGACTTGGAGAGGTCAAGAAAGATAGCAGAAACATAGTTGCAATTACTTCTATGGTTGTTTACTATATGATTGAATGACATAAAGGCTGTTGTGGTGCTGTGATAGGGCCTGAAGCCATGGTGAGTGTTTATGAGAAGGTTGAGGTACTCCATGATTGGTGAGTATATACACCTGTCCAGTATTTTGGACAGAGGTGAGAGTATTGCTATAAGCCAAAAATTGGTTAACTCTTTGGAGTTACCCCCTTTGTGGAGTGGAATAATATGAGAAATTTTCCAGATCTCAGGGAGTAGATTTTCGGATATAGATCGGTTGATATTAGCGGCATACAGCCACAGCCTGTGACATGTCAGTGTGAAGCAGTGCCACGCATTGTTGCAGACATAAATGCAGTGTCTTATCTAGACAATTATAATGTCTGCCACTCATACTAACACACTATATGAATCATTCAGAATTCAACGATAAAGTTTAAATAAGAGCACAAAATCATAGCAGTGTTTCTTCTACCTGAACCTTATAATAATACATCTGTGATTCCAAAGGCTCACTGTTACTAATCAAAAACCTGAAGGAAAAAAAACAGGAGTCAGAGCCCCTTGTTCTAAACAATGTAAGTTACTTGATGCTATTTTGTGCATGTTTTTTGAATATTTGAAAATATCTGTTTCCCATCTTTCAAAACAAAATCGGCCATTAGCAAGAGCCATACAATTCTATGTTTTCATTTGCTAAAATTCTGTAATGCATTTATAAAAGATGGCAGCAAGTAAATACAGAAACTATATTAAATGGAGTATAAAATCAATGTTTTGATTTTTTTTTCTTGCAGCATTACAAGCACTTTATGATTGAGAGGCTGTGATTTGAGAATCCAGAAGTAAAGCTCATTTCAGAGGTAAATATCATCATGGCCTCATAAGATTTTACTGTAGCGGAGATTAATTCTTCTGAAAAAAAATATAGGTATATGATTTACTGCTGGATGTTAATGCAAGAAAACATGTTTAAAAGAATGTGAGAAAAAACTTACTGTGCAAAAAAGACTGGTCACACTACAGGGTGGTGTATTGGAAGAAAGGGAGCAGCTTTCAACATGAGTTAATGAAGTAAGAGCATCGTACTTGCTTGTTACAAAAGCAAGTATCTATGTGGATACGTTAAGGAGGGAAGAAAACAAGAGCCGACCCCTTCCAGATAATGGTCCCAAGGGTGTCAATGGCTAATATAAAGACGATCTAATAAACCACTCATCTCGTCCTTAACAACAAACACATTTCTGATAATGTTTGAATTTATATCCAGATGATTGTATTATGATAACGTGTTACTATTACTTAACTGTCTGTCAGTCCTTACACAACAGCATAAAAGAACTAGCTGAAAGTATAACAGTTTATCGACAGGATAATTAACAAAACGTTAAAGACTGGAAGAACTATTTTATGTGAGGCACCTTGATCTCTGATAGCAAGTGATAAAAAATTTGATGTAAATATTTTTTCTTTAAATATGATGAAAAAAAAAATAATACAGCCAGTCTTGAGTCATGCCCTGCTAACAAATGCCAGTGATTATATATCCCACTTGCTACTGCGTCCTATTTTTACCTATGTTGCATTAGCCCAGCATTTTCAATAATACAGGGAAATTACTTGTCAAAATAATTGCTGCTTTGCATTTCCAGTCCCATCAGCCGGTGCAATCTCCTTTGAATTTCTAAAACACCTGTCATGCTTAAGTGCCTAAAATTACTTTATTTGCTTTCTCTGGGTTGTGTGGTGTCATGCTCCCAGAATGGAATTACACCTTGAATATTAACCAATCTTATAATGTTTTAGCAAAATGAATGCAGGGTTCCTTCCCTCTTGTATTCCTTAAGTTAATTCATAAACCATTGTCTCCAAGGAAATCTTGTGTTGCAGCTTTTGGTTTTAACAGCACTCAGTCAGCTTTTCTTTTTAACAGCACTCAGTTAGGGGTTGCCTGCTTCCATATTAATTAAACTGTATAAACATCTTTATTAAACTGCTACAACAACTTTTCTTTTCAAACTCTATTTTGTGTAATGTAATTTATACCCTATTAACAGTGAAACATTTTCCAAAAGTCAATGCAGTTTTATTCTTTGATGTACATTAAAATAAATAAATAATTAAAAGAAATAAAAAAAAAAACTCTTTCTGATGTAGTACCAACTGAAGAGAAATCATTTGCCTCATAATAAGCAGAACTCGTACCTCATGCCAAAACACATGCCCCCCAAATCTCTGCAATATTTAAGCAACTAGATATGAAGGGAAGGCCTCCACATACTGGGCAGTTATGGGAGTAAATGCTTTATTTTACTGATTTAAGTGGCTGAATCTTGCTGAGTGCCATTACAATGAGTTCATTATATTTCAACCTTTCTCCATTTTTAACATCTTGGAGCAAGCATGACGTGAATGGCATGGAACTGAGAAATGACGACAGTGTCACATGCCAAAGCAAAACGTGCCCGGAACAGCATACATTAAACATATGCATACTGGCCAAACTATGTGCTCAGGGGTGCATTTCTGCAGTCTGTTTTCCCCTTCAGTGTAATCTCTTCACACTACATATATTGGAAGGTAAATATATAATCAACTCAAGGAAAAAGCTGACATGAAGTCAAATAGCAGCTGTTTGAAGGAGACCTTTCAACATTTGGTTATAAGAATTACTCAATCACTTTGACGCTGAAATTCTTCTATTAGGACAAGTATGAATGTTTAAAATAAATGTTAATGAAGCAAAGAAGATTTTATCTTTTTTATTGTTTCTCTTCTCTAGACTTCTCAGTTGCACACATCAATCCCAGAATTCAGTACACAGTACTTAACACTGCTGTCTCAAAGCTCCATGAGATGGAGTTCAATCATAACCACTGGTTAATATGTACGAGGAGTTTTTTATGTTCTTGCTGTGCTTGTAGGTTATCTCCAAGTACCGTAAATTCTTCCTACTTCCAAAGGACATGCTGGTTGCCTGGCTACATTAAACTTTCCTTGCATATTGCTAGTATGACAAATGTGGGTGTAAAAAAGATAAACAAGGATCTCCTTCTTTTACTCTGCTGGACAGTTAACTATATCCAACATATGGTTCAAGCCTCAAATTCCTGACTACAAGGCACAGCTACAGACCAGTAGTAAACTAGGACATGAATGGAAATTTGAAAAGGATGAGTCTACCATATACAACAGCAAGAAAATAAACTTGATTACCTTATTACCAAGCCCACACTCCCGACATATTTACTTCCTTGAGGCTATTTTGGCCTAGGCTCACTGACCTACACCGTCCCCCAAACTATACAATTTAAAGAGGCTCACAAGTACTTTTTTCCAAGCAATTGAACAAAGTGGAAGTAGTGGTAGTTCATAGGTTCATAGGATGATACTAGGCTATTGGTCCAGAGGTCCCTATAAGCCTAGCCAAGAATTTAACCCATGTTCCCTCAAAGTCAGCACCTGTTTCCCCTGTCCAGCAGGGATACAGGTGGGATCCCAGGGGTATATTTTCTGTTTCCCATCCAGTCATCCAGGGTCCTCTTAAAGAGGGCTAGAGAGGTACTCTGCTTGACATGGAGAGGGAGTCTATTCCACAGATGGGGGAGTCTTTGGGACACAAATCTATCCTGCCAACAAGTTCTATTAATGTCACAGACCAGATTAAGGCCTTGCATGTGGGTTTGTGTGAGTGGAGTTTGTCTTACAGATATACAGCAACTCCATCAAGGCTGAGTCTGAGATGGCCTTGTATGCCTGACACAGGTCACCTCTGAACAGTCTGTATGAGACTGAGTAGAGGGACAGGGCTTTTATCCTATCTGTATAAGATAGGTGTTTGAGATCCTGGATTTTCCTGGTCAGAAACCTCTGTGGTCTCTCCAACTGCTGCATGTGCTTGGCAAGGTAGATGCCGAAGGGGGCATTGTACTTGATAATGGGTGTAATAAGGGAGGAGTACAGGGATGTTATGACCTCCTTGTTCATGGATGAAATACCCTTATTTATGAGGTGGGCCATGTAGAAAGCCTTCCATACAACAGAGGCAACGTGGTGGTCAAAAGTCAGGTTGCTATCAACCTGGGTGCCCAAGTCCCTCACAACTGATTGCATGCTTAGTATGTTGTTATTAATGTGATAATTAGTTTGGATGATACTTGAGGGGCATTCAGTTTGAAGCCATGCTTCTGGCACCAGTCATTAGTTTGTGTAAGGCTCTCTCTTGGAGGATGTTCACATCACTAGGGAAATTTAAGACAGAGCACAGCTTGCAGTCATCAGCAAACTTGTTCAGCCACAGACCACTGGTTTTGGCTTGCACATCAGAAAAGTATATCCCAAACAGTAGAGGCCCCAAGACCGATCCTTGGGGTGCACCACTAGTTACGGGTGTACTACTAGAGGTGGCTTCCCATACTTTGGTTGAGTGGGTTATATCAGTGAGCCAGCTAGCTACCCATCTGATAACATACGGGCTGATGCCTAGCTGGGAGAGTTTATCTATTATGCCTGAGTGGGAAATAGTGTCAAAGGCTTTGGCTAGGTCAAGGTAGGTGGTATGCACTGTCTTTCCCTAGTCCATGGCTTTGGTAATTGTTTCAAAGAAGCTGATCAAGTTTAATAGGCATGATTTCCCTTTGACAAAACCAAACTGTGTGGGGTGAAGTGTTTGGAGGTTGCCAATGTCCTTGTTTATAAGGTCCATGATAATGCATTCCATGGCCTTGCAGATCAGGCTAGTTAGGCTGATGGGCCTATAATTGCCTGGGTCAGTGGACACTCCACCTTTGTGTAGAGGGATGACAGTGGCTATCCTCCATTCAGCTGGGATGAAGCTGGTACTCAGGCTTTGGTTAGATAGAGTGTCTAATGGAGCTGAAACCTCATGCCTGAGTTCATGTAGGATATAGCCAGGGATGTTATCGGGTCCCATGGAGACTGTATTTTTTGCCTTTGAGAGGGCATTAAGGACCCTGGTCATGAGGGGAGGGGGGGTGGTACTGGAGATGTCCTGGTTTACTGATGGGGGGGACAGAGGGTGAAGTTTTCACTGTATTTGACATGGCTTAGTGGTAAATCACTGTAGCTATAGTGTGCAGTGTCGTGAGTTCGAGCCTTACAAAGGCTGTTTATCAGGGCCCAGAGAAGTAAATATTGTGGGAAGAAATATCCAGGGAATTGTTATGGCTAGGCTTGCATGGGCCCTAGGGCCGATAGCCTAGTACCAACCTATGAACCTGTCTGCCAGCAGGTTGGCTATATCTATGGCGTGTGTGTATGTGGTGTTATTGACCACCAGTTCAGAGCAGATTTGGGTGTTGCCATTGAGATTGCAGACATATGTGAAGAAGTCCAGCATTATAAATGAGTTGGGTTTTGTTAACCACTTATCTCACCCAAGATCTACGTCACTAAGGTATATTTTTTCACTTATTATTACTAGTGATTCTGAACTTGGAAAAATGCTGCTTACTCTCTGTGTATGCAAACATGCACATGCACTGCTTTATTCTGCAGCACACTTCCATTGCACATTTGGATATGTGCGTACGCATTCTTGTTTACACTGCAGGACATCTAAAGGCATGCACATGTCCTTCTCTGTACTGTAGAACATTTCCATGTACACATATGATTATACATATATGCATAACTGCTTTGCATTGTAAAACATTTTCACATACATATTCATGTATATGGTATTGTGTAGATCTCTACACACATATTACTTTAGAGTGTGGCACACCTGTGGGGTGTGTGTGTGTGTGTACAAGTATATATATATATATATATATATATATATATATATATATATATATATATGAGACTGATATATATATATATATATATATGAACATATGTCAAATCACTGTACTGCAGCACAGCTCCATGTATACATACTGGTACCCATTTCTACACACTGATCACTAGTGTAGTACATCTCCATACACAATATACACATTCACATGCCTAAGCATTGATTTACAGTGTAGTCCACCTCTGTGTATACATGTACATGTATGCATACTGCACGGTAGAAGAGACCATCTCCATGTGTACACACTGTCACACACTGCTCAATAGTGTAGTACATCTCCATAAGCATTATATGCATTCCCATGCCTAAACACTAATTAACAGTGTGGTGCACTTCTGTGTACACATGTGCATGTATGCATACTGCACTGCAGTACAGGCCATCTCCACATATGGACACTGCTACACACTGCTCACTAGTGTAGTACACTGCCATATACATTATGCAATTCACATGTCTAGATGCCAATTTACAATGATGTGCACCTCTGTGTAAACATGTACATGAATGCATACTGCACTGCAGTACAGACCATCTCCATGTATACACACTGTTATACATTTCTACAAACTGTTCACTAGTGCAATACATCACTATATGCATTTTATGCATTCACATGCCTAAACACTGATTTACAGTGTGGTGCACCTCTCTGTGCACATGCATGCATACAGCACATTAGTACAGACCATCTCCATGTATACACACTGCTCTCTAGTGCAGTACATCTCCATACACATTATACATATTCACATGCCTAAACACTGATTTACAGTGTTGTGCACCTCTGTGTATATGTGTACATGTATACATACTGCACTGCAGTGCAGCACATCTCCATGTATACACACTGCCACACACTGCTCACTAGTGGAGTACATCTCCATATAAATTACACACATTTGCATGCCTAAACACTGATTTACAGTGTGGTGCACCTCTGTATATACATGTACATGTATGCATATTACATTGCAGTGCAGCATATCTCCAGGTATACACAATGCTACACACTTTAACACACTGCTCACTAGTGTAGTACATCTCCATACACATTATACACATGTACATGCCTAGACACTGATTTATAGTGTGGCACACCTCTGTGTATACATGTAAATGCATGCATACTGCACATTAGTACAAACAATATCCATGTATACACACTGCTACACATTTCTACACACTGCTCACTAGTGTAGTACATCTCCATATACAATATACACATTCAGTTGCCTAAACGCTGATTTACAGTGTGCTGCATCTCTGTGTATACATGTATATGTATGCATACTGCACTGTAGTACATACCATCTCCATGTATACACACTGCTATACATTTCTACACACTGTTCACTAGTGCAGTGCATCTGTATACACATTTTATGCATTAACATGTCTAAACACTGATTTACAGTGTGGTGCACCTCTATGTATACATGTGAATGCATGCATACTGCACATTAGTACAGTCAGTATCCATATGTACACACTGCTACACATTTCTACACACTGCTAACTAGTGTAGTACATCTTCATACACAATATACACATTCAGTTGCCTAAATGCTGATTTACAGTGTGCTGCACCTCTGTGTATACATGTACATGTATGCATATTGCACTGTAGTGCAGCACATCTCCAGGTATATACACTGCTA
>NC_056743.1:1697114098-1697164098 GCF_019279795.1 Protopterus annectens
AGAGTAAGTTGTGAAACTACATAGAAACAACATGAATGCTAGGGTGTTTAGGCAGAAGAAAACCCACTTTGCATGTGTGATATTTACCCCACGAATAGAATTTTGTACTTTCTGTGGTCCAAATAATACAGCAAAGAAAAAATTCATAGGTCATTGGTTAGCTTTGCACCACCAGTATTATTCTCCATATGCTAATAATAACTTCAGTAATGTCACAACTACTTGTCACTGCTGTGACAACAGTAAAGTCTCATTATTTTCACAAGATTTTTCAATCTCAGTGAAACCACATACCACCAGACTGTACGTAAGTAGCTACATTGCCTGAAAGCAC
Organism: Protopterus annectens; assembly: GCF_019279795.1. Taxonomy (NCBI): domain Eukaryota; kingdom Metazoa; phylum Chordata; order Ceratodontiformes; family Protopteridae; genus Protopterus; species Protopterus annectens. The sequence continues at coordinate 1,697,114,433 of NC_056743.1, forward strand.
TCTGCTGACTTGGTATTTTACAGCTGACCTGCAACACCAAGAACAGAAGGTTAAATAAATTTGCAATGAGTTACGGGGAAACAAGGCAACATGCATCTCCATTCATGTCCCTACGAAATCATAGTGTCATAGTTAAAGTCAAAAGAACAACTTAGCCATTTATTTTAGTAAGGTTTCTCAAACTCTGCATTTTCTAGAGGCAAAATAATGACTTCTGGAGAGTCACATGAAAGATGGCATAACCCTAGAAGTCAATGTCTGTGAGTCAGAAGATAAAGAAGTGTGAGAAAAAAATTATAGCCTTATCAAATAAAATAATTGTACTTGCTTGTAACTAGTGCCAGCTCTATGGGAAGGTTGTTGAATGAAAGTATGTTCTAAAATTCCGCTTGCTTATTGGCAGAGGCTATGTATAGTAGTAATACATCAGTCCCCATTATGAAGAATGTAGACCACTGATGCTGTAGAGACTTTCACAACCTCTCTGCTAATGAGATGCTTTTTTTAGTCGCACAGATCATTACAGGTATTGATTCAAATGGACCGAGCTTGGCAACCTCCCTAAATCTTTGTGCGCTAGTTACTACACTGTTCCATTAAAAAAAAGAAATGGTTATAGCAGAATCAATTGCCAAGCCAGTTACAGTAATTTCTTTCTGGGAAAAGAAAGACTGAGAGTGTTATATTTTGTAGTAATAGTCATAAACAGCATGGAGTTTTCAGAACAGCACAACTTATGTCACTGGGTTTGATGCTAAATTGCCCTGAAAATTTCACTAAGTAATATGGATTTTGCCTTAGAATATTAGATAAGTTGAATTAATGTCTCTTACATTTTAATTAAAGTTCAACTGCCAACTGTTGTCTGACTATGCACTAGTTATTGAATTAGAAAGTACAGCTTTGTAAATAACCATGTAAATAAGTCACTGTAATGACACCCCAGGGTCTCCCTATGTAACAGCCTTTGGCACAGAAAGATATAACCTGGTCATCAAAAATACAAAAATATGTAAGCATACATAACTGGTTCCAATGCAGAGTACAAGCATATCTTTTTCAAAGATAAGAGAAAACAAGAATCTTCTTTACTGTAAAAAGTACTCCTATATGCAGGAGTTTTGCCAGGATTTTTGAAATTTTACACCACCCAGAATATAGCCCACTCAACTCAGACTGCAGATATTTCTGAAAAATATGCCTTTAACTACTGCTAATTTTGCCGAACATTTCACCCTGGAATTGAAAACAAGTGTCAAGGCTAGCAGTGTGGAGAATTAAGGCTATGATTTGCTTCCGGTACTCCAGGGTTTGATTCCTCCAGCCTCCATGCATCTACTGTATGACTCTGAGTAAGTCACTTAACTAGATAGTGTCCTGAGGAAACTGTGCTAAAATCCTCAGTGGCCTCCTTGACTGCCTAATAACTACCTGTGAGTGGATGACGAAGTTCCTGGACATTCAGTCTGTACTCACAACAGTAATGCTTATGTAATTTGCAAGGTGGCAGACTTGGAGTATACCTGGCTACACCTTCCAATGCAAGAAAGGAGGGTGGGCACAATTTTACTTTGACTGAGATATGTCTGCACCCAGGGGGTATTATTATATGTGAGATGTATAATACTTCCTTCTATATTTCAGCACAGTATGACTTCTACAGGTTGTAAACAGGATGGATCAAAGTCTGAAAACTCACATTGTAATGTGACATTTGCCATAGCTTGAAGATGTTAAGAGAAAAAAAAATCACAAAATTATGACTAATGTTTTTCAAGCAGCATCCTGCTAGATATTCCTTAAATCCACTTCCTAGCAATTTAACTCTGCATGCTGAGGGGTGGATAGACTAAAGCCATGAATCAGAAACTTTAAAACAGTCTACAAAATATTCCTTTTTTTTGCTCAACATAGAAGGTACAATCTTATAACATATAGGAAGAGGAGCTCATCTCATAGAACAAAGGGTCAGTCTATAAACATTTCAGGGAAATACATGGACCGAGTCACCTAAAGTCCGAAATTACTTTTGGTAAGATAAAGGGGTTATTTCTCAACACTGCCATATTCCAATCAAATCATATCTACTGTATTGCCAGGTAGAAGGTGAATCAGGGACGCTAAATTGCCCACAGATATGTGTGTGTGTGTGTGTGTGTGTGTGTGTGTGTGTGTGTGTGTGTGTGTGTGTGTGTGTGTGTGTGTCTATGTGTATGAGTATGTTTGTGCATGTCCACAAGTGTGTGTGTATGTCTATTGGTGTGTGCGCCTGTCTGTGTGTGTCTATATGTGTGAGTATGTTTGTGCATGCCCAGAAGTGTGTGTGTGTGTGAGACATGGAAGAAATACCTGGTGACCTACTTCCATTTCCCTACTTTGCCTTGAAAACCTGGTAGAGGTGGCTGCCTGCAGGGTCATTCCAGGTGTCGAATGCAACTCATAAGAGAGCAAGCAAGCCTATATTGTAGATGGATTGTTTTCTGAATGCAGCTGAAAGCAAAACTGCATTCATTTTTATAGAGGTTTCTGAGATGGCAATTTCCTTTTTGCCAGAAGTGTAGTATTCTTTGAATTGTAAGTAAAGGAGGTATGTGAATGAAGCTCTCTGCACAGGGACGAAGGGGGTTTTCCAGAAGAAGCTAATGAAACTGTCCAACTCCTCTGCAGATATTCTGTGTTCATTCTCACGTGGAATTTGCAAAGCTGTCATTCACCATCATGGGACTGAATAAGAAACTGATATCTTGGTGGTGCATATAACAGGACTGATAGCTAATGAAAGATGGTTGTTCTATTAGTGGCTAAGCAACCACTGGCCAGTCTTACAGCGTGTCATTCAAAACTGAATAAGCTGCAGCCTTTTGAGAAGTCTTTTTCACAGAAGATCATTGCTGGAACTATTTCTACTTTAGCTTCAGCAAAGATTCGTCATTTTTTAACTTTCCATTTTTCTCCGTGGTTATATAATTGTGGAGTTGGTATATATAAGTTTATGGGTTTAGGAAGCTTGCCACCAAACGAGTATGTCCTCAGTAAATAGTACTATTTTTCCTAGCTGGATGAAGCTGCCACCAGTTGTGTTTGTCTGATCACAGCTTTGTTTGGATATTACTTGACAAAGCATTGAGAACCCATAAAAGACTATCCTAGGTATTTAATAAAATCTCTGTAGGCGAAGTGTAAAGTCTACACAGAAGGTACAGTGTCCGTGCAAGAATTGGAGAGTTATGGTCCTTTCCTACACCCATCCTGCACATCCCTACCTGCCTTCCAGTATGTTTTTCCCCCTGCTTTCCCCCATTTCACCACTTTCTTATCACCCCTTTTTTTCTTTTCTTTTTGTATATTAACGGTAGTTTAAGTGGAGCTAAGCGCAAACCCTCACAAACCCACTTAAAACTGCTTAAAAGGGCCTTAATCACCTTCTGTGTTTCTGGCACTGTTAGGCACATCTGTAAAATAATCACCCCTGCCAAGTTTCAAACCCGGGCCCCTGTCAACTGCAGCATAGTGAATTAGCCCAATAGCCCAATCAGCTCTGAAGTAAAAGAGGTGTTTCCATAAAAATATCCTGAGTGCCAATGACACACTGCATGTACATATAATGGCAAAATTGGCAGTGTATTTGAGACTGTGATGCAGACACCAAAGCAGTACACAGCCAAATAAATAATGATGGATGGAAGTAAGGCCTGGGATAGCAGGTATAGCTGTCAATTGCACAGACTGTTGCAGAATGTCCACAGTCGTGCTGCCTACTTATGGCACAGTTTTCACAAAACCTTGTCTGTGCGCTGAAGTATTGGCAAGTCAGTACAGATTGAGGTTAGAAAATCATGACGGACAGTTCAGTGTCACACGTCATACCCATACGAACACACATGCTAATGCGAATCCTGTGTAACAGACTGTATGCATGCACATATATCTTGCAAATACACCCACTGCAGTAGTGACTAAGTAGCTGAGTCTGTTAAATTCCTAGCATGCTGTACATTTTGCCACCCACAGTCCTTGGTTCGAATCCAGTGTGTCGCATTTCAATTACATGCTTGTGAATACAACAAATAATGAACGAGTCCTGCAGTTTTAACCAAAACACGTTGCTGCTACTGCATTCACTGCTACCCATGTTAGCACGTCAAAGGCCTTTAGGTAGGGACACACTGCAGAAATATGTATAGACTACCTATATGTCACCTGCCACTCTCTGACTGACAATGTTACATAACATATCTACCTTAAGCACATGCCTCACCTTATAGGTTCATATGTTGGTACTAGGCTATCAGCCCTAGGGCCTATACAAGCCTAGCCATAACAATTCCCTGGCTATTTCTTCCCACAATATTTACTTCCCTGGACCCCTGTCTAGCAGTGCGATTGATGTGATCCCCGGGGTGAAATTCCTATCTCCCATCCAATCGTCAAGGTTCCTTTTGAAGAGGGCCAATGAGGTGCTCTGTTTGACTTGTATGGGCAGTCTATTCCAGAGTCTGAGGAGCCTCTAGATCAGGAACCTATCCCTCCAGCATGTTTTCTTCATTGTGATGACAAGGTTTAGATCCATGAAGCATGTATAACCTGTACTGTTATGGGTACCTTCATCCTGGCTCTGCTGTAATGACAGCTGACACTGCTCCTTCACTGACACATACAGCTTGCTGTCCTCCAATGTGTTCACACTCCCCAGTATAAGTCCTGGGCAAAAAGCAGAAGCTGCAGCCTGCAACATATGCAGCAGTATGTTCAGCTACCTGCTATAGACCTACCATACCTCACAACTCCCTACAACAAGGGATCCACACAACACCCATATATGAAGGAGTGGGGGCAAAGGTCAAGCAACAAGGACATGTGTCACTGTCTGCAAACATACACAGCTGATAGGCCAGCAGCTACTGCGGCAGCATGAATATTTTGATGTGTATGTTGTATGACACTCACACGTGTCTTCCCCCTTACTGACCTCAACCCACACTGTTAAACAATGAACTGCCACATAATCAGAAAGTCATTTGACAATGGCCAAACATAGCATGCAAAATGGTGGACATCCCACATAAATCCCAACAGTGGACAGTATTTGTACCTACCCCCTGTGATGCTGTAGTCTCCACACCTCAGCAATGTTCATCTCAAAGACTAGGAAAGGGGCCAAGGCCTACATGAAGGCCTTAAATACTGCACTGTGGTGCCATGTCATTGGCTAATGAAAGTGCAAGCCAGCTGTTCTGGATGCAGTTAGCAAGTCTGAGTGACAGACTGGTGCACAGGCAGTCGCCAGTTATTGAGCATTACCTACAAAAGGCAAGGAGCTGCCTATGGTAAACAGGTTTGCAAATTGCTTTACCCAGACAGACTGAGATTTTAGAAGCATTTTTCTTCAGCATTTCTGCACAAAAGGATGACAACACTCTACCAGGCATGTAATACAAGTCCCTGCATAATGGGACACAGATGGGAGGATGCAGTTATGGGGAATAGGGATTACAACAGTAGGCCTGTACTACATCTCTGGCAATGACATGTTGATAGCCTGCTGTCCAACAGCCACAAGCATGCATTTCATCTAGGGCCCTCTCACTCCCTCCTACAATTGTTGGCTCCTGTATGTATGCTACTACATTGTGTGTTAGATATAGTGACAGTAAGTAATGGTGGACACAGCTGGCATATCACACGGTGTACTGTCATTCAACTCCTCTCAGTCTGTGAATGTCACACAGGAATAATTCAGACATTGTACAGGTGTCCCTGACTGTCCCTGATGTATTCTGTCTAGGTCACTGTTTTGTCGACATTCGTATCTCATCACTTGACAGTTATGGCTAGTATACCTGGCAACCCCGTACAGCAGGACTGCAGGTCATAGTCATTAATAGTGGGAGGACACAGGCTCATCCTCGGCGACAAAGTGTACATAATGATCATACAAAGTAAGGGTATGAATACAGTAACAGATATTACTGTAGTATAACTGTGTTCTGAGGATTCTGGCGTGTGACAGCCAGATTCTCCACATTCTAAGAACAACCATCAATTATTGTCCAACTGTTAGCTAGACATCCACATGTTTCTGACAAAGAGACCACATATATCAGGCACACGTACATATTCTGCAAACATCTGTGTACTGTAGAAGTATGACACCTACAGGGAAGATACCCTACAGCATGCTTGCATTGCTGTCTGTCATTGTGGTACATGGATGTTGCTGGACTGTCCCCATATACTTGTAATAACACACCTATTTGTCGAACAGTGGCTGTCTGACATGGTACAGGGACATTGCCCATAGGGGACACACCACAGTAGATGGCATTGATGGGAGTGGAGACATATAGCACACTCCATCATGATACACAAGGACATAACCGGTATGGCTACTATGTTACTGATAGTCACATACATACTGAGTTGATAGATGGAGGGATATGATGTGGGAGGTAGCAGTGGATAGTGCAGGCCAATTTGGATGTGCAGGGTCTGTACATAGTGGAGAGCAACGTATGTGGTCCTGTGATGTGTTCCCCTATTCTTGTCTTTCAGAAAGGATGTGCAGATGGAGGCACCCCCCCATTTTCAGCTGTGGAAAATTATGTTATCCTGGATGGCCTCAGACTGCATCACAACATTCTGCTGTCCAGGACTCGCCAGAATCATGAGCAACATGCAGCACTGTGGGCTGACATTGCCATAGCAGTCAACTGCCTAGGGCTACAGGACAGAAGCTACGAGCAGGTCTGACACAGGGCAATAGACATGGTAAATACTGCATGGCAAAGGGCCACTGCTGTGGCCAGGGACCGTGCTGCCATCAGTGGATGGCCTGCAGCAGTAGAACTACTCTCAGCTGCAGAGGAATTCCTGGTGGACCTGGAATCAACCACCAGCTCCCAAGCATCCATCACCCCATACATTGTGGAGGTGGGTGCCAAAGCATCCACAGCAGAGGAGGGTCCAGGCAAGCCTCCTGTGTTCATCACTGTTATACTGTATCAGTCATTGTGCAGCCTCTGCATACCAGTGTACAGATGTGAGGTCAATCTGCATTGGGGGAGAGGTTTATTTGTAACACACACTTGTGCACACATATTCAGAATGTCAGCAATGTAGACAGTATCACAGTAGCTACTGTACATGTTGATATACACACATATTATCATGTAACAATGCCACATTTGGTATTGCTGACAACAGCTCTCCCTCACATTTCCATAGGTATGTCAGGTGTGGCCGGAGTCCAATGTCCTGTACCCAGTGAGTGTGATACCGTTTTTGTATGGATCATATATACCCTAACAATGTTAACGGTTGCCGTTTTGCTGTGCACACAACTGGTATGCTTAGCCAGAGTATACTACTTGTATGTTCATTTTCGGAGGGGGTAACTGAAGTTCATTGAATCAGTAATGACAGTAGTGTATGTGCAGGAGCTGTAATATATTTGCATTTATTTTTGTGAAGGTCGATGCACAGTCTACTACACAGGGGGCAATAGTATGCTCAAGATGGGTGCACTGTGTTTTAGGTGTAGGTCTATCACATACACTGACATATTGCTTATCTCAAAGGTGTATAGTACTGGCAACATTAATCGGACATAGCTGCAGTGCATGTGGTTTAACTGGCCTGTGTTGTTGTCTGTGTATGTTCAGTCTGCTTGTGTGTTGTGTATTGGATCAGAAATAAGATATGGTATGTGTAATGCAATTGTGGCACCTCACCTGTATGTGTGTGTTAATCACCATACATAATAGTGCAGGTAGTAATGTACTCATTTTGTCTTCCTCCTCATAGGTGACCATGGGGGTTGGAGTCTGTCCCCCTCACAACCTGATGTCAGTGACTCATTAGACTCTGATGATGGTGCTGCCCACAGTGAGGCACAGGTGAATTTGTCCCATGGGTTGACATCCCACTTCCTCCTCCATTATCCCTGCACACAGTCAGTATGCCAATATATACACAGTCCCCTGCGGCCACAAGATATCGGACAGTCAGAGTGTGGTGGCACTGAACAGGAGAGTGTAGCAACAATAACATCAGTAAGTGTAGACATTAGCCATAGCTAGAAAGCTGGTGAGGGCCCACACAGGCAGATTGACAGGGGTGCTCAAAGGAGGACTGCTGCTCATCCACCACCTGTCACAGGTATCACATCATGTCACTCGTGCGCATGCTTCAGTCCATCATGGAGGCACAGGCACATTCTGAGCACAACACCAGATGGATGCTCAGGATCATGGATGCATCACTGACTGCCTCCACAACACTGGTGATGCCATGCATCATTTCATTGATGCAGTGGGCAGATGGTGGGGTGAGACATTATCAGTCCTTGACTGCACACTGTCTATGCTAGAACACATGGTGGCAGTAGGGCGTCAGACACATGGCCATAAGTCAGCAACAACATCTGCTGAGAGTCCACGTGGCTGTGCACACTCATGCTCCTGTAGTGGCAGTACCTCCAGCACTACAGAAGGGAGGGTGCTGTCCACATCACGACATTGCAGGCCATGGGCATATGTTCCTGGGTGGTCCCATGAGGGACACGGGCACAGCAGACAACAGTCACCATCAGTGACTAGTACCACATCTGACCCTAGGCATGGTGATGTCAGTGCCACTCCTGGCAGAGCCAGTTCCCATGTTCATTGGTGGAGATGTTGAACTGTCCAGTCTGCCATGTACGGTCCACAGCTGTCCAACATATCTATGTGTAGGGATAGCACATGGCTTGACTGTGTACTCGCACAGACTCATACAACACTGTCAAATGCAGGTCACCAACAGACACACAAGGCACCTCTCCATGGCCCAGCTAACCAGCACCCCTTCCTGACTCTAACACATGATATCAACTGTTTGGCACAGCCTAGGCCGCTGGCACCCCCACACCACACACTGTGCATGTGATGATACCTGTGCCGCATCCCTGCCATCCATACCATCGATGCAGGGACATGCAAATATGTGTCTGATGCACATGGTGACTATAGTACATTACATGACATTTTATAGTGCGGTTGTGTTATGTCATGACAAGTGCTGTGTGCTGGTGTGTGTCATGAGTACACATCAAAGTGTTTGTGCCTTTGTTTATGATGTTAGATTGGCGGTGGTGTTGCAGACTGATAGATGTCTCAAAACATTGTATGTTTCTGTTATAGGGATCTGAGTGGCTACATGGTGGAAACTTGGTGGCAATACAGCGGCTCAGGATGGTATGGTAGCAAAGCAGAAATATGACATCAGCAAGGCTGTAAATGTGCATGGTTACCAAGGTGCGTATATGTAGAACAGTGTGTCAGGGACAATGGGGGTGGACAGCATAATCCTGCATGCATACCTCATGGCAAGGCATGCTACCCTTGATGCATGTTACCTAGGTGTTCTGTACCTACAAAAATAGGTGGTGGCAGAAAGCATTTATGCCTATGTAGATGTGGGCTATTTAGGGCCAGCAGCTACTCACAGGGCCTTAAAATGTATAACAATTGCATACACATAGCCAAGATAGACACACTGCCGCAAGGAGGTATATTTACACATATACACACACACACACACACACACACACACACACACACACACACACACACACACACACACACACACACACACACACACACAAGCCCACAGATGCACACACTCACTCTTTTTAAAATTAGAACTCCTACCTATCTAGTAGTATATACTATAGTGCTATGTACATACCGCATGCACCACAGAGCTTATGTGTTTTAAGGGTGTCTGCCAGTGCTGTTAAGGTGGATGACATCAGCAGCTGTTGACAAGGAGGAAACTACTGTGTTGGACGCTAGTCAAAGGGCCATAAAATTATTGACTATTGCACAGACATAGGCATGATAGACATGTCTGTACTGCTGTATGGGAAATATGTACACACACACACACACACACACACACACACACACACACACACACACACACACACACACACAGTGGCTGATGTGAGATTCAAAACCCTACCTATTTACCATTAAACACTACAGCTCTCAGTACTAGTTACAGCTGGTGTACAAGTGGCTGTAGCACTACATTACTCTACACCTTTATGTGGCTATATATATCATGTATATATTTGTTACTGCTATATCTATCTATAAATAAATACACACACACACACATATATATATATATATATACATATATATATATATATATATATATATGTGTGTGTGTGTGTGTGTGCCACATACTGAAAGATAAGGGTAATCATGTCTTAGGGGGATAGGGAGAGACAGATACATATACATACCTGTCTGTATGCACAGTCATATATTCACATCTCAGTTGTTTTGGCAGATGAGGCATTAGACATGGGCCAAAATTAGCTAAGTGTAGGAACATGTCCAGTATGACCATCCTTACTTACAAGCTGACTCTAGGCCAGACCTACCTGTCCTCCAGTCCAGGATTTTGTGTGCTACAGCCAATTAGCTGCTGCACATGATCCAACAGTCCAGCACCTCCCTGATATTATGTCCAAGGGATTCCCCGTCTGTGTGCTGCACATAATATCCTGAGTCATAGCTAGGGTTTGTACAGATTGCAATAGACTGTACAAGGTTTTGCATAATATTTCTTGTACATTTTAAATAGCATTGTGATTTTCTGGAACATCAATGGCAAATCATTATAGATTGACATTAGGAACTGATGACAGACAGATTAGTTACTGACTCTATACACAGCAGGGAATCCATGCTACTGGATGACCTGTTATTCTCTGCACTTTCTACATTTGTCTGGGCACTAGTTAATCCTTCTTCCTATATGTGGGCCTTTATTCCACTCCTGTTCATGGCTTTGTCCATATTTCCTGCTCTAAGTTGTTGTAGGTATGCTGTGACTGGGCTACATGATGTAACACCACACGCAGGGTTACAGACTTCACACTTCTTACTGTATATGTTTTTCAGGATGTCCAGCATCCCACCCCATATGTCTACTCTGCTCCTCAGACAGTTGTGGGGTTTTTTTTGGTAATATACTACTACACAGCACCCACTGACTTGTTGTAGGTACTGACACAGTTACATGATGGCCTTTACATCCTGCTGCTACTCTGCCTTGTTACAACCTGCTGTTATGCTAGCCACCTTCTAGGTTACTCAGACCTTCTGTACTGTCCATAGCTGTGGCCCCCTGTCCTCCATTGTTTCAAGTGTTGTCCAGCTTTCTTGCAGTAACAAATAGTGACCTATTGACAGTCCGTGGGACTCCCACAATAGGGACAGCTCACATGCAAAACTGTATGTGCAGGCAGCTTTGAACCATGAACACCATCAACCATGCTAATGTACTTAGCCACCTAAGCTACACCAGCCACCAGAAAGTGAAATTTAACTCCTTACACTATCAACAACAGACAAACATACACTTTGACCCCTGCATATTGAGGAAATATAACATGTTGCCAGGTTGTTTGGGGCACCCCTGGGATTGTGTGGTCTGCTGCTATAACCTTGCAAACATACTGTTACTGCAGTTGTATGGGAACATGGCTGTGTTGAAGGTAGGGGACTCTAGCATTGACAGTCATGCGTCTGTCCTATGACCCCACTGTTTGGCATTTCCCTCACATACTGCAGTGGATTTGGCTGCCTTGTGGCCTACTGCATATTATGGGGCAGCCAGTATTGGACAGAGAGTTCCTGTTGTCCAACATAGCTGTTAGATCTCTGCAGGTAGCCCAGTAGCCCACTCTATTCCCTTGCATACGTGCAGCAGGTCAATAAATGTGCTACCATAGTCTAGTACCCCATACATTTGTTGTACAGTTACCTTGTGAATGCAGCAGCTGAGATTACAGTGTTTCAGGGCTGACTCTGTCTGATGCACACAGTACACAGTCATTACATGGTAAGGTACAGATTGTACAATGTGGCTGGCATCCTTTTTACTATGTATGTGACTTGGAGTGAGGTGTCAGTCCCTAGCACCCTAGACTGTCAATGTATGTGCCTCTTTGCCAAGGCCAGGCATACTGGATAGGACAGGCTCAGGAGGTTCCTCCTCCAAGTCCCCCTGTGGGTGTGGCTGTGTGGACCTTGGCACTGGTGGGGGACTGTGTGTCCCTTCCCTGTGATGACTCTGCTACAGCTGTTTCTGCAGGGCCATAACATGTAGCATGTCACATACTGTGAGCATCTGTGTACATGTGGCTGCAGAGTACTGCAGGGTTCCATCATATATATCGAGGTAGCGGAACCGTGACTTGAGCAGCCCAAACACATGCTCTATGATGCTCCTAGTTTGTGTGTGTGCCTCATTATGGCATTCTTTCATAGGTGTGTGTGCATTTCTGATGGGTGTCATCATCCATGGTTCCAGTGTGTAGCTAGCATCCCCCAGTAAATGGCCATACGGGATGTCCCCCCTGGGAAACATCTGGTACAGTTGTGATGAGTGACAGATATGGGAGTTGTGATAACTGTCAGGGCTGCCAGCACACACACTCATGATAATATCTTGGGCATTGCACACTACTTGGCAGTTGATGGAGTGATACCCCTTATGGATGTCATAGATTCTACCCTCCTCATCGGGCGGTGCTTTGATGTGTACATGAGTGCAGTTTATGGCACCCAGTACCTCAGGCTAGTGTGCTACATGGTGGAAGAGATGCATACTGCTGGCCCTCTCCTCAGGGGTGTGGGGTAAATAAATGTGTTCACTGGCATGTGTTTGCATGGCAGCCAGGAAGTGGTGGAGTAACCTGGATGCAGATGCCTGTGAGACCCCTATCGTGTCTCCATTTGGTCTTTGAAAAGTACCTGTAGCTAGTATTCTAAGGACTACACATAACTTTGTTTCCACTGGGATGGGTTCCCCTCTGTCGGCTCTGGGTTTAAGTTGAGGGCGGCAAAACTCAGTGAGTTCTTGTAGTATGTCCTTGTCCACCCTGTAGTGCTCTACAATTTCCAGCTCATGTAGCTCCTGGTAGGTTACCCTGGGCTTGAACACTCTTCTCCTTCTCATTCTAGGCCTGTTGTCAGCAGCAGCATCAGCACTGACCTCAGAATCTAGCATATACAGATGTAGCAGACCTGCAGCAGCCCCTAGCATTCCCTCAGTTTAAATTCCCAAGTCTGTACTCCAATGGTGCAGAGTATGGGTGACAAATCAGATTGTAGGATGCATGCATAATTTATAGTGGTGTGCTGCAGATGCAGCCCGTGTTACTGGATAACTATGATGCATTCGTATATCACTGAGGGGTTTGAATGGCTCAGTGTCAGTGGAACAGGGCTTATCAGTAATTTATACAAGACTGTCTTTCCCAGTCTATTTCCTTTTCCTTTTTTAAACTGCCTTCCATGCTAAGCACTGCGCTCAAACCCACGGTGCTGGTATAATCACTGCTCAGCAGTCTGGACACACCCCCATGCATGGGCATGCTCAGCATAGCTTAAACCAGCTAAAACACACTCCTCGCAGATAAACAAAGCTTAGCAGGACTGGACACACACCCTTGCTTAGCTGAGCAGTGCACAAATGGGCACCACTCAGCTCCAATCCGCTTAATCATACAGTGATACTACACCTTTTCATATCAGCTAGCTGTTCTGTGGACACCAACACAGTTCTGAGGCTACACGGGTTTTATTTATGGATACAGTGGCCCATTTTTTTTACTCAGTAATCCCAGCTCATTTGCATACAGATCCTTGCACATAACCTGGATACTTCACTATTCCAGGGCCTGCCTCCTTAGCAACCACAGATATCTACCATTGTACATATTGCATTCAGAGCCCTATAATACATTATACTCACTTATGTCATCTTTTTACTTTTTAAGATTTCTAATATTTTTATTTTGCATAATGGCATGTTTGCGTGCTGTTGGCTGCCACACAAACCTAATATGGGTATTAAAAAAAAATAACATTATTTTATATTATTTTGCATTATTTTTGGACTCACATGACATACTTTTGCACATATCTGTGCCTACTATGACATTTCTGACCTTCGAATTGGGCTTTTACCGCCCCTGTTCAATTTTTACATTTCTGTACATGGAAATTTTCCGTGTACATTTCTAACATCAACACCTGTCTGCTTCCTGGATTGCAAAACAACCTCATTTGCATGCACTTCACCTGCTTATGAGATGATATGCATGCCATGGACACTTCCGTATCCACATGCTCGTGCATGCCCCTCTGCTCTATTTACTGGACTGCACAGCTGCTTAATTCCTTGTTAGCTCCATGCCACTCTGCCTACATGGAAAATCACTCTGTGTAGGCTTTATTGAATTCCCTCGTATTTCTAAGTTAAAATGTTTTAACAGATAAAGTAAGTTTACAGGCATGGAAAGGTAAAGAATCAGCAATGGCATTTATTCACAGAAACACAATGCATTGTCCCTAAGTCATGAAGCATAGGTGACGACTAAGTGCAACGCGCATACTGTGAGTGAAACAGATAAAGTTCAGATAATGCAATCACTGCAGATCATTCTTATGTAGAAAACATGCAGTGTAAATACAAGATATCCTCTGTAAAAACTACTTATGTCACAAAGGCACATAAAATTCAACAGCTATTAAAGTAATATATTTATTTAATTCATTACTGTTTTTTAACCAGGCACAGATCTTTCACCTCTCCCTGTTCTGGAGGAACATTCTTATTTTCAGGCTGGATTTACCCCTTTGCATGATTTTCATAATCACCCCTCATAGTGTATGATTTGTAAAGCTGCCTAGTGAACAGAAAACCACACTACGTGACCAACTTACTAGTGGTACCAATAAATTAAAAAAAAAGACTCCACATATCTTACATCTCCCTTTTTCAGAACCAAACATAAATGGCCCTGTGTGGTAGAATTTTGCAATACAGTTCACTAAAGTCTACAGATTTTACACTTATCTTTGCCACTGTGTTTTTGAGCCATATCACACATTCCTTCTGGAAGTGAAGAGAGTTATGTGCTATTTGGTATTCAAATTTTATGCTTATTTGATGTCCAGATTTTTGTCTGAATGTCCCTACTTCTCAAGGGTCTTTGTTCCTATATTTAGTGTCTGCAGGTTGTAAGGTATGGCCAGACAGGTGAACTGGCTAGTTACCTTTGGAAAACAGACAGAGATAGGATATAAAACACAGTAACATCAAAAAACAATGTAAAACAGCTGTGGCACAGACATGGATATTTCTTCTAAGTAATGTAGGTGTACAGGTAGGGGAATCTACTTGTGTCTGAACATAGATCCTTATGAAGGATGGCACCTGAGACAATTAGGCCTCCCAAGAGTGAGCTATTGAAGTATGTTTGCCTTGTGAGATTTTGATCATGTGAGCAGTGTTTTATCCTTAAAATGTGTATTCTCTTTTAACAGCATGGCTGACAAAGGTAAGGCACTACCTTCATAAAGTAATAGAGGTATAACAGCTGCAGCACAAAAAAATACAAACAACATGGCTGCCAGAGGTGAAGTACAAGTAATTTATCACAGGTAAACAGAAATGACACAGTAGGATGGGTGTCAGTGGTGTAGGACAGATACTTTATGAATGGCACACTTACCAAACATTTTATTTATTTTATCTGCCTTTTGTTTACCAGGTTTGTCTAATTGGATGTAATCAAAAGCCCTTTTCAGCTGAGGCCCTGGGGAGAAAAGCTCCAACATTTTACAAACATTTTTAAAGAGACATTCAGTAACATACTTGCTCAGCCATTAAGTAATATACATTAATAATTACACATGCATTTGCAAATTAGAATACATTCATATGAAATAAAGACAACTATTACATTATAAAAGCTACTTATGCATTAGTAGATGTTGAACATTGAAGATATGAGAGGTATATTGGTTTGTCAAATAGATAATCGATCATGTGATTAGAGCTTAGAAATCCAAGCATTGTAGGTGAGGAAAGGAGCTAAGCAGAAAATGTTAATACTGTGGTTAAGAAGTGGGGCATAAAGGAGGTTTACAGATAATTTTAGATATATGGCTATCATAATGTTTATTTTAAAAGCATAGAGGTGGGAGGGGTAAGCAGCGTCACAAAACTATGTATATGGCTGGAAGATACTTATAAAACTATTTAAGTATTGGTGCTTACAAGTTATGGGGCATATGATTCTGAAAGAAAAGAAACTGCTGTTCGATATGGCACGCTGAAGATAATAGTGACATTTATCCTGGAGACGTACAGGAGCTGATCCACTGATTCGACAAGTGAAGCTTTACTTCTACTTTTAACAAATGAATTTCAGGGGTAGTGGGATGTGGTTATTTATTTATTTATTTATTGCATTTCTTAACCAGGAAAGTCCATTGGGCCTGGAAAGACCCCATTTTCAGTTGAGGCCCGGGGAGAAAAGCTCCACAATAATTATATACAAAGAAAATATTAATGCACATAACAAAGAATTTTGAGCAGTACTATTACATTAAAAGAAAGTAATAAAACAACAGTGAAGATAATTACAATCATGGGAAAATAGAAGTAATAAACTGAAGTAATAAATGGCATATACTAAATAAATAAATAATTAAAGAATAAATGGTTCCATTGTTTAACTACATTATTTGAATAGAGTCACCTCCAGTATAGGATAATTTGGTTATATTGATTAGTGATTTTTCTCTACAGTGTAAAATTCTGTTGTGGGGTTAGTGCTGTATTAACAGCAATTTTCTGACATACTACGTAGTCTGTGTATTATAATTAGCCAAAAAAGAGCAAGGTGATGTAGTAGATGGCGCAGTGGTGCAGCGGTTTGCATTGTTGCCTCACAGCAAGAGGTTCTCCTGTTTGATTCTCGTCTGGGGTGCCTTCTGTGAGGAGTCCACATGTCCTCCCTATATTCATGTGGGTTTCCCTTGGGTTGTCTGGTTTCCTCCCATATTATAAATACATACATCTGGAGCATTTCTCCCCGGGCCTCCTCTGAAAATTGGCTTGCTCCACGTCAGACTTTCCTAGCAAACAAATGTTAAATAAATAAAATAGTTCTAACTAGTTCAATTCTCTGTGGGCTAGGCAGTGGTGTCTTATGTTGTTATAGCTTTCTGCAAATTTGGCTATTTTATTATAGCATTGATCAAGTTTAGACACTTCTGAGACTTGAAGGTTAGTAAAGATTGGGGAAGCATAGAAGAGGGATGGCAGAAAGAAAGTACAGGCTATACATCTTCTGGCTATGACAGTAAGGTATTTTTTTTCTTTTTAATTTCTCTTAAGTTTTTTGGGTTTCTAATACCATGATGGGAACCAACCCCATTCCTATGTCAGGGTATATTTTAAAGTTAATGAAATTAATATTGTTTCAATTTTTGATGTGAGCCAAAAGTGTTCTTCACAGCATCTGGCATGTGCCCAGAACTGACTACTCCTGTAATCCATATGGAGTTAAATGCACTGGTAACATATCTACATACAATGGTAGATTTTTTTTTTTTGTTATTTGACCCATTGTTCCTACTACTATTTGAACTGTCTGGGTATTTTTCCTCCACACTGCTATCACTTCTGCCTGCAAATCCTGATATTTTATGACTTTGTGTCTCTCTGTATGTGAAGCAATGTAATTACTCGGTGTAGAAATTTCAATGATCAATGCTACTTTTGTACTTTTTTCATGGACGACTATATCTCACATTTATTTTTTGAACTGTTGGTAATGGGTGATTCCACGTGATGCATACTTCAGCATTCTCTATAACACTTTGTGGATCATGTTTCAGATGCTTCTCAGCTACTTCTAAATTGTAATGTTTGCGCAATCCCCAGTGCAACAGTCTCGCCACACTATTGTGCCTTTCAGGGTACAGGCCCTCTGCCATAAGTGTATCACACCCAGCAGCAAGGAGTGCAACTATTTCCATTCTTTTTTTTACAAAAGCTACATTTGTCTGTTTCTCCAACATGTTTAATGGACTTTGTAAACTGACGTGTACGTAGTCCACTATCCTGGGCTACCATTATTAAGCTTTCATCCTTTGATTAATCATGCCCATGTCAAATCATGATCAACATGAGGTTGTTCCAGGGAATCTCTACACTTGCTACTATATTTATGGCCTTTCCACATTTCTTTTCTTCTCATCTGATCCGTCATCTTATATTCTTTGTTTTTTTAGGCATATTCAGTTGCTGCCTGATTTTTGTCTACTTGTGGTTTGATTTCCATTCCTGCTTGACACTGGAATGCTTCTGCTAAACTAAGCTGGGAGGTTATCTTAGACTTCCTCTCCTTATGTTTTAAAACATTCACTGTGTTTAGATCCAATAAGGTCAGCAGATACATATGCAATCCAATGACTTCAGGTCTATACATGCAATCAACTTTAAGGAGGCTCATACCTCCTTCAGAGTGAGGAATATATAATCTTAGTATACACTGATTTTTATATATCATTTGATAAGCATGAAGCATTTTTCTTATTTTCCTATCCAACTGATCCAATATCATTTGGGATCAGTAAATCACACCAAAACTGTAAGTTAGAACAGGAAAAGCAAATTGGCTTATAGCTTGGACTTTATTCCTAGATGTCTTGGCTGTTTTCAATGTTAGTTTTAGTGTTGTCTTCTGAAGTATTCCTTACAAAAATTTATGCGCATTTGCTTATCTTTTATCATCAATCTTGCATCAGTTCCCAAGTATTTATATACTCCTTCCTCTTAAGTTCCTTTATATCACACTCATGTCCCAAACTGATATGTTCTTGGTACTGCAGCTTTTTAAACATTGTTTTTTCACAATTATGAAGAACAAATGTTATTCTTATATCATCTGAGAAAGTTTGAACCACTTGCAGTTTTGCTTTCAATTCCTCATCTGATGACTTATACAGTTTTAAGTGACCCAAAGAAGCAGATGAGAAGTCTTTAATGAAGGTTGTTTTCAGGGTGGCAAATTAGAACCAAGACCTAACATGTTAAGTAAACAGCTTAAGGGGTTAAGGGCAAGACAAAATAACAGTGGTGATAAAAAATCACCCTGGAATATACCCTTTGAATTTTTATCCCTGGGGCAATACTTTGCCCTTTGTCATAGCTTAATTGTAAAATGGTTTGCCACTGTCTCATGGTAACCATAATGTAGCTGATCAATAGAGGATGTATCTTGTAAATCTGTAAGCATTCCTTTATTGATGCATGTGGGATGCTGTCAGATGCCTTTTTATAATTTATCCATGCTATACTTAGTCTTCCTCCTTTTATAACTGTCTACTATGGCCTTTATTTAACAACAAATGATCTTTTGTTGCATATGACTTTCTTTTCTTATCCTTCTGTTGTACTGTTATGATTGCATTTTCTTCTGAATGCCTATAAACTCTTGTCTGCATCAGACCCAGTATGCAGTCTGTATATTGTCAGAAGCAAGTTATTGGTCTATAGTTTTTAGCATGGCTAACAGGTTCAGTCTTGTGAAGAAGTATTGGTTTTCCTGTTGATAACCAGGTTGGTGTCTGCTCAGGATACAGTCTTCATGTAATGATGTTAATACTTTTAGCCAGAAGTTTTATTGCATATGGGGCTTCCTAATAAGGAACTTTTCTTAATTTTGTTTCAGTTTTTCTGACCTTTGCTTCATCTCATTTCATATGCTGTACATTTGAACTCCTTACAGTTTCTTTTAATGTTTCTACCCATTCAGCATAGTTGTTATATCCCATGGGTTTTCATAACTATATCTACAAAATGTGTCCTTTTCTTCTTTTTTTGTGGTGTTTGAATTCCTTTTGCCTTTTTTTCACCCAGTTCTCTGAAAACCCCTTTTTGGGACATAAATGAGTTACGTATTCTGTACTTTACATATATTACTGTACATTTACCTGCATAAAGTCTACGTTTTTCTGTCTGTGCTGATCTCTTCAGTTTATCATTTGGCATGGTGTACAATAGATCCTGATCTGTTCTGATACTGTGTATTGGTTTTACCATGACTATCTTTCTTAGAAGAGTATAGAACAGATCAGCAAAAACACTAACTGTGACACTTGTTGTCTTAATTGCTTTACAGTTTTCTCTATTCAAGGCTTACATGATGGCATTTTATTTCTTCCCCTCCTTTTCCTTACTGCTCTTTGCCTTTGTGATAGGACTTTATCTGTTATTAATTTAGCTGTGCACTAATATATCCTATATACTTCTATCATATTCATTTCTGTTAATAGTCTTGATTACTGTGTTCATCTGTTGTATCAGACTTCTAACATTGTGGGTCTTATTGACTGTGTGTAATATATTTCTTTCATTGATCTTAATATATCTATGCATCACTATTAAATTAAACAACTCTTCCCTTAGATAGTTTTCTTTTAAAGTGAGCACACATTCTTTGCTCTTTGTTTCTTGTGCTGTACAGAAAGATCCAGAACATATTATTGTGGCATATCTTATTCAGCTTCATCCTACGTCATTAATTGCTCTTTCATATGGGAACCCATTGACCCATCACTCAACATCATTGCCTGTGTTAGATGCCACTGTTTCCTTCTCCTTCATTTGTGTACCTCCAACTTAATTTTTGCACTCACTTCCAACCTACTGAAGGCTCCAGAGCAGCATCATGTGACACTCCATCAGTTACGTCCTGCTCCAGCTATTCCTCCTCAGTTTAGGGGCTCATTGTTTCATCATGCTGCAACATTGAGTTAGATTTTTCTCCACTAAATTCTTCACTTCACAGGTACTCCATAACTTAATTTTCTATTTCTTTAACTTCTGTATTACTAATCATTTTTTCCCCTCTCTCTCTTTATTTTCCTATGAAATTTTCCCCATCTGGTTGCTTTTGCCTGTATTTCTCTTCACATATCTTTGATGCTTTTTTTTTTTTTTTTTTTTTTTTTTGTATTGGGAGGTTTTACTTTCTCTTTTGCATGAATATTGCATCATATTTGATCTCTTTTCTTTCCCAGGTCCATATTTCATTTTCAGATGTCTCCTGCTCTACGTGTTTCTCCTTACTTTAAGGACTCACTGGTACATCGGGCTGTGACATAACCTTCACAGGTATTCCATAACTTCAGTTTCTATTTGTTAAACTTCTACCTTACTAATCCTCTTTTCTCTGTTCATCCCTTTGTGTTCTTATTTTTTGCACTGTGAAATGTTTCATATCCAGGTGCATTTGCCTATATTTCTTTTCAAATATCTTTGGAGCTGCTTGCTTTGTAATGATTAATTAGGCTTTCTTCTTTGCGTAAATATTGCATCTTATCAGACCTCTTTTTCTTTCCTATGTCTAGGTTTCTTTTTTATACCTTTCAAAATGTTCGCATTTCCTCTGTTGCTTCTATTTCCAAGCAGCTCAAAGTGTCTTTATAATGTTTTTCATGGATCAGTTATATTAATGAAAGCAAATTTGCACTTGAAGCATTTGACAGTATTTTTTCTAGTGCATCTAATTCCTTTCTTAATTTTTCAGAATGTCTTCTATCTGGAAATTCTGGGTTTCTTGCATAACAGTCTTCTTCTTTTGGCTTTTCCCGGTTAGGGGTCGACACCGAGGATCACCTGTCTGCTCATGATTGGCAGTGGAGTTTTACAGTGTTGAGTTGCCAGCCCAGTGCCCAACCTTCCACAGAAGGCACACACATGCATGCACTCACACCTAGGGCCAATTTAGAGTGTCCAATCCACCTACAGCATGACTTTGGGATGTGGGAGGAAACCGGAGCACCCGGAGGAAACCCACGCGACCACAGAGATGACATGCAGACTCCGCACAGAAGGCAACCCAGCCGAGGATCGAACCAGAGAACCTCTTGCTGTGAGGTGGCAACGCTAACCGCTGCACCACCGTGGCTGCCCTAGCTTCCTGCATAACACTAACAATACATAATTTCTTCCTTATCCTCAATAGTCCATTCTGTCATCTTTATGGCTCTTAACTGACCTGTCAGTTTTTTGTGGCTTTTGAGGAATACTACATCCTAATACATAGGGGATCTATCCTCCTCCTGAGCCTGGCTTAACCCTATTACAGGAACATTTCCATGTCTTGACGATTCTACACTGCCATTTTTTTGCAGTTCTTGCACCAGTGTGCAAACCAGGTTTGGATGCGTTTTATCCTGGGAGTTGTACACCCAGCTGTCTTTTTCATTTTTAACCTGCTCTCTCCATGACACATGCTATGTAAGATAGCCTATATATCAGTGTTGTCTTGGTGAAATTTTGTAAAAATGGGGTCCACCATGTGAAGGTACTCATTGAGACTTCAGGATGAAATCAGTTTCAGCAATACTGCTTTTCTTTTTTTGATGATTTCATCATCTCTCCATTCGGACCCAGTCCATTTAATCTCTATAATATACGTATCTAGTTTTTGATAAGATTTTCTAACCAAGTTTGATACTTGCTTTTTGAATTTCAGTAGGTAATCTATGACAACCACCACTAATTTTGAGTGGTTTACTTGTCATATCACGGTTTTGTTAGCAGAGACGATAGTGAATAGTGTTGTTTTGGTAGAGCTGTCTTTAATATAAAAAGCAGCAATTTTTTTTTTTTTGAGTTTATTAGTAGTTGTGAATTAGTTAAACATCTTTCAGTAGATAAGAAGGACTGCTGTATAAGGTCTTGGAGTTAAGACCGAAAGGTTTGGTAGACCAGATTAGTGTCAAGACATCAGTTGACTATCCTCTTCAGCTGCATCCTGTAGCATCTGCTGCTCCTTGGTGTGGGAACTCAGTGGCCCATCGAAATACAACGTCGCCTGCATCGGTCACCACTGTTCCCGTCTCCTTTACTTGTGCAACTCCAAATTCATTTTTGCACTCATTTCCTACTGAAGGCTCTACAGCATCATCATGTGACAAGTCATCAGGTACTTCCTGCCCCAGCTATTCCTCCTCAGTTTGGGGGCTCATTGTTCATCATGCTGTGACACTGCCTGCGTTGGATTTTCTACACTAAATCCTTCACGTTGCAGGTAATCCATAACTTCAGTTTCTCTTTCTTTAACTTTTGCATTACTAGGCTTCTTTTCTACTTTCCCCCTTTGTTTGCCTGTTTATTATTGTGAAATTTTCCATATCTAATTGCCTCTGACTACCAACATGCAAATTTCATCAAAACGTAAATTAAAGGTCATGCTGTTAAATGCAAGGAGTCTAAACACAAAACTGCACTCATTGCAAACATTCTTAACCTTGGAAGATGCTGACATCTGTGTAGTCACAGAAACCTGGTTCAAAGCTGCGTAGAGCACCCCAGCTATACCAGGTTACTCATCTTATCATACATATTCAGACCCAAACTGTGGGCAGCAAAGCAAAAGAAGGTGGAGTTGCAATGTATATAAAAGACATACACACCTCCAGGCTGATCAAACAGTATGACGCAGAGGATACAGTCCAGGTGCAGTTAATAACTGACAAGACCCCTATTCAAATCATAGCTAGCTATAGGCCCCCAGCTTTGACTCAAGATGTCCACTCCACCTACATGGACCTCTTCAAATATATCAAGATTCAGCCCTTTACCCTAATCCTAGTTGACTTTAACTATATAACCACAGACTGGAAGAAATATTCATGCCAAAACACAAATGCCCAGAGATTCCATGATTTCATCAATGCAGATGTCTCAGACCAGTTGGTCGACACCCCAACAAGATATGAAAATATCTTGGACTTGGCATTAACCAACATAAATAACCACTGCTGCATCACTACAGTGTCATCATCCCTGGTAAGATCCAACAACAAAGCGGTCACCCCCCCCCCCCCCCCCCAGGGTCAAACAAATAATCTCCAAAGCTGATTACAAACTCCTGAGGGAAGGTATAAACAGCTTCACAGTCCCCTCCCCTCCCCCTTCCATAGCAACTGGCACAGATGTCCAAACCTACACCAAAGTCCTTTACGAGCATTTATATAGCTGCTTGGAATCAGGAATACCTGACAGGACAAAATCCTCCTCAAGGAAGAGTAAACCTGTCTGGTGGACATCTGCAATAAATAAACTATATAATAAAAGGAAAAAATTGCTCTCCAGGACCAAGAAGGAGCCTAATTGGAAGAAATCTCTCCTTAGCCTGAACAAGCAAATAAGAGCACTAGTGAAATCATCCAAAGGAAAATTCAAGTCCAAACTGACCACATCTACTAAAGAAAACCATAATGCCTTCTTCACATATGTCCACAATTTCAAAGGAGACACCCAGATCTGCTCAGAACTGGTGGTCAAGGGCACCACATACACAAACTCCATAGATATAGCCAACCTGCTTTCAGACATGTTCAGTTAAAACTTCACCTCTCTGTCCCCCGCCATCAGTAAATCAGGACATCCCCAGCATCTGGCTCCTTATCCGATAACATCCCAGGTTGCATCCTACATGAAGTCAGGCAGGAACTAGCAGCACCATTAGGCACTCTATTCAACCAAAGTCTGAGTACTGGCTTCATCCCAGCCGAGTGGAGGACAGCCACCGTCATCCCTTTGCACAAAGGTGGAGAGTCCACTGATCCAGGAAATTAGAGACCCATCAGTCTAACTAGCCTGATCTGCAAGGCCATGGAGCAGATTATCATGGACTTCATTAACAAGGACATTAGCAACCTCCAAACACTTGCTCCCACACAGTTTGGTTTAGTCAAGGGGAGGTCATGCCTGTTAAATTTGTTCGACTTCTTTGAGACAGTCAACAAAGCCATGGACAAGGGGAAGACAGTGCACACCTCCTGCCTTATCCTGGCCAAAGCCTTTGATACTATTCCACACTCAGGTATAATAGATATACTCTCACAACTAGGCATCAATCTATATGTTATCAGATGGGTAGCAAACTGGCTCACTGACAGAACCCACCTAGTCAAAATAGGGGCAGCCACCTCAAGCAGTAGACCCGTAACAAGCAGTGTACCTCAGGGATCGGTCTTGGGGCCTCTGTTGTTTGGGAAATACTTTTCTGAGGTGCAGGCCAAAATCAGATGACTGCAAGCTAGGTAATGTCATCAATTCTCCTAGTGATGTGGACATCCTCCAAGAGGGTCACACTCAAACAAATAACTGGTCCCAGAAACACGGCCTCAAGCTGAATGCCAAAAAATGTATTATCATCCCCTTTGGGGAAAGTGATGTCCCCACAAATTATCACATTAATAATAAGGTATTAAGCACACAATTAGTTGTGAGGGACTTGGGCATCCAGGTTGATAGTAAACTGACTTTTGACCACCATATTGCCTCCATTATACGGAAAGCTTTCTACATGGCCCACATTACTAGTAAAGGTATCTTATTCAGGGACAAGGTGGTCATAACATCATGTTATTCTTCCCTTACAAAGACCCCATTATTGAGTACAATGTCCCTTTTGGCATGTGCCTCATAAAGCACATGCAGCAGCTGGAGAGACAACAGAGGTTCCTCCCCAGCAGAATCCAAGGCCTCAAACATCTACCCTACACAGATAAGCTAAAGGCCCTGTCCCTCTACTCAGTCCCCTACAAATTTCCTCAGGGGTGACCTCTGTCTGTCATACAAAGCAATCTCAGACCCCCCGTCTTGATGGGACTGCTGCATATCTGCAAGCCAGGCTCTACTCAAGTAACCCACAAGTGTGACCTCAGCCTGGTCTGTGACATCAACAAGACATGT
This sequence comes from Protopterus annectens, assembly GCF_019279795.1. NCBI lineage: Eukaryota > Metazoa > Chordata > Ceratodontiformes > Protopteridae > Protopterus > Protopterus annectens. The sequence goes on from NC_056743.1 coordinate 1,697,140,071, forward strand.
TTGCAGGACAGATTTGTGTCCCACAGACTCCCCCTTTTGTGGAATAGACTCCCTCGCCATGTCAAGCAGAGTACTTTATTAATCCTTTTTAAGTGCAACATGGATAACTGGATAGGGAAAAGAAAATACTCCCCTGGGATTCCACCCGTGTCCCTAATGGACCGTGGCATCAGGTGCTAACTTGTGGGAACATGGGCTAAACTCTTGGCTAGGCTTGTAAGGGCCTCAGGGCCCATAGCCTAGTAACTTTCTACGATCCTATGACTCTTTTGTCTGCATTTCTTTTCACATATCTGTGATGTTTTTTTGTTTTTTTTTTTTTTGTATTGGGAGGTTTTATTTTCTCCTTTGCATAAACATTACACCATATCAAATCTCTTTTCTTTCCATGTCCATATTTTGTTTTCAGAAGAGACTAGGCTTCTGGGATTTCTGTGGGTGACTATATTAAGAAAGTTCAGAATAGCAGTAGTTGTGCATTGACAGAACTGGTTATCTGTTAGTTGAGAAGCTGTGTGCGAATACATTTTTGTAATATTTTGATACGGAAGATAAAATGACAATTGGCATATAGTTTGAAAGGTCTATACCCTTGTGCAGTGGAATAACGGATGATTTGTTCATAGAGAGGGAACTCTTTTTCAGATATGGATGGATTTATCAGAGCGGAAGTTGGATATGTGATAGCCTCAACTACTGTTTTAAGATATTTGTCAGGTAGATTGTCAGGGGCCACTGTAGGCTTAAATTTTTTTGAGGTCATTTTTGATGATATTTGTGGAAAATGGTTGGAAAGGGAAATGTTTAAAGAAGTTATTTACACATAGTACCACAGATTTGTTAAAAATGTAACACAAATGCTAGAAAAAGTTATCTGTTAAGGGACTGATGGTCATTTGGCAGGATGTTATTTTCTTGTACATGACTCCTAACTTTATTTTTCCTGTGATCATGGTTTCTATCTCTCAGACTATGACTGCAAAACTGCTACTGTGTAGACCCTTGCAGGGTGTATTTATTTTCTTTTCTCTAAACATGGAGTTAGTATACATAAGCAAAAGAAGTGTGTGTGCGTGTGTGTGTGTGTGTGTGTGTGTGTGTGTGTGTGTGTGTGTGTGTGTGTGTGTGTGTGCGTGTGCGTGTGTGTGTGTGTTGGGCTGGTGTTAGCATTTTGGGGGCCCCCAGGAGATGTCATGTTGGGGGCCCCCTATGCACTTCCAGTCTATGTATCACCCAATCACTGCCACCCTTCCTAAGCAACCTTTTAGTCCATGCTGAAAACTTTAGGAGTAGTACACACAGACTGACCCGTAGCTGCAATGGTCTTATCATTACAACAGGCCTGTGTACCACAGTGTTTTGACCCATCTCACAAAGGGACATTCACAGTTGTTGCAGCAATGTTACATTGCAGCAACTCTATGTACAGGTCTGGACTTAGGTGAAATGGCACCCTAGGCATACACTCCAACCCCCCCCCCCCATCTTGGGTTCCCCATACCATGCACATTAATTTTTTCTTTCTTTTCTCACATTTTGTCTTACTCTTCAACTTTTTCAAGACACCATAACTTTCTATATGCTCTGAAGTGCATTTTAAAGTTTTATTTTTTTTTTTTACAACTTTTTCATCTATGGATGGCACAGTGGTGCAGCAGCAGCATTGTTGCCTCACAGCAAGAGGTTCTCCGGTTGGATTTTCAGCTGGAGTGGCTTCTGTGTAGAGTCTGCATGTCCTCCCTGCATTTGTGTGGGTTTTCTCCGGGTGCTGTGGTTTCCTCCCATGTTTCAAAGACATGCGTCTGGACCATTTCTTTCCGGGCCCCCGCTGAAAATTGGCTTTGTTCCAAGTCGGACATTCCTGGTAAACAAATGTTAAATAAAAATATATAAAAAATAAAAAAAATCTAATGATGGCTTGAACAGAAATTATGATTAAGGAAAGAAATGATGTTGCTGTTTAGCTTTAGTTTTCCTTGCATCTTTTCACCACACCTTTCCTGACAAAGACAGCACAGTGATAACCATTTAGGAAATAACTCAAACAAGCCCGGGCCCAAACAAACATAGGTTCACAGATATTTTGGCATGTATTTTACAACATTTTCCCAGCCTTTTAATCCAATGGTGCCCCCCCCCAAAAAAAAATCATGAGCAAGAAAAGAATTTCAGTCTTATTTTTTTTTTCCTTTCAAGGAAGATATAACATGTACCCAAGGCTTAATGGACAAATATGTCAAAATAGTGGCTCACAATAAGCTAACAAGTTAGTTGTTGTCTGGATACACAGGCCCTTATCTGGGAAATGCCAGCTTCCCTACCCCCCCAAAAAAAAATTGCCTATGCATCCCTCTGGTGTTAGATTGGGTTGAAAGCAGAGGTTCAAATGGCCATAGTCATGTATTTCAAGTGACTGCAGACATACATATACATAGCATACCCCCTCACTCCTCAACTCAGACTGTCAAAGGCAGCTACCTGTATACATGCCTGAAATGTAATTGTGAGAAAAGTGAAAAAAAAATGATTACAATAACGTATTCCACTTTGTTGCTAGGCAGTACAAGCTATAGTAACATTCTTTGCACACCTCTGAGGTCTGGGACCAAAGTAAAACAAACAATGACCACACTGTCATCAGCCCAAACACAAGCTATAATGATCTCTAAGGTTTGACTGTGATGAAAATTACAGAAGTAATAACCACACAGTCACCCCCCCCCCAAACACACACACACAACCTACAGCAGCTTTATATACATACGCATCGGAGGAGAGTTGGTTTTAAAATGGTTACATTTCAGAGCAGAGGCCATTATCAGCTTTATCCTAACAGGGTCATATCACAGCCTGTTCAGGTTAAAGAATGTAATCAAAAAATTCAAACATTTTTTGTCATTTTTCCCCAACCAGCAACAGCTTTTGTGGGGCCTCCACAAAGTCAGTGATGATTAAGGTAACCCCCGTATCCATTTATATAATCCTGGGATTGGGACCCCCCCCAGATTCTTAGAAGATCTAAGTGTCTGAATGTCATGTAATATATCATATGCCTTACCTTTGAAATATAATTACTTGTTAACTCCATTATTTACTGATACCCAGACGTACAGTTATTGGGTGCGTGCACAGATAAAAATCACCAATACTTTTTACACACACACACACACACACACACACACACATACACACACACACACACACACACACACACACACACACACACACACACACACACACACACACACACGCACACACACACACACGCATAAGCCATAGCAATACTAGTTTTGTATTTATTTCAGCAAACTGGAATACATTGTGCAACAGTGGTACTGCCACACCAGATCAATGACTGCTCTTTAGCAGTCATCAAACAACAGCAGGAGTTAGTCACTTTTATTTACCTTGATAAGAAGTAATGAAAACCTGTCACTATCCCTGATTTCACAGGCCTTCCCTGATTTTGCTCACAATTTTGCCCTGTCCTTCATAAAAAAAAGCTTGATTTGCTTGCAAATCTGTCAGGATTACAGTCAATTAATCCTCCAGACATTGTAGTATTATACTTATTGTCCAAAAAGAGGCATGTTGATGCAAAAGGTGTTATTGTATTAACTGTTGAATTGAAATAGTGTAATATTTAAAACATGTTTCCAGTTTTGAGAGCCTTTATTCAGCTATTATTGGTATTACACTGAATTCTTTAACAGAGTTGTGAATTATAGTATGTGGTGGTCTGCCAGTATTTATAAACCTCCCTGAAAGAGAAAATCATCCCTGAAGATGGGAAGCATCCATTTCTTCTTAAAATCCAAGGTTTGCACAGAGATCAGTCACTCTAATCTTCTGATCTCGCTTACCTTGCTTATGTTCATTATCAGCGTTTTTAACATGATCATATTCCAGCTCTCTTTAGTTTAAATAGCATAATCAGGAAATTAATACATTGTTTCTCCTCATTTTCCCCAACCAGCAACAGTTGAGGATGATTAAGGGGCCCCTTATAGTCACAGGTATTGTAGGTAACTAAGTTGCCAACGTTATTAGTTTTAGTGGAGAAAATGTCCACCAGAAAGTTTTAACTAAGCCAGGGGCATTGTGTCATTAGTAAAATATTTAATGGAATTGTGAAGCCTTTTGCTTGACAAAACATTGTTACTATGACCAGAGATATATTTGAATTTTAAAGGCAATATAAATAAGAGTTATACCCACCTGGTTTATTAAATATACAAGACTACTGTACTAGCTTTTGCTGGTTTGACAAACATATTATAAAATATCAAGATAAGATAACTTGCTGTGGTTGTGGGCCCCCCAGTGACCGCAGGGTTCGCTGGTGCCTAAAGCCGACTGTGTGTGTGTGTGTAAGTTTCCAAGTACTGAGGGAAAAGGAGGCTTGCCTCTCTGCAAAAATGTGCATTTTTGTTATATGATCATATTTATGGGTAGTTGTGTTTTCTTTCATTTGTGGTTGAACAATTACCCATTCATGGGTTTAGGAGTTGATCACTTATGACAGAAGCAGTAGGAATATATAGCAAAGGCACCAGAAATATAGTACAGGTATGTTGTGATCATGTCCAAGTACATCTCTGGCTTAAAAACAACCACTTCAGATACATTCTAGTGGGAACAGCTGTAGCATCTGCACACTAGATCCAACACACTGTTATGCATATGTGCAGATCAGTGCATGCCGTATACAACACAGCTGCTAGAAATAAAGCTGGTCTTGCAGACATTTTTTAAGTGCTGACGATGTACTACTACATATGGAAAAGATGAGTAAACTGAACTACATGACAGAAAAAATTATCTAATATGCACACTACAGATGTAATATAAACCTATAAATACTACACAAGTAGTTAATATATAACAAAGGTACCACTAATGTACAATAGGTGTAGCTATAAGATAAAGCATTTATGAAAGTGAGGAATAGTCGTGTTCTATGATGCCTGCTTCTGGAGCTTCTAACTGTGACACTTTTAAAAGTGCATGTACTGAGGCTTGAATCTCTTCTGTACCACCAATGGTGAAGTTTTCATAAACTTTTTAACTAATCATTCATCCATCCATTCATTCTCCATTAACCAATTCATCCTTTGCGGGATGTGGAACTTATCAAACAATAAGTATAACCTAAAGAATCTGTTCTGGATGAGATGCCAGCCCACTGTCTGAAGTACATGCACAGTCACCCACAGGCAATGTCCAAAAGGCTCACCATTCCATTCAATAGCAGATTTTGGGATGCTGGAAAAAAACAAAAATCTTGTGAAAGCCTGCATTAACACAGGGATGACATGCAGATTCCTCACCTAAGGAGTCCCAACTAGGAAATTTAAAAAATGCATCATGTTTATTAAAGTTTAAAGTAGCCATATACTTCCAAATATGTCTTTGCTTGCTGCAACTGATGACAGGAATTTGAAGTTATTAAACTACTCTTTTTGAGTTCTGTACAGCACTGGACAGAAGAGATGAATGGTGACTTATAGATATAAAACACCATGTGCCTCTTATAACATTGCACCTGCCTCCCATCTCCTCTGTCCACTGCTAATAGGCAAAAATACCATGATATACTCAACAGCATTACCTGCACAACTTTGTCTGCATTGTCTAATGATAAGAAGTATTTGGTCACATCCAAAGGCTAGCTTTCAGCTCCGTTATAATTATCCACAAATGAAGCCTGCAAATTACCAGAGAAAGCAATTACTTGTCTGTACAGCAATGTCTCACTTTTCTGACAGCTCTGCTGCAGTATGTCTTAGATAAGACATAATGTACCTCCCTAGCCAGACATAAACTTTTGTACCTAATGGATAAATCCTAGTACAGGCACAATGATCAAGTCGTACAGCTACGTTTCATGCCTACAGGAAATTAAGGAACATGGGTAATCAAGCCATCAATCTGTCTTACTTTTAGAATATGGAGACTTTTCTCATTAGCAGTCATTACAACTATTTGGAAAGACATAAACCACCTCCTAAAAGAAATTCTGATAGATAGATAGATAAATAATAAAAAGAAAAAAAATAAATAAATAAAAACAAATAACCTCCTAGCTTGAGAAGTATGGACTTCTCACTAACAAATTGACTTTAGAAAAGGCAGGGTACTGACACTGTTCAAATTAAACTGACTGCATGCCCAGCTGTGTGGCATGCTGGGTCAGAGCCCTGACCCAGACAATCCAAGTTCAAGGAGCCACTTGGGAATAGGAAGCTCCAAGTGGAAGTTGGGTGTGAGTGGCTTTCATTGGCTTGTCCATCCTGTGGGGAAGAGAAAAGGGGCTCTCAGTTGGTACCTCCATGAAAGCAGAGTCCACTGACAGGAGGGGATGGAAGCTTGACAGCACAAGCCAATAATGGCAGCTCACATGGGTATGTGCGTGGGAAGTAACATGCACATCATGAACAAGGAAGGGAGTTGGCAACAGGTCACAGAGGACCACATATTGATGGGCTGCTCACATCAGCCACTACACACCATCCACCATGACATGGCTGTCACTGTATATACATATACATACAGTGGATATAAAAAGTGTACACAGCCCTGTTAAAATGCTAGATTTTTGTGATATAAAAAATGAGAGCACAATAAATCATTTCAAAACTTTTCCCACCGTTAATGTGACCTATAACCTGTACAATTCAATTGAAAAACAAATAAATCTGTTAGGGGAAAAATATAGAAAATAAAAACCATACAATAAGCTGGTTGCATAAGTGTGCATACCCTTAAACTAATACTTTGTTGAACATCTTTTGATTTAATTACATCATTCACTCTTCTTGGGTACACACCTGTCATCAATTAAAGAGACTATGATTAACCCCAAATAAAGTTCAGCTGGCCTAGTAGGATTTTTCTGACATTTACTCTGTTGCCTGCTATAGCAAAGGCCATGGTTCACAGAGAGCTTACAAAGCATCAAAGGGATCTCATTGCTGAAAGGTATCAGTCAGGAGAAGGGTACAAAAACTTTTCACAGCATTGGATATACCATGGAACACAGTGAAGACAGTCATCAAAAAATGGAGAAAATATGGGACAACAGTGATGTTGCAAAAGAACTGGATGTCCCTCCAAAACTGATGAAAAGACAAGACAAAAACTGGTCAGGGAGACTGCCGAAAAAACTACAGCAACACTGAATGAGCGGCAGGAATTTCTGGCAAGTACTGGTTGTGTACTACATGTGACAACAATCTTCCGTATTCTCCATATGTCTGGACTATGGGGTAGGTGTTGCAAGAAAAAGCATTTTCTTACACAGAAAAACATCCAGGCCCTGCTAAAATTTGCAAAACAATACATCAAGTCTCCCAAAAGCATGTGGGAAAATGTGTTGTGGTCTGATGAAACCAAGGTTGAACTTTTTGGCCACAATTCCAAAAGGTACGTTTGGCACAAAAAACAACACTTCGCATCACCAAAAGAACACCATCCCCACGGTCAAGCATGGTGGTGGCAGTATTATGCTTTGGGTTGCTTTTCTTCAGCTGGAACTGCGGCTTTAAGTCAAGGTGGAGGGAATTATGAACAATTCCAAATACCAGTCAGTTTTGGCCCAAAACCTTCAGGTGTCTGCTAGAAAGCTGAAGGTAAAGAGGAATTTCACCTTTCAACATGAAAATGACCCCAGGCATACATCCAAATCAACAAAAGAATGGCTTCACCAGAAGAAAAATAAAGTTTTGGAATGGCCCAGCCACAGCCCAGACCTAAATCCAATATAAAAGCTGTGGGGTGACCTGAAGAGGGCTGTGCACAAGAGATGTCCTTGCAATCTGACAGATTTGGAGCACTTTTGCAAGGAACAGTGGGAAAATATTGTCAAGTCAAGGTGTGCCATGCTGACAGACTCATACCTAATAAGACAAAATGTTGTAATTAAATCAAAAGGTGATTCAACAAAGTATTAGTTTAAGGGTGTGCACACTTATGCAACCAGCTTATTGTACTTTTTTTTATTTTTTATATTTTTTCCCCTAACAGATTTGTTTGTTTTTCAACTGAATTGTACAGGTTATAGGTCACATTAACTCATTCCCTCCAGTGCAGCTTTTTTGAGTATGTATTTTTAAGTCTTAGTGTATGCGCCTTGATCCTTTACAAAAATGAAGTTATCCCCTTATAGTTCAAACAAATATTCATATCTGTGGAACCATAAGCGTTACCAGAAATGTGTAAATGGCAAACTATTCAGATTAAATTAATCTTTACATTACTGGCATTCATTTAGTTTGATGCTTTAAACTGGATTTTATAAGACAAAATAAAGGCATTGAATATTAAGTTTTTTAATATTTTATAAACAGCTTAAGATATGTCAGTAACCATCAAGCAAGGCATATACTGCCAGAAGAATTTTCTTCATACAGCTGTGAGATTTCATTTGAGGCTATGCAATCCTGTCTGTGTTACCTGAATGTTTAGATATTTACAGAAATATGAAAATTATTACAATCAAAATAAACAGTATACAAATAATATGCAATAGCTCTTCAGATGCATTAAAATCGTCTAATACCTTGCATGAAGCATTGTTTTGGCATTATTAATGTAAATATGAACAAGCAATATTTGATGCATAAAGGTGTCAGAAAGAGGTAAGTGCAGAAACGCCTGGAGGCACACTCAGCTACAGTGAGTTAAAGATGGAAAAAGTTTTGAAATGAATTATTGTGGCCTCATTTATTTATATCACAAAAACTTGGGATTTTTACAGTGGTGTGTACACTTTTTATATCCTCTCTCTCTCTATATATATATATATATACATATATATATATATATATATATATATATATATATATATATATATATATATATATATGTACACATATCTATATATCTATCCCCCCCCCCATGATAGGCAAGCAAGAGCAGGTCACACACTCCTATCTTAACCTGTCCAGCACTTCCAGCACCTGATCCACTAGTCAAACTTGGGTTGTCAAATTGGTAGTCAGGTATTCATCCCTCTGTGTCACAGAGACAAAACTTGGACAGATTTATTGAACACAATAAATGAAAAAAAATAAGTTGCTTAGGGAGCTTTAAAGGGTTTTACTGAATGAAGATGATGATGATAGCGTTTGGGGGGTCAGTTTAATCATGTTCTGAAGCTGACAGTGGTATGAACATACTGATTTACAGGTCTCATTTATGGCAATAGTTGTGAAATGTGAATATATTTACTATTAAGTGGGAGTCTATTATTACTGTAGCATTTAACTACAGGTAACATGCACATGCACACACACCTAAATTATATGGTACAAAATGCACAATATTTACAAGGGCATGTATATCCACGTAATATCACCCCAGCAGTTTATCAGCCTTACACCTGAACACTTCATAAGAGCAGAAGCAAGCTATGTAACACTCTGCTCAACTGTGACTGCTTACCCTTGTTCTAGAAGGCTTTACATGCAAATCTTGGACATTTATTTATTTATTTTATTTATTTATTTTACATTTGTTAACCGGGCTAGTCTGGCTGGATACATGTCCATTTTCAGCAGAGGCCCGAGGAGAAAAGCTCCACTATCATACTATAACTTTACAGTTTAAAAAAAAAAATCACTAATCAAAAAACAATCAAACAAAGACAAAAAAGCAAAGTACAATTGAATATACAGTATTACTGGGCTAGTCTGGCTGGATACATGTCTATTTTCCGCAGAGGGCTGAGGAGGAAAGCTCCACTATCATACTATAGACTTTATAGTTTAAAAATCACTAAACAAAAAACAATCAAACATTGAGAAAAAGCAAGATACAATTTAATATACAGTGTTAACTATGAAAGCAGGTAGTGTAACAGTTATCAGTCGGGATTGGAGCATGGGCATAGCCAGTGATTTTGTAAATGATTTCTAATCTGTTTTTTGAAAAGGTGACATGAGCCTAGGGAGGTCAGTTCTGTGGGAAGTTTATTCCAATATGATCCGACAGTGTTTGCAAATAAGGAGTCACCTGCTTTATTATGAGATTTGAGAGTAGTTACTAGAAGCTTGTTGGCTGAGCAAGTGTAGTAAGATTTTTATAAGGTGTGATGAGGTTGTTCAGTATGGGTGTGTTGGAGGGTAATGTAGAATTTTAAAAGTGATGACTAATTGCTGTAGGAGTATTAGGTTTGGAAGTTCTAGCCAGTTGAGTTTCTTTAAGTTAAGACAGTGATGAGTACGGAATGGAGAGCCAGTGGCAAATCTGGCAATACTATGGTAGGCTAAATTAAGTTTCTGAAGGTTAGCTTTAGAAATGTTGATAAAGGAAGGAGAGGCATACAGTAGTGTAGAGATGAGGTGAGTTTGGGCAAGAGATACTCGGGATGTGGCAGTAAGAAAGGGCTTAAGTCTGTAGAGGGCACCTATCTTTTTATTTACTGTCTTGATAGTTAAATCAATGTGATAGTCAAAGTTTAGCTGATTGTCTATGGTGACACCTAGGAGTTTTGTGGAATAGTCAGGTTTAATGATAGTGCCATTGCAGGACACAATGGAAAAAGTGATTGGGGTGGATTTAAGGGTTGGGGTGAAAAGTAGAAGTTTGTTTTTTTTTGGGATTTAGGAGGAGACAGATATGTTGAAACCATTTTTCTGCTGCTGTGAAAACCAATTGGGTAGAGGAGTGGAGTTCTACTGGGGATGGAGCAGAGCAGATGAGAGTAGAATCATCAGCATACTGTATACAAGTGGATGTAGGGAGTGAAGTGGGCAGGTTATTTATGAATATAGAGAAAAGTAGGGGACCTAAGATGGACCCTTGTGGGACGCCAATAGTAACTGGGAGTTGAGAGGATAGATGGCTGTCCCAGAGGACTGCTTGTTTTCTGTTTGTCAAGTATGAGTCAAACCACTGTAGTGCTAGTGAGTCAAGTGACAGGGATTCTAAAGTGTGGAGGAGAAGTTGATGGTTGACCATATCGAATGCTTTCGAGAGGTCTAAGAATAGTGCAGAGGAGAACAGGTTGTTGTTGCGATTTTTGTTGATTATGTCAGTGAAGGAGAGTAGAAGTACTGTGGTAGGGCCTAAAACCATGTTGTGAGTCTACAAGCAAGTTGTTATTCAAGAGATGATGTAAGAGTTGATGGTGTATGCAGTGTTCCATTATTTTGGATAGTGGAGATAGAAGGGCAATAGGCCGAAAATTGGAGAGTTCGTTAGAGTTACCTCCTTTATGGAGGGGAATGATATGTGAGATTTTCCAACAGGATGAGATTTTGGATTCAGTTATAGTTCTGCTTATTAAGATGGAGACTGGGTAGGCTAGTTCAGTTGCAGCTAGTTGAAGATATTCAGCTGGTAGCTTGTCGGCAGAAGGGGTGCAAGGTTTGAGTTTAGATAGTAATTTACGTATATAGGTTGTGGAGACAGTATTAAACTTTAGCATGGGGGTGCTGTTTTGGGTGGGGGTTATTTGGATGGATAGGGGGGGAGTCATGGTGTTTGCCAGAGAGGCGACTGTTTGAGAGAAGAAGTCGTTGAAAGTGTTGGCTATTATGTTAGGTTGGGTTTGAGCTAGGCTAGCTGGGGTAGGTGTTTTGGTGTTCCCTGGATGGAGAAGTTTGTTTATTCCTGACCAAAATTGTTTAGGGTTTTGGTTTTGGTTTTGTTGATATTTAAAGTGATAGTTTTTTTTGTCCAGATAGATAAGTTTCTTTGTTGTGTTTCTCAGGTGTTTGAAGTTTTGGTGGTCAGTAGGGTTTTTTGTGGACCTCCATTTAGTCCATAATTTATTTCTAGCTCGCATAGTTTGTTTAGTAGTTTTGGAGAGCCATGGGGCTGCCTTGGAGCTTAGTCTAATTAAGCGGGGTGGGGCATGATGGTGTAGAATTTGTAGGAAGGTACTGTTGAAATGGGTTACTGCTTCGTCAATTGGGAGGTATTTTAGAGTTGACCAGTTATATTCTTTTTGTTCATTTTGAAAGGATGCTAGGTTAAAATCCGTTTTGTTGTGTATGGTACGATAGGTAGCTTGCTTGGGATTGTTGTATTTTTGTTTAGTGATAAAGGTCAGGAGATGGTCGCTGATATTGTCAGGGAGTATTCCTGTTTTATAGGAGAGGGGATTGCTGTTAATCAGTATCCAATCTAGAATGGTTTGTTTGTGGGTTGATTTGTGTATTCTAGTAGGGAAGTACCTCTCAACTGTACAGATTGTCGTAGATTATCCATAATTTTGCCTCATATTTTTGGTATATTTCTCATAAACTTGTGGGTTTTTAGCAAATCATTGGCAACTCACTAAGAGTTAAGTCAGAAAATAAAGACAGACATTTGAGTTTCAGACTTCATACTCTTCAAAAAATACACGCTAAGGCAAAACCAGTTATTCTATCAACTTTCTACACTTGTAAGAGCAATATTTAAAAAGTGTCCCTATATTTGGGCCTTTGCCCCCCCCCCATTATTTACAGTTTTGCCCAGATTTCTTGCTCTAACAGGTTGAGAGGTACAATCTTGGATTATTTAATGTAATCATCTCAACAGAGAATATACACATGATGTCTGTGTGTGAATGAGTGCAGCACCATTGGCTGTTCTATTTAAACTCCAACATTTGACTGCCTACATCAGCACTAATAGCCTAGTGACCCACCATATCCTACCCTATAGGCTTCTGCTCCAGTTGTTGTCCCTACTTAAAATATGGGACCCCTCCCAAAGGTCTCTGGGATGTCAGCGTCTGTGCTTATGAATACCCTCCGAGAGCATCAAAATAGTCAAACATAAATTCCAGCAATACATTAAAAAGCCAGAAAAGTCAATGCTTGCTTTGAGGTTACTGGATCAAACTTTTGGGATTTCTCCTACTTCACAAGTTAACATTTTCCACAACTGTGTCTTATCAACATCATCCTTATCCTTTGTTTTTCTCCTTCAGTTTCACCTGATATCACTCACTGTCCCAACTAGCATCACCTCTTACACCAACCTAAGAGATCCTCCCTGCTGCAAATGTTCCTTTAACTTCAAATTCCAAAGCTCTTGAAGTCTGAGTCACCATTCTGATTTAATTTAAACTGACCTCATCAACGTGTGAGCCTCACTGTCATACCTGGCCTCCGTGCTTCATTCTCCCTCTTCTCATACCACTGCTAAACTCCCAGACGCATTACTAGTATGCCCCTTCCTGTTAACCCTGCAGCCCAGTCCCCCGTCTCACCATGTAGTATTCACTTACTCCACACCAGCACTTGTTTATGTCCTCTGTGCTGTTTTACACCAGCAAACAGCAGCCAAATGTCTCCCACCTTCATTATCCAGTACTCCCTCCACTCATTACATCCATTTTCCAAAAGAAGGATACCCATATCAGTCTGTAGTCACCACTGTGTTATGCCTGCAACCCTCAGACCTGGTCATTAAAGTTGTTACTGAGACAGGTGATCAGAATAATTAAACTGTTTATTTCTAGCTCAGATTATCTTATTCAAAGCAGAATAACCCAGCTTGCATTTAGTTTATGCATGTCTTACTAAATCATTGATACTTGTTAATCTATCCATTGCAGCAGTTTCCCCAACTACATCATTGAAATTGATGTCACAGCAGGAAGTTCAAAGATAAGCATATACTTGGACAGAATCCCAGGAAACAGTCATAATAGACTGCATGCACAGCAACAGCTCTGGTAGAACATAAGTAATTACCCTTCTCTGCAGAATATCAGTAATATCACATCTGAAGTAATACTAGTAATATCACATCTGAAGTAATACTAGTAATATCACATCTGGAGTAATATTAGTAATATCACATCTGAAGTAATACTAGTAATATCACATCTGAAGTAATACTAGTAATATCACATCTGAAGTAATACTAGTAATATCACATCTGGAGTAATATTAGTAATATCACATCTAAAGTAATACTAGTAATATCACATCTGAAGTAATATTAGTAATATCACATCTGAAGTAATATTAGTAATATCACATCTGAAGTAATACTAGTAATAATATCACATCTGAAGTTATATTATTAATATCACATCTGAAGTAATACTAGTAATATCACATCTGAAGTAATATTAGTAATATCACATCTGAAGTAATATTAGTAATATCACATCTGAAGTAATACTAGTAATAATATCACATCTGAAGTTATATTATTAATATCACATCTGAAGTAATACTAGTAATATCACATCTGAAGTAATATTAGTAATATCACATCTGAAGTAATATTAGTAATATCACATCTGAAGTAATACTAGTAATAATATCACATCTGAAGTTATATTATTAATATCACATCTGAAGTAATATTAGTAATATCATATCTGAAGTCAGTCTTCTTTCGGCTTTTCTTGGTTATGGGTCAACACAGCATAACTCCGGTCCACTAATGGTTGGCAGTGGATTTTTACAGTGCAGATTTGCCAGCCCAACGCCCGGCCTTCAAAGAAGGCACACCCATTCACGCATGCACCTACCTGCATGTCTTTAGACGTCATTCGACTGTGGGGAGAATATGCAGACTCCACACAGAAGGTGCTCCAGCCAAGAATCGAACTGGGGAACCTCTTGCTGTGAGGTGGCAATGCTAAACACTGCACCACAGTGGCCCTCCAATATCAGATCTGAAGTAATATTGGTAATATTACATCTGAAGTAATAGTGATATCACATCTGAAGTAATACGAGTAATGTCACATCTGAAATAATATTAGTAATATCACATCTGAAGTAATATGAGTAAAATCACATCTAAAGTAATATTAGTAATATCACATCCAAAGTATTACGTACAGTTCCAAAGACCTCTGTAAGGACATGCTGGAAACATTCCAGCTGAAGTATTGTTTCATACACTTCTAAAGACCTATGTGTAGGAACATAGGTTAGTGGCAGTTTAGGGTAAGCCAATAAAATAGATAATCTGTGCCAGAAGCCAATAAACTAGAGAAATCTTTAACATGCAAAAGACTTGACACAAGAGACCAGAGAGGGAACATGTAATACTTTTATGTACTGCATGGAAATCCAAACAGTTTATACTATATATTGACTTTCAAAAATAGTAAAAGACATGAGTAAGAGAGGACACAATTTGAAAACAAGAAGGTGGAAAATTCAGTAAAAACACGGGGCAATACAATTTCATGCACGGGTTGCAAAAGTGAAATAGAGTGAAGACAGTAAAATAACTAAGTAAAGCATAGAACGTATACAGTGCATTTCTTAAGAGATGTGAACAAAAATAAACTACTGATTCCATACATCCTTTATCATGCAGACAAATGGGTTCATCAGATGTGCCAAGAGGACCCTATATGGTGTAAAATGTGTTTTTTTTCTTTCTGTCATTCTCTAACAGAAAATATTTTTTTACTAGTGGAGCTTGCTCAGTCACCACCAAAATACAATAAATAAATACAAATAAATGTATCACCTGCAGTAACAGACATGCCCAGTTTTACTTTATTTGCCAGTCAGTGCAAAGAGTTAATGCGGTAAGCAGTAGTTTCCATGGTACAGGCTTTGATTTCCTCAGGTATGATTTGCTTACTGCATGACTTTAAGTAAGTCACTTAACCACACAGTGCTTGTGGATAATTGGAAATTTGGGCAACACTCCTCAAAGGTCCCCTGACTGCAAGCCTACTAACTATGAAACTATTGTGTCAGCTAAGTGATGGAAAATGTTCTAGCTAACCCCTCCCCACAGTACCCTGTTTTGGATAAAGTCTGTGATGGAGAATGAATGATTTATTCTGGGCACTCTTTGTTAACATAATGGCAAAGGAAAGCTGTCTAAAGCTATACTAAGAGAGTATAAGATTTGACTATCTTTGTACTATTGTGTACCAAGTAAAAGAAACAGAAGGGGTGCGATAGTCAGAATTTCTACCTGCCTAATGTCATGTCGTTTTCCTTTGTTGATAAAGAAAGGTTGTAGTCTTTTTTTTCTTTTAAAAATTACATTTCGGCTGCATTGATGTCTTTCAATGTATTTAACACTTTTATCACTGCACTCCAAACAGGAAGATCAGTATGCAGACCATAAATGCAGCAGTAAAGAATGGAATAAGCAATTTAAGAATAGCAACCTGATAAGAGTTCAAAAAGCCCTAATAAAAATTACTTGGTTTACATGTGTAGCTGTGCATATACATTCAAAAGTGGTTGTTAGCATGGCGAAAATAGCATCTCCTTTGACAGCTGCTTTGAACAGCGATGCACCCACCTACATCATCATCATCATCATGGGCTTTTATACCTTAACTACTTTAATTGCCTCTGAAAGCTACCACTCGGTACACCTAAATGTGTCTCTAAAGTGGGAATATAATTTCCATCTTCTGTAACCTTGCTCTTTGACTCCACTTACAATTAAATCTATATCTGTCGAGGGCGACGATGCAGATCAAGAAAAAGTAATTTTAAGTAAGATTTATTTTTTTAACCATGTAAGACAAAAGGAAATTTCCATTTGATCATAAAAAAGTTTCAGGGAACAAGAAACTGCTGTCGGGCTTAAATGTTAAAACTAAAGGAGGTAGTAAGATATAATAAATAAGTTCTCCCACTTTCAGAATGCCGTGTACTCTACCAATGTAAGACAGTAATTGAAAGCCTTAATTTTTTTTTTACTGATTTACCCTTTGTTGAACAGGTTAGTCCCACTAGGCTGATGGCCTCTTTTCAGGGGAGACCAGTGGTGGTGGTCATACTAACTAGAGGAAATTTGACCATGTTGCTAGGGAACTTTTCCTGCTTTTTTCAATAAGTGCCACGGGATCTTTTACATCCAGTTGAGGTACCACCAACTCAGGCAGATGGAGTCTGGAATTAACATCTCATCCGATGGATGGCACATTTATAATGATGGATGGCACATTTATAACGATGGATGGCACATTTGTAACAAAGGATGGCACATATGTAACAATGGATGGCGCATTTATAATGATGGATGGCACATTTGTAATGAAGGATGGCGCATTTATAATGATGGATGGCACATATGTAACAATGGATGGCACATTTTTAACGATGGATGGCGCATTTGTAACAATGGATGGCACATTTATAATGCCTAGTGTAGTCCATGAGGACTGTTCAGTGATAGTGATGTTGCTCTCTAGTTTCATGATGAAATTCCAATGCTGTGAAATGAAATAGTAAGACTAAGTGGGAATATGGGCAACGCAGATTGATTCTGAAGTTGCAGCACCTGGTTTACCTACCAATGCAAAGTACAGGGGTCTCAGAAATAGTATTTACATGTATAAGGGCCATGGGCAGAGTACCTCTTAGAGCAAAAAAAAACTGGACAAAGCCTAAAATGATGGGGGGACAAACAGGGACAGATTTTAAATATTGCTCTTACAAACGTAGAAAGTTGATAGAATAATAGGTTTTGCATTAGCATGAATTTTCTGAAGGATGTGGAGTCTTAAACTCAAATGTTTATTATTATTAATGATGTCAATCCTCAGCTATTTGACAGAAAAGTACAGATTTTAGGAGGAACACACCAAAAATATGAGGCAGAAATCTGGACATTCTGTGAAAATCTGTACAGTTGAGAGGTACATCAATGGGTGGAAAGATATGGACCCCCAAAAGCACTTTAATGGTGCTACAAAAAATTTAAACATTCACTGCATTTCCTGTCTTTAGTTTGTTTGCATCTTTCGGCTTTTCCCGGTTAGGGGTCGCCACAGTGGAACTCCGGTCCGCTAATGATTGGTAGTGGATTTTTACATACCGGGTTACCAGTCCTGACGCGCATAACCTTCAATGAAGGCGCGCCCCATTCACATATGCCTCCACACAGAAGACGCTCTAGCTGAGAATCAAATGGGACGTCTTGCTATGAGGCGACAACGCCACCGCAGCACCACCACTGCAGTTATTTCCTGTCTTTAGTATTCTCTATATTTCTTCTATTGAAAGTTAAGTCTGCATTGCTTGTGCAAATGTACAGATTCAGCTGATATTTTCAGAGGTCATGCATATTGAATTAATGTTGAAGTACACCAGCTTTTGTTACAACATGGTGCAAGGCATCAACAAAAGGGAATTTATCACCTGCTCTGCAGTGTAAAACAGTTTGATGTCCTGCTTGTCCTGTACCAAAATGTCTACAGTCATGTAATTTCACTCTTTTACTATTGTTAGCATGCAGTTGTGATTCTCATAAGTTTTAAGGTGTGATTTCATGCTGTCTATACAATTGACACAAGGGGAGTATCTCACAAAATGACCTAGAGACTGACGCTGGGGACAGGGACATTTGTTTTACCTTGCTTAGCTTGCTACTTCCAAAATAAGTGGTTCAGAAACTATTATGGTGAGAAAATGGAAGATATATATTTAAGAAGTGGAACTGAATGTTATTATGCACAGCAATAATCCACGGGGCTGGATTCAGATGTTGATAACAGATAGACAACGTATTCTTTAGATATCATGGTGACGCCTTGAAAATGTGCAATACAATTTCAAAACTGACATTTGCAATACGTATATAATATACACCTTCAGTGAAATGCCCATAATGCATTCCTGCAATCCCATTCACTTTAATGACAGGCTTTCTTTTTCATCAGATAAGCTCCATCTGCTGCTAATATGAATTTTATTTCAAACTTGTATTTTAAATTGGAGTAATACTCCACATCTGTACGCAGCATACCTCTCAACCTCATAGAGCAAAAAATCTGGACAAAGCCACAAATAATGGTAGGACAAAGACCATAAAACAGGAACACTTTTTAAAATATTACTCTTACAAACTTGGAAAGTTGATAGAATAACAAGATTTGCATTAACATGATTTTTCTGATGGATATGAAGTCTGAAACTCAAATGTCTGTCAATTTCTGACTTCATTCCTCAATGATTTGCCAGTAAACCACAACTGCATGTGAAGCAGACCAAGAATATAAAGCAAAAATCTGGACATTCTGCGGAAATTTAGACAGTTGAGAGGTATAATGCACGAGTATATCAGGATTTGCCCACAGTTGTTGTGGTTTGATCACAAGGGTGAAGCAAAATGAAATTAAGAATCATATATTTAATATTGGGAATAGTAATGAGGTGACATTTATATGTAAGGATGTTTGTACTAGCATGTGTGTTCATAAAGAGTTGGATAAGGTGTTGTATGTTTTAAAATACTATGCTTTTTCTGATGTTTTTGGAAAAATTATATGGAAGAATTGAGACATTATAATATCAGATGAAAATTTCTTCCCAAGGTCATCTGATTTTTTTTCTTCTTAAATTAGAGCATTTGATATTGGGGAGATTTTGACTTATAAACCGGTTATATATAACATATTGGAACCAAAGTGGGAATACTGAATTGTATGCAGTGTAACATATGTAAATTTCTTAGCAAAACTAATATTATTACGAAGGGAAACACCTGCACATTAGGCAATATTATGCTTACCAAAAAGTTGTGTGATTTATGCAGTGGTATGTAACTGCGTGTCTCCATAATTGCATATTGGCCAAAGTGCAAAGTAAAATTAAGAATGTAAGAACTTTTGAATGATATAAGAAAATGTATTTGTAAATTCTATAGCTGTACATGCATATGAAGTATATAGTTGAAATGTAAATAGTTGTAAGTTTTGTGTTTTGGCACATTTTAATTTGAGACATCGTGGAGATACTTGGTCTGCTTTAATTAAATGGAATGTAGGATAATCTTGAAACATAATAATTTAAAACCATTAGGTTTAAATGCTGAAATAATTTGGCTGGTATCAATATGATGAATTTTCCCCTCACAATTATTTTTTTCTTTAAGTTGCAATTAATTATGTGATTATCTATGTTGACTGATTAATTAACTGTATTGTGAATACGTGTTTATATGTTATAATTTAAATGTTCTGGTTACTCCCTTTAAGGTGAATAGCAAAATCACTAGGATAAGAAACCTGTTTCAACCACGTATACTTGGCAGTGTGTTTGTTATTTTGTATTCTGCTGATTGAGCTTTAAGAAGATGGCATTGTTATACATAGTTTTATAGTTGTGTATAGATTACTTTTTTTTTCTAGCACCTTGCAAAGAGTGAATAGGATGGAAATGTAAGTTGCTCAGGAGTTTTAAGTTGTTTGAGCAAGGGTTAATGAGAGCTGTTTTCCAGATATTTGGCATTATATTTTGTGTCAAGCGAAGGTTGAAGATGTGATGAATAGGTTGGGTTAGAAATTCCCTGCAGAGATAGATAAACCAGGGAAAGGTGTGATCTGAATCTGGGGTGAGTTTGTGGACATATCTTCAAGTAGGTTACTGATTTATGTGACATTGTTTTGAAGTAGGTTCACAGGTAGGTACTAGGCTATCGGCCCTGGGGCCTATACAAGTCCAGCCAAAAAGGTACCCTGGCTTTCACCACCCAAGATAATTATTTTCCTGTGCCCCTGTCGAGCAGAGCCACAGAGGTGATCCCTGGGGTGAATTTAAAGGGTGATGAAGGGAGGGGGCTCTGGGAGAGAGAAGGGGGAGTAGAGATGCTTCTGATAGACTGTGGGGGGGGGCTGGCTAAACTCTGTGACTAAGTCAGAGCAGATGAGCGGTTGTCTGGTGAAAGTCCAGGAGCTTAGATTATGCAAGAAGATCAAAAGGGCACTACAGATAGAGGACAGATGGATCTATGGTAAATAAATAAAAAATGTTTTGCAAATCTTGTTGTTTATGCGATTTGTCAGGGTTCAGTCCTGGGGCCGCTCTTGTTTGGCATCTACTTCTCTGAAGTACAGGTCAACACTAAGGGACTCTGGCTAACAAAGTTTGCAGATGACTGCAAACTGGGAGCCATTATTGAATCCCCAAATTATGTGGATACTCTACAAAAGGGCCTTACAGAAACAGATGCTTGGTGCCAGAGCCATGGGCTCAAGCTCAATGCCAAGAAATGTATTGTTATCCCCTTTGGGAAAAAACATGTATCCATGAATTACCATATAGGTGGCAGTACACTAAACACAGAAAGTGTGATAAGAGACTTAGGGACACAGGTGGACAGTGGTCTCACCTTCGATAACCACATCGCCACAACAGTCAGGAAATCCTTCTATGTGGCACACCTCATCACGAAGGGCTTTTCATCCAAAAAAAAGGAGGTCATTATCCCACTGTACTCATCCCTCATTAGACCCATTATAGAATACAATGCCCCATTTGGTATGTACCTCTCAAGACATCTGCAACAACTGGAAAGGCCTCAGAAATACCTCACTAAAAGAATCACAGGCCTAAAGCAGATGCCCTATGCTGGCTGCCTTAAAAACTCCAGCTATACTATGTCGCATATCGTCTACTCAGAGGCGATCTCTGCTTAACATACAAGGCCATGTCAAACCCAGAGCTGTTGGACATGCTACACTTAAAGAAATCCCAATCCCTCAGAGCTACACGCTCCAGGGATCTAAACCTTGTCATCACAATAAACAAAACATGCTGGAGGGATAGGTTCCTGACCCAGAGACTCCCCAGACTCTGGAATAGATTGCCCATACATGTCAAGCAGAGTGCCTCTTTGGACCTCTTCAAGAGGAACCTTGACGATTGGATGGGAGAAAGGAAATTCACCCCAGGGATCACATCAGTCGCCCTGCTAGACAGGGGTCCAGGAAAGTAAATAATGTGGGAAGAAATAGCCAGGGAATTGTTATGGCTAGGCTTGTATAGGCCCTAGGGCTGATAGCCTAGTACCAACCTATGAACCTATATACAGTGATTAGAAGTTGGAAAGAGGTGTGCTAGCTTCAGAAGGTATGGATGGTTCATTTGCAAAGGTTCTATGAATGTCTTGTCCAGTGATGCCCCTTAACTGTTAGATATAACTTTGTCACTTCTCTTAGAACATTCCACTATTATTCATGTGCTACCTGCCACCAAATGTATAGTACACTGGTTAAGATGTTGGGCTATGAATATGGAAATCTGGGTCAGAATCCCATCAAGATGCACATGCATATATAACGCATGACCCTGTTTAAGCTACTTTAATTTCCCTGTGCTTCCAAGTTTCCTCTAACAAAGGACATGATGAATGTTTAATTGGAGGTACTAGCTTATCAATATTATAAAAAAACACATTTTTGATGTGTGGGGTAGTCATACAAGCATCTCACTGTAATACCAGCTCAGTGGTCTAAGTTTAAATATTAGCTTTGTAACTTCAACTACCTTTTAAAATTCAATATATTTTATTTACTTGATTTGCACTCCACACCACAAAAGTAAAAAATAATCAGAATGGAAAATAAGACGAAATAATTTCCATGCAAAGAAGGTTGTCATGAAAACCAACAATTCCAACATACTGTGTTACGACTTAAAGTGTAACGATTACTGAAAGGTCTGCTGCTTCCTCTTTCAGCCTTTGCATAGCATTGTTCTTGTTGTTGTTGCGCCATTAAACATCAAAGTGTTCGCATCCTTTTGTTCAAATACAAGTAGATGCAGTTTTAGAGAATCTTTGTTGCATGCTGACTTACAAAAAATCAGCAGCACGGTCATGAAGTACTATTTTAACTACAACGAACCAATCAAAGATTCGTTATCAAATGCGGGTCACGGATATGAATGAGCACTTTGCTTTAATGCTTTTGAAAACTGCGAGAAACATTTGAAGCTGTAGGCAACAAGATCTGAATTAAGATTTCTTCACTGTTTCCCGATGAGTCTGCGGGGTACAAATCATGAAACACACCAGGCTTTGTCACCTTGTTTCCCTTCCAAGATTAAGAAGAAGGAAAACAATGTCATTCAGTACATTTTCTCTACCAATGCATAATTCCAACAAAACTCATATTTAGTACGACTTTTTTTCACTAGAAAGATCTAACATATTCATTTAAAAGTAGGACTGCTTAAGAAATAAAAATACAGATTTTTAACAGTTGTCGCTTCAGGCAAACTCTAAGTACATGTAAAAGAATTGGTATGGCTAGTTGTAGATAGGAAGGTTGTCTCAGACCCCATTTTAAAAGTACCAATTAAGCCAAAGTTTAAACAGCTATTAATTAAAGGAGCTTTATATGAAAGGCACATCTGCTAGTCACAGTATTAAATGACTTCATCAAACGTGTATCTATGCATGGTACAGATTTAAAAAACTAAAATAATATTCTTCCCATAACTTTTTAAATCAGTTTGTAGAAACCAGAGCTCTTACCTCTGCAGGAGACAACACAGAGCTATCTTAGTCATCCCATATGAAAATACATTCATTATTTAAATGAATTATGCCATTGTGTAATACATTCATACAGAGGCTAGAACCACTCATGTGAGGGGGTATGCCTTTGCAGGTGTGTGCTAAGACCTGAATGAACTGTTCATTGCATGGATCTAAGTGGTGAACTCCTTAGATTCACTTTAAAAATCACAGTGTAAATTGTAAAGGTATTTTCTTTTTTAAAATGTATATTATTCATGGATTTGTGGCTGATGTGACCAGCAACTATTCTGTCCTCCTCAGGCACTTGCTTTAAATGCACTAAACTACAATGTTACAGTACAATTTCTGTGCAACAGAGTAGAAGCTGGTTAAGACTGCTACTTACCAGCTCTAGATTCAGAGATGTGGCTCTGGCTTCCACACGCTGTCCAGGTGAAGCCTGCATATTCTGACCTTACTTTTCTGTGGTTACTCTAGCTTTCCCCCTAAAAGCATGTTGCTTAAATTCACTGTCTTGGATAAGTTTTCCCTGAGTTTTTATTCTTGTATTTCTCTCTCATATAAACACATTTGTGGCTCTATGATGCTAAGTAGGCTAGCAGCAGGTATATATACAGTTGCATGCCAAAACGCTGACATTACTAAATTTTGAAGGTAATAAATGTTGAAATAACTCACACTAGAGTTAATTATATATACCAACAGCGGAGGACGGGCATATTATATTTTCACCATTTTATATTTCAACATTTCGTACCTTCGGCATCTAGTATATTCAATATTTTGGCATATCTATATCTATATATATATACAT